>NW_028277032.1:3412500-3733750 GCF_059951505.1 Python bivittatus
ATTATTTTAACCTGTCTCAAGACACTTGAAGACAGCTATCACATCTTAGGTTGTTTTAGCCATCGTTTATTTACTTATTACAAGTGATTTTATGCTGGTTAATAAAAAAGGGGTATATAATAAATAAATTATACAATATATCACATTATAGTAAACAGCATCCCTATAAAAATGCCGACTGTGAGGAAGGGAGCTCATTCCACCTTCCTTTCATTTCCAGCCATCTGTTTCTAACCATGAGTATGACAAAATGGGTCTTGTGACATCATAACCCAAGCTCCACCATACTGTACATGTATGACCTCATGTACAAGTATGTAAGGGGCAGAGTTTGTGCTGTGACGCATGCTTCATCGCCTGCCCCCATGGAGATGCCTCTGGTTCCACCTGACACCACTTTTTAAAAACTTTTTTCTCCTAATGTGGGTTAATTATTTCAGAGACCCACAGGGACAAAAACACTCTGGGCTTCCTCCCAGAGGAGCGCCAGTGGGTCTGTGGCAAGGCTGCTTCTTTTGTGCTGCTGCACCAGGGCGACTCAGCATCCTGCTTCCCCAGCCGCTGCTCCTGCATGTGCCATGCGTTGCAGAGGGCACCATGGAAATGGGAGAAAGCCAGCTTGACAGAGCGAAATTGTGAGAAAAGAAGGTGCTGTTCAGGTTGCCAGGGCAACACGGGTGGCTGAGTAATCACTCTGCTGGTTGCTGTGGTTACAAGCAGTGTGTGTGTGTGTGTGTGTGTGTTGGGGGGGCACACACTTTCTCTCCACGCTGCCTGTCCCCTCCCAAAACAGGGTACCTGGTCACAAGATGCTCATAAAGGACCTCGTAACAAAATTCAGAGGTTTCTGAAAATCTCAGCCTGGCAAAAACTGAAATAATACTGTTATCACTGGACTGAGATTTTAATTGCAAGTCATTCTTACAATCCTGACAAATTCTGGCAGTGATTTGTAGGTACAGAGCACCCATCGATTCTGGGAAAGCTGAGAGCTGCCTCGAGATGTTTTGGTGCTCCAGGCTGACGGGGGCAAGATGCCTCACCAAGCCAATGGCACACCTAGTTTTGTGAATCCAGGCCAGGGGGTTAGTTTATGGTTCACTCATTATGCAAACCCAGAGTTGAGTAACCAGGACAGGAAGATTCCCCACAGATCTATGGGCCGGCTATGGGTCAAATCTACACATTCAGTGTGGGGGACACACAACTTGCTATCTGGCGCAGCTGCTTTGCTTTGGCTCATGGTGTAATCCCTCTGAAAATAGCCTGGACTTTCCAACCTGTTGCCCACCAACTGTCGGAGGGTCACACTCAGAATTTGTAGCCATCCTAAGTTAGGCCTGAAAAGAAATGTAAGACTTTCCCCCAATGGATCTGTGATGAAAGAGGAGCCAGTGTTTTACCTGGCCACCCTCTCCAAAAAGCAACTCTGCTTTGTCTGTGCAACCCACACCACCAAAGGGCTGGGATGCTCACAAAGGGGCCACCTCTGCGATCCGCAGGGGCCTGGGGAGGCTCTCCTTTCCGTCCACATTTCCTCCCCTTTTAATGGTTGTCCCTCCAGAACTATTGTGAGTAGACTTTGCAGGGTGGCTCACTGCCTCCATCCCTTTCTGCCCTTGTTTTTCTGGATCTGCTGTAGGACTTTGTCTCTGTTCCAACAGTTGAGTGCGGCCCTACCACACTTGTGTATGTATGTGTTCCTGTATCTGAATTACCAAGGCAGGGTGGGTGGGTAGTTGAGCTTCCAGCAAGATGGGCCTATCTGGGGCTAAAGGGCCCCCCAGTGTAGCTAACTGGATCACCTTTATGGGATAAAGGAATTTGCACAATATGATTCCTCCCTGAGACAGTTAAGCATGTTTTTCAATCAGGGCCAAAGGCTTGAACAAGATTTTAACTGGGTTACTAAATTAGCCCTTTTTGGAAGAGTGCACAAAACTTAAACTAAGCTTAGAAAAACAACCACCTTTAATCTAGGTTTACTTAGCATGTCGTGTGTCTGTAGCTGCTAGGGTTATGACTGGCTAAGTGCGTTTCAGATCCCAACTGGGGAAAAAGAGAGTTCCTTCTTCGTGAATGGAAATGCTGGGCTGAATAGGTACTCTGTTTGAAAACTCCGCTTTAATTCCCAACAATTTTCATCTGAATCGGACACACCACCCCATTTCTTTGACCCTAATTCTTTCTTTGTTTTGGCAATAGACACCCATTTCTCAACCATTAAAAGAAAGGTGGTTTTTAAAAAAAGATCCTTGCACTGCTCCGTTTTCTCCACCAGATGCTGCCCGAACTCCTTCCCACTTTTGCCTCGTGCAATTTTTTCTGTATCCAACCTGTTCTTGCTGAAGAAAGTCCACCACAATTGGTGAAATTGTTGGCACTCCTAATCACGCTTGTGGTGAAATGAGGTGACCTGCCCTTCTTTGCACCTCCCATGACAAGTGCTTAGTCCTTTTTTTCCAGTTTTGCTGTTTCAGCTGTAGCAAAAAGTGCAGTTTTGGATTCCTGGAGCGCTGATTTTGGCTGGAAGGATTGTTAGATGGATGAAGTGTGGTAATACCAGCCTGGGGGACAAGATTTCATACCAGTCCATGGTGTTTGAACAGTGGCTTGGGAAAGCGACTTTAGTTCGTCAATTGTTTCTGAATAGTTGGATAAACTGAGCCATGCCGTCAACACCTGGTAGCTCTAATCCTTCTGGTGGCCCAGCCCTGCTGTGGCTTTCAGTTGCCTCTCAGGCAGGCGAACACTATTGGCTGGCATCTCTGCTCTTGCCCCTCCGTGTAGCACCAGGGTAGACAAAGGTGTGGCAAGGCCACAGACGCCACCCTTGCTGCTCCCCACTGCCAGAAGGCCAAAAAGACAAGCCAACACTGGGTTGTGGGGAGAATCTGGTAGGAAGGCAGGTAGGAGGGCTTGGATGCATGGGGGGGGGGAGCAGTTTCGACCCTGGAAAGGTGAGGCGGCGGGTGGGGCAAGAGATGAGGCAGGGGGAGGAAGTGACTGGCTTTACACCTGTTGTTTTGCCACAATGTGCTTGGTTTGATTTTGACACAATATCACTTGTGAACACTGCCAGTTGTGGTTTGTAAGCCAAGGGTTAGACCTCAGGCATCTGTTCCCAACCAGGATAACCCCCAAACCTGCATTGTGACATCCTAATGCAAAGCCTTTGCTACTTCACATCATGAGGTCACACCCGGCATTGTGACAAACGTTTCATTACTTGACTATGGAGGCCTCTGGCTTATGATGTGATGTGCGAACCAAGCTATCCTGGCTTGCTCCACAAACCACGACTACAACCATGGTCTGGCGTCACCCTCCCTTCCCCCCCCTTCCCCCCCGCGGCGCTCTCCCCTCTCTCAGCTCCTTCGTGGAAAATACGCGCCGGAGGACGGGCCGGGGCCTCCCGGCCGCAGCACCCGAGCAGCCTTCCCCCTCCTGCCTCGGACTCTCGCTCGGGTCTCTTCCGCCGCGGGAGCGCCGGCTCGCCCCGCTCGACGGCCGCCGCCGCCGCCGCCGCCGCCGCCCTTTCCCTCCGCCGGCCTCGGCGCAGTCTGCCCCGCAGTTCCCCAGCCTGCCGCCGGGCGTCCCCGCCGCGTCGCGGGCCGGGGGCGGGCCGGGAGAGGCGAGCAGCCAAGCCGGGGGCCGGCCTGGGCCTCCCTGACAGCAGCGGGTGGAGCCTGAGCCGGGAGGCCAAGAGGAGCCGGTCGAGGTGCCGGCGGGGAGGCGCCGCCGCGTTGGGCTCCCGGGGCTGGCGAGAGCGCCGCGCCGCTTCCTGCCGCCGCCTGCCCGTCTTCCTGCCGCCTCTGCCGCGGGCTCGGCGCACGGATCGGCTGGCCCGTCCGCCCGCCCGCCCAGCGCCATGGCCGGCTACGTGCCGGGGCAGCTGCCGCTCAACCGGAGCCAGGAGAAGGAATTCGTGCAGGCGTACGAGGATGTGCTCGAGCGCTACAAAGGTGAGCCGGGCCGGCGCGAAGGCAGCCTGGGCGGCGCGGCGGCGGCGGCCTCGGGTGGGAGGGAGCAGCGCGCGATCTCCCTCGTGGCGCGGGCGGCGGCGCGGGGCGGCTGGCAGCCGCGGCCAGCGAGAGGGGCGGCCCTGCCTTCTCGGGCCCGCCGGCCGGGCTGTCAGCGCTGCGGCCGGAGCGAGCGAGCGAGCGAGCGGGGAGGAGCGAGACCGGCCTAGGAGGAGCCCCGCCGCCGTTCGCGCCCGGGCCGAAGCCTCGCTCCGAGCGGCCGGGGCAGCCTGGGCTGCGCTCCCCCGCCCGCCTGCCTGCCTGCCTGCTTGTCGTCGTCGTCCCCGCCCACCCGCCGCCCCTCCGGCCGCCTCCGTGGGACCGCAGGCAGCCGCTTGGCGGACCTGGCCCCGCAGCCTTCGCCCGCCGGCTCTTGGGCCGCCTCCGCTCCCCCGGCCGCCCGCTCGCTGGCTCCCCGACGGAGGCTGGACGGCCGTGCTCGGCGGCGGCGGCGGCCAGCCGGGGGTTCGCAGACGCGCTCCTTTGTTCCGAGGCCGGCGGGTGGAGGGGAGCTTCGGCTGCCGCCTGACCCCGGCGCGCTCCTCCGCCCGCCGCGTCTGGCCCCGAGCGCCGCCGACCTTCCGTCCTCCACGGGACGGGACCGGGCCGGGGAGCCCCGCAGCCGCGCCAGGTGCGCTCCGAGCCGGGCGCAGGGCCCGCGGGGGGGGGGCGCGGGGGCGGCGTGGCTGTGGCTCGCCCGACAGTGAGTGTGCATTTTTCAGCGTCCGCGAAGCTGCTGAAGCTCCTGCGAGCACCGAGCAACTCTTAGGCGGCCTTCTCTTCTCTCCCGCCCTGGGCTGCGGCGCGTGGGCTTCGGGGTCTCTCGAGCCAGGGCCGAGGAAGAAGGGCAGCCGGGGAATGCTGGTCACTGGGGCCCCTTTCCTTGGACCCCGAAGCAGCGGTAGCCGGCTTGGTGACTCTCTGCTCTTGGGAGTCCCAGTCCAAAACATCTGTTCTGTTCTGAAAATGTGCATGGACGTATATCGTGGCATTCTGTATAACACATCTGGAACTATAATCAAGTCTAAGAAGTTATCCCGTAACATTGCCGGGGGCGGGGGGAGGATGCTGAGCAAAGCATCTTTTGGGGACGGGGTGCTAGAGTTGGTGGAGGAGGTAATAGCTGTCATCTGTTTACCTGCTTAAGTTACTGTGGTCTTCGGAAAGAATGGGGAGATGCCTAGAGATGTTCATCTTATGCGGACAGGAGCGCTGGGGGATCAAGTACTTTCTGGCCTGTGCGCAGCACAGCTGGCCTTCAGCCTTGATGTCCCAGCTGTTTCGGCTGCAGCTTCATTCCCTGCTCAGTGACTTTCTGAAAGGTGGGAAATACTCCCCCCAACCCTAACCCCCCCCAGCTCAGCTCCATAAGCTGCCCGAACTGGAACTGGCTGTTGCAAAACTGGATTAGAAACATGAAGCATGGAAACAATATCTTGTGTTTGTTGCAAAATGTTACTAACTTTGGAACTTCATGTTTGGGGCGGCTGGTGAGCACAAGCTTCTCGGTTGCACCTCTGTAGCTTCTGGCGCTCCTGAGTGCAGATCTGGGACAAGGTTTGCTGGACTCGGAGGCTTGGTTGGTCTTGAGGAAGGGGCTTCATTCCCCACTGGCCCCGCTGGCGCTCTGTCCTTCTCAAGCTGCAGGTTTGGAACTGAAATATCCATCTTAGATTTCTAAATTCCGTAAGCGATTTTTTCCCTCCGCTTTCTTCCCAGTAGGATACCTATTTATTTGTTAGATTTCTATCCCACCTTCCCTCCAGGAGCAAAAGGGGTATAGATGGCGCCCTTTCTTCCACTTTTCCTACAACAGCCCTGTGAAGTAGGATGGGCTGAGCAAGACTGAGTTTCTGCAGCTGAGGGTGGACTAGGAGCTGGGTCTCCATGTAGCCCCTGCACCTCACTGGCTCTTCTCCCGCAACTCTGCTCTGGTGCTCCCTCTTCAGAGGCTCAGTTGCCTGTTGCTTGATCCCAGCTGCATCTGGCTCGTGGTTAAACCTTGTTTCCTTCTGTCCTCCTGCTCCTGGCTATCCAGTGTTGCCTTGCAAGGTCCTTGGAGCAAAAGCCTACCTTAGTGTACCATAAAGCACTATGATTAAAAAAAAATACAGAAATAAAGTGTTGCATGTTCCTTTTCTAAGACTGTATTTTATATTTTTTTTATTATAAGCAAATCTCTCCGAGTATCATCCTCTCACCCTCTAATCTCTGGACGTCTAGGTGTGTTGGGCTACATCTCCTATCAATCTCAGCGTTGCCTGTGCTCTTGGAAGCACAGAATCTTGGGATTTGTAGTCTAACACATCTGGAGGACAGGTACCTCCCCCTCTCCTCTCCCTCCCCCAGATTCCATGTTTTATATTGGTATACTTTTAAATACCAGAATCTGGGAACAGAGGCCTCAAGCAGATGGTCCACTTGACTTGTGTGGTGGTGGTAGTGGACTTCTTGCAGCCACGTATGGGACCAGGAAGCTGCACTAAATGGATTTTATAGAGACCACCAGCTCTTACCTTCAGGCCAAGTTAGTTTTAAATAACTTTAAAACATAATTTTAAAATGTTTGTGTTTGACTGAACATTGCCTATGGCTTAGAGGTTAGGAAAGGAAGCGGATGGCAAACTTATTTCAGACAGAACAAACTTCTATTTATTACTGGCAGTGCGGGAAAAACTTTACGAACAAATCGGTCTTTGAGGTAACTTAACAAATTGGGCTTCTCTTCCCTTGCAGGGTATTCTGGGGCAAAGGTTGAATAGAAGCGTATTGGGAGACAAAACCAGGGGTGGGTGGGAGAATAAATTTTACAGCTTACATATTCCTTTCACTTTGCCAGGCAGGCCTTGTAAACAAGTTTATTCTCAGCTGGGCTGAATCCCTTGTCAGCTTCATTGCACCGACTGGTTTTCATTGGTCTGAGCGCGCCTTTTATGAAAACAGCCTTGCCAAAACTCAAGGAACCTCCAAGTGCATCTGAGCCAGAGGCATTTTTTACAGTGCTTAAGCGTTTGTAAATTAAGAGACAAGCTTCAGCAGGTAAAGCAGCAGAGAGACATTTCTGTTTTGCTGGGTGGGGGGTTGGTCCTCCCCTTGGAATGTGCAAATGTTCAGAAAACGGCCGCCACCTGTTTCTGCAGAGGATTTTTTAATTAGCAGCATCCTGGGCTGCCTTGACCTGGCTTGACCTCCAGCCAACCCTTTGGAGCATCTCTATTGAGGTCTTTCCAGGCATCATCTATGAAGGCAGGGAAAGCAAAGAAGGCCTTCCTGATCCAAGCCAGGAGGCCTGGTTCACACATCCAGTACTTTGGTGGTCTTAGGCCTAAAAGTCTGAACCACGTATGTCATACAGGTAAATTCTCTGGGGGAAAACACTTTGGCCCCCAAAGGACATCAGAGCCGGCACTAGGAGAACCCTTTCCGAGAGGGCGCCTCAGACCCTGCCGTTTCTGGGAAAGGTCTTTTGCGGGCTGTTCCCCGTGGCAGGTCTCCTGCTGGGGCCCCAGGCGCGCCTCGCCGTTTCCTGCACCCAAAAGCTGCTGCTGCGCCTTGGGCTTGATTCTTCCTGTGTGCTGTGGATGGTTGAGCAGTGCAGGCGCCTGGACGCAGTGCAAGCGGCTCCCTCATGTCTTGCCTCTTCTGGGGTGAATGCTTGTTTGCAGGCAGATGCTGAAGGAAAGAAGGAAGGAAGGAAAGCTAGTCAGGTTTTCCAGACAAATGTGAAGTTTTGTCCAACTTTCTGCTGACAGAGGGGAAGTGTATTGCAGCCACATTCTCCGTTACATCTTGCTGCCCCAGCTGAGCAGCCAGAAATTAGATAAAAGCCAAGCAGGATGGTGTAATGTGTACCCTGCATGGCAGACAGACAAACTGCAAAGGGGGGGATTCTCAAGGTAAAGGATCAAATGCAGCCATACTCCGTGCTAAGCCAGTTTGCCGGGCAGCCCTGAGAACTGCAACTCGCAAACTCGGGCAGCCTTTTTTAGTGTTAGCCAAAACCACTTCAGCTGTTCGTGTTGGTTGTTGCCCAAGAGCCTGTGGTCTCTTCCCTCTCCATCAGAAGGGCTAAAACCACTGGCGTCAGGTGGAAATTGACTGCAATGTCTCCCGGTCTCACCTGTGATTCCGTAGAAGCGCTCCTTGCTGATCTGGCCCGGGTGAGAGCTGCAGTCATCGTGTGGCCTGTGATGTTTGCCCTTTACAGCAGAAAGGTGTCCAATACAGCAATGCAGAAAACTGTCTCCTAGCATCATTGGGAGGGGGGAGCTCCAGTGGGTTGGGTAGCCAAGTCAACTCCAGAGAGAAGTCTGGAAAAAACATTTGCTCAGCTTCTGCTGCTAGTTGTTTCCTCCCAGCATTTTGTCCACTGCATTTTGACCCGCAGAGAGAAGCACACATCTATTGTAATGGAAGAAAAAGGCTGGTGTGTTGAACACTTTGAAGCTCAGCTTTGCTTTGGCTAAAGAGGTCATATTCTCCTGCTTTCATGGAAAGGCAGCTTCCTTGGCTTGTCCAGGTTGGTGTGGCTGCTGAAGTCCTTGATGCTTCTGGCTTGCAGGTCCTCAGTCACAGCAGAATCCTTGAAATGTTCTCTCCTGGCCTGGCCTGGCCTGGCCTGGCCTGGCCAGGGAGGAATTCTGATGAGAGCGAGCAAGCAAGGAGAACCAGTAAGTGCCTGGGGGTTGCAGCCAGGCTCCCACCCAAGGAGAGTCCTTGGTCCAGCATGTCACACTGGCTGGGTCTATAGACTGCATCATGCCCAATCTCCTAGAATTACCTTGTGACTGAAGTGGCGTACCAGCTGCCAGCCACAGCTGCTGGCGAAGCATCAGGACAACAAAAAACTAGACCACAGCCATTCAGCCTGAAACTCATCACTGTATCATGGTGTGTTTTGGCTTAGCTTGGTGTGTGAGCCTAGCCATTGTGATTTATGATTTATCATTCCATATGAACCAGACTACTGTGACACCTTCGGCAAACCATGGTTTAGTGGAATGTGGGAATTCAGTCCCTGGCTTCCTGAGATCAGAAAGTCAGGAAGGAAAAGAGTGGGGAAATGTAAAGGTTTTCCCTGATCGTTGGAGAAATTGCTACTCATTGTGAATTGAGACTTCTTAGAACTGAGCGACAGTCAGCAAAATTGGGCAAGACGGTTTTTTGTTGCTCTTGCGCTCGCTCTCTCGCTCTCTCTCTGCAAGATCATTGCACTCAGTAATGTTGAAGAGTTTTTCCAGTATTTGCAGTGAGAACGTTACTTTAGCTCAGAGAATATTGTGAGGAGGAGGACTTGTTGCCCAGAAACTGTTGCTGAAAGCAGCCAAGTGCTCGTGACCCACTTTTATGTGAAATGGGGATTGGAGGAGATTGTTGAAGGGTATTTTTGACATATGGTGGAGGAAATGGACATCCTAGATTCTCCTCCTTGCTGAGACTCACCCTGCCTCTCCTTGCTAGATTCTAGTTGTCTTTCCAGTTGAGTGACCTTTATTTGGAAGGAAGTGATAAGTAACGAAACTGCATCCCAGATTCTGGCTTGGCTTTTTGGGAGGAGTTATTAAGGATACTTGCAAGCCCCCCCCCCCTTCTTGGGTTTGAGATTGCAAAAGCCAAGCGCTGTGAAGCTTCCTGGGTGGCCTGTCTCCCTCAGTCTGTATGACCTATACGGCCGCTCAGGCAGTTAGAAAATAGCATGGAGGCGGAGGGAAAGTCGCCAGAGAAGTCCCTGTTGAAGGAGACAGGGAAGACTTATAAGGTGTTTCTTAGGTGCTTGCTGGGGTCCTGGTGGAGGGCTGATTAATGTGGCACACCCTTCCCTGTCCTGTGCACTTGAGAGATGTTGAGACTGAACTTTGAAGTCCTGGCTTCAGAACTTGCAGCAGCACAACTCAGAATGTAGAACAGGACTTTTGACTCTTCCTGGCTTTGTAGGAGCTGAGGCCTTAGACTGGGTCTTCTCCCTCAGCTCTGCTTCAGAGATGTGTTTTGTGCCTCCTTAGAGTCAGAGGCTGGAAGGGACCTGGGAGGGCTTCTAGTTCAACCCAGTGTTCAAGCAGGAATCCCCAGACCAACCCAGACAAAGGGGTGTTGCACCTTTGCTTGAAAACCCCCAGGGGTGGAGCCCTCCCAGTGACCCCAAGAGCCAGACAAATGTTCATAGGTGGACAAGAAGCCTGTTCTCTTTTTGGAAGTTGCCCTTATGCATTGTTGCAGTCATCCTTGTAGACTTCTTTTGGGCTGCCTGCGTTTCTACTCAGACATTCTTGGCGTGGCTTGCTCTGGGAGGGGAGGGTGTGTCTCTGGGGCTGCTTAAGGCAGTCTTTGATCTCCTCTTCATGGCAGATTTAATGGATAGCCCAAACCCCAAAGCAGTGAGACTCCACTTGTCCCATTAAAGCCAGTCACTCCTATTTAAGTGATGACGTTCTGGGAGTGTGCATTGACTTTTAGCATGGCTATGGGGTTAAGAGGAAGAGGAGAAGGAGAACCAGTGGGCCCCATTGGGAGAAGGAGTTGGGACCATGTAAATAACATTCTTTGGGAAGAGAAACTAGATTCTGTGTAAAGGAAGAAAATCTGCTTCAGGGTTTTGTTTCGTTTTACTTTTTTTGTGTGTGTGTGTAATTTTGCAGCTTTCATGATTTGGCATAATTTATCTTCTGCTTGATATGGAATAGGGGAAGGGGCTTTAGATGGCATCAATTCTCAGTCTTTCCTAAGTCTTAATTTGGGGGCTCCTCTGGCTTTTGAAATGTCACTTGGCTTAGGGCATCAAGCATATCACTGTACCCCTAATGGCTTAAAGCCTCTTTATGCTTTTAAATGGAAAGTGAGATTCAGGGCCCAGCTCTGAACTGGGCCAATGAAGAGTGCTGAGCCTCAGTTCAGAAGCATGGAGCCTAGTTCTGAGGATTAAGATGATGACGACGACGACGACGATGGAATGTTCTTCCATTCTTTTTACCTCTCTGTGCAGCACAAGGCTTGTAGGAGTCATACGGAGTTGCCAGCAAATGTAGCTCTGCCGGTTACTGGTCTCATACTGACTACCACGTTCACACACCACATTAAGCCACAATGTGGTTTCTTTGGTTTGAGGTTACTGTATTGTGGTAACCTGGATGTTGCTGCTGCTGCTTGTAAATCAAGGTTGAAGGCTTAACATGTTGCAGAACAGGTTGTCACTTTGTAATACGTTTGTTAATGTAAACCACAACGTCACATGCTGTGTATGTACAGCCACTACATTGTGGTCTACGCTGGTGGGAGCTGGATGGGTGGGTGGCCCTGTGGGGTAACCAGATGGTGCTCAGCCCCTTACAATGTATGATTCTTAATCTCCTGCTTGGTTGCCAAGGCACCCAGTCATTTTTTGTGAGCGTGTGAAAGTGCCCGTTGAGTTCTTGCGACACAGCCTCACCATCAGCTCCAGCCCAAAGTCGTGTCTGACAATGAACAGGGGAAGGGACAGAAGATTAGGATTAAGAGAGGCGCACAGGGCAGAAAAGGTCCTTGCAATAAACAATTCCTGTCCGTATTCTTTGGGCTTGCATTTGATTGGTGCTATGCCCAGGAATGCCATCTGTGTGATATTTTGTGTAGGATTTAGGAGAAGGGCTATACCTTAGCCCGGAAGGCAGGTTCAGTCCTGGCCTTTGTTTGTATGTTTGTTAGGAAAGACCTGGACAGCAGGTTCCCAGTCAGCTTGGACAGTCCGGCGCTGGCTGGACTGATTTGGCAGAAGGTAGCGCCTTCTTTGAATGCGGCCTCTGCCTTAGTACTTTCTAAGAGCTTCACCGCCTCTCTGCTCGACTCTTGTTTTGGTAAGCTGTGAGTCTGATTTGTGCTGGTTATTACTTCTGCTTGGGCTGTTGGGTGCCGGTGAGGCAACGCTGAGCGTCCACACGCCCAGTCCTTGAGCGCTGTGGGAGAGGCTTCCCACAGGTCCCCAGCACCAGGGTTCCCAGATGCCAGGCTGAATTCAGGCTTTGCACAGGTGTGGCTGTTTCGTGTGAGCTTCCCGCTGGAAGTTTCTTTCCCATTCCATGACTGGCAGGTGGAGAAAGAGCTGAAATTCTGATTATTTCTTAAAAATAAGCAGGAGAACAAGATTATCTTGAAAATCCAGGCTGTTTTGAAATCGACTGAAGACGATAGCAAAAGAGAAGAGATGCATCATACATCTCCGAGGTGCCACTGATTCAGGTGGATAGTTTCAGACTTACTTTCCCAGGATGCCAGCCTGCATCCTTGCCTCACTTTTAAAGGGAAAGAAGAGAAAACTCGAGCTTCCGTGAATCCAGAAATTCTGCGGACCCAGAACTGAATCCATCATGTCGGGTTCTAAATAACTTTACATGTGCAAAATGATTTGGAGCATATTGATTCCAGAAGCGTAGCCTTTCAGCTCGACTCCTACCCCATTTTTGAAATATTTCGTGGTTGATTAGTGGGAGCTAGCAATTGTTACTGTTTTCCTGGGGCTCTGTGAAAGTGACGGTACCCGTCACTGTGGAGTAGATTATTAGTGCCCCTGTGATATACCTGCCCTCACAGTGAAACAGAAGTAAATTTTGCTGCTGGCAATTCTACAGCTGCTGTTAGAAATAATTGGGGGGAAAAGAAGGGGTGTGTTTGTGAACTTCCAGAATCACTTTGCTGGACAGACCCTCAGCACAGTTTGTGGATTTCAGGCAAGCAAGAATGGGTTGCTAGCAGTCCCAGTTGAGAATCGCTTTGAGGAATCCAGGCAGAGGTGTCTGCAAAAGAGTGTCAAAAAAGTCAAGATGGCAGTCACACCCTTGAAAACCTGCCCCTTTTTGCATGCATTGCAATACATGTAAAAAGGGGTGGGACTTCGTGTTCTCTCTCTCTCTCTCTCTCACACACACACACACACACACACACACACCATACCCCACACTCCGGTTTAGGGCATTTCCCGGTGATCTGCTCCTGAAATGGATTGAGTCTTCTGCTGATCAGCTAATACCGGTGCTTAGTGCTCACAGTTCATGTGGTCACGTGGCTTCTTGGAAACAGACCTTCCATCTGCATTTGACAAATGTTGCTGCAGAAGCACCTGAGTTCTGCAGTGTGACCGTTGGTGGAGCTGCCTGGCTTATTCTGCCTTTCAATTCATTGTATCCTGGTTTGGTGGCTTGTTTAGGATTGGGTGAAGGACAACGTATTTCAGAGCAAAAAGTGCATGCTGGCTTCCCACCATAGCAAGCAGAAGCACCAGCAATATATTGCTTGTTACTATTTATTTACAGAGAAGAAAATTGAGGGGACAGGATGGTGTAGTCCTTATTGATCCATCTGGCACCTCTCCGTGCCCTTCTGTTGGCTGGGAAGAGCAAGTTGTATTGACTGTTGAGTCTCTGTAGACTTGCAGAAGAAGGATGTGTCTCTGTCCCCATGCTGTCTTGTTTACTGAAACTGCCAAACCCCCTTGCTGAAAACCCATTTCATTTCAGTAATGAAATGATAAGACTTGGTCAAGAGGAAAGCTGGTCGTTTGGAAAGTGCTTTTCATGATGCCTGCTGGAATGGGGACTGGCAGTAATATTTCTGAGAGCTGAATTCTGGATCACTGCTTATGGCGCGATGCCCCCACAGCTGTTCGACCGGCATGGTGAGTTCCTGCGCTGCTTAGAGGAACACAGAGGTGGCCTTGAAGAAAGAACTCAGCAACCATTAAATAAGCATCAGCTTAGCCTGGGTGGACCAGAGGGGGTGAGGAAGCAACTCAAGATTTCCCCACCTTGATTCTCTTTGGTATAAGACAGGAGAGAGAATCTCTGTCAGGCGTTCATGATTCTGCTATTATACCCTATCACAATAAAGCAGAGCCCATGTGGTTCTGTTTCTTGACCTGGTCTGCCTTGAAGGGCCGACATCTGCTTTGCTTTCTCCTCCTTTCAAATCAGCAGCCTTGGTCCCAGCCTGCATCTGAACCATGGTGTTTCTAATGCTGCCTGGATGCCTTAAAGCAATACTATGATTAGACTTATATACTGTGGATTAAGCCACAATTTCTTAAGCATGATTTGTTGAATAGCTACAATTTATTGGATCATGGTGTGCCTTAAACCTTGGTTTATAGACTACAATGGGCTGCAGAACATGCCAAACCAAACTCAAATCAATGACATTGCAGCCCAGCCCAAAGTGTGAAGACAGGCATTTTATTATAGTATGTAAGGTTTTGGACTCTCCGTGGCCTTGGAGCTTCCTGGGTGCCTTTGAACTGGTCACTTTCTCTCAGTCCCTCTTACAGCGACCGTACGTCCTTTATTACAAAGACAGTCCTTTATTTCAGAAAGCTGTCCTTTAGATTTATTTATTTTTCAAAAACTCACTTTTGTCCTTTATTTTGGTTATTTTTATGGTACAAACGGTACCACAATGCACAGTCTTTCACATTCATGTGAAAAATATGGAAATTGAATTGTCTATTTAAAATAAATGTACATATACTGTTTTATTTTAGATGTTTTTGTAAATTTTTCTTGGCTTTGCTCTTCAATTTTCCTTTGTAAAGCAAAGTTATAAAATAAACAATTAAAAAATTCCAGCCTTATGAACTTCTTTCAGATTTGCCCTTTTCAGGTTTGCCTGCACTTTTTCCAAGAAAATATGGTCACATACACTTACCCCCCAAGACTGCTCTTCAGATAAAATCCCTAATGACTCAGGAGAGGCCTCTGTGTGTGCTCTCTTGAGTCATTAGGGACAAGGCAAGATAGAAATGAAACACGACATAATGAGTTCCAGTAGAAGAGGTATTTTTTCAATATTGCTGGTATTTTATCCTTTTGCCAACATGTTGGGTGCTTCGCCTGGGAGTCTGGGAATTGCACTTGGGTTAAACTGTTGACCTTCATGTGTTAATAAGTTACTTGGTAGCTATATCTGTGATTCCACCTTCACCTAAAGAAAATAACTAGACTTTTTTCACAGATAGTTGTTTTAGAACTATAATCCATATGTGTGTGTGAGAGAGAAAGAGAGAGTGAAAGAGAGTGAAAGAGAGAGAAAGAGACTCATTCTCATGGCCTGCTTGGCCTCTACTGGAGTGTGGAATGAGGACGGGGCTTCCAAAGTAAAACGCAATGCAAGACGCTTCTCTCCACAACTACTTCCTGGGCAGCTGGATGCAGAAATCTGTTTTCTTAGGCTGATGGAAACTGGTTCCCCTTTCATCCCAAGTTATGTAGTTGGATACTTTTAATGATTTGGAAGAAATTCTTTGGACCCTGTGAAAAGGAGCACGTCCCTGCCCTTGATTAAACCAACCGTATTTTTTTCAGGCTTCTGCACAAACCTGAAGGAAGATGCAGCTGCTTTAAAGAGTTGAATCGATAAAGCAACTTTTAAAGCAGCTGCATCTCTTTTCAAGCCTGGGAGGAAGCATGAAGAAAGATGTGGCTGCTTTAATCAATAGTGGAGCAGTGGTGCACTAGGGCAAGATCTAAATAGTTTTTTCCATGTAATTGTTAATGCGTGCACACAATCCATCTGTAAAATGAGCAGGTGATCTCTATGGCTTTGTGGGTTAGGGATTTGCAATTCTGGTTGGCAGAGGTAATGCTACTGTTGGGTGACCTGTGTGGAAAGACTTCTGTATGCCTCCTTTCAAGATAGTTCTGGCTGAGGATGGTTCTATTTCTCTCTCTCTCTCTCCCTGTCCACACTCACCTCCCCGAGATACACACTTAGAGACACACATCCACTCGATTAACCCATTGCTCCTTCATGGGACTGAAAGGGATGCAGTTATTTGCTCCCTCTGAAGAAGGCAGTGAGAAAACAGATTTGCTGTCTACTGAACAGTGTTTGGAACAAGCAAGTTGGTGGGCCTGTAACTGGAGTTTTTATTCATGGGGAGGGGACAACTCAGAGGGCCGAGGACAGTAGATGGAGCACACGAGGGAAGGGCTTCTGTCCTCCTACCTATTTCTGAGCTTCTGACAAGCACCTGGTTGGTTTCTGTGGGATGCAGGTTGCTGGATGAGGAAGACTGTCTTTCTCCAACCCTATTTGACCTTATCGCCAGGAGTGATTTAAGCAGTGCTGGAGGT
This sequence comes from Python bivittatus, assembly GCF_059951505.1. Classification (NCBI taxonomy): domain Eukaryota; kingdom Metazoa; phylum Chordata; class Lepidosauria; order Squamata; family Pythonidae; genus Python; species Python bivittatus. The sequence goes on from NW_028277032.1 coordinate 3,428,612, forward strand.
CTGTGGATGTATAATGAGGCTGTGTTTCTTACTAGTTTTGCTCTAAGCTGTTCTAGGAACTTTCTGATCAGATAATTCTGTAAAAGATGCAAGCCACCCTGAGGTCTCTTCTCCCGAAAGCTGTTTCCCAGTGATGGAGGCAGTAGTATCAGGGCATCTGCTTGAGAGTTGACTCCTCCATTGTCCTCCAAGTCCGGGACTGTGCTCAGCTGAGCCCGGTTTTCTCCTCCCTTCTATGCAACTTCTGCTTATTTGTTGAAGACCTGGACAGGCTTGTTCCAGGCTGCTGAGCTGTGACACTTTAGGGACATTATTTATTTACACTTTCTGCAAATGAAATGTGCTCTTCCAGTTTCTGTTTCCTGTTTTCCCACAGCACAGAGCTTGCATCCTGTTGAGAAACCTTTGGAGTCTGCCACTAAATTAAAAAGAAGAAAGACAGGGGGCTTGAAGATTGCTGCACAGTACAATTTTCTTTCTGTCTTGCACTCCACCCACAATATCTTCTTCTAGCCCAAAGTAATCCAGTTTTTGAGGCCCAGAGCCAAATGGCTTGGTAGGAATGCCTAGGTAATTTTTCAATAAGCAGATTTTGGAATAAAGGCTAGCATGGGGTTGGTGAAGGAGGTGGGAAAGGAAAACATTTCTTTATGAGAGCCAGGCAACGGGGGAGACCTTTGAAGGTAGGTCTATTTAAAGAGCTGATCTATAGATGCAGTATTTATTTGTCATCGTAGAACAGCTAAAAAATATCAAAGTCCAGCACAATGTGGGCCATTAGTAGCCTAGCATTGTCAAAGAGTCAAGATTATAAAAGGGTACTGTTACTAAAGCATATTTAATATTTGACTGTGGACAAAGACCCCAACAGAGCAGAATTTAGCCACTGTCATTCTAAGAACTGAGGACTGATTTGATCATAGATGGATTATATAATAATTCTTTGTGTTCCCTTTCTGCTTGGTTTAGAAAGAGAATTAATAGGTCAGGGCTGTTGTCCCTATAAAAGGGGCAGCACAGCATACCTGTCAGACGCCCTCGCTTTCCTTGGCTTTGCGTGGACAGATCTACTCTGAGCTGGGTGTTTTCCTTTCCAAAAATAGGGAGGGCAGGGCCTTGAGCCAAGGCAGGAAGAGAGATTTTTGAAAGAAGGCACAGGCCATTACATCAAGGGCTAGCAGGGAGAGTTGTTGTCATCCTTTCCTACGACAGCAGAGGAGCTCCACTTAGGACTTTCTGCTGGTCAGTGGCCACAGGCTGGCCTCAGCCCTAGCCTTCCGGAAGCCCAAGGCAGTCAGAATTATCCTGAAAACCTTCAGCGTCGAAGATCATTTTTCATTTCTTTCCTCCGTAACAAAACACAGACATCCTGGAGTGGCACACTTCCAATCCCCAGTATGGTGACAAGCCTCAAAGGAAACAGCCCTCATCCCAAACATAAATATGTTGGGGAACCAGAACGCTCCTTTTAAATATTTTAATTTGTGTTGTTTTTGTAGATGGAATTCTGGAAGCTGTGTAGCATTTGACTCATTCTTGACTTAGAAACTTTTAAGGGCAGGTGGCATATAATTGCCATCCCTGTGCAAAGGAAGCTTTTGGTTGCCCCAAGACTTCCCTGGGCATGATCCAAAGTTGGCCTTGTTACCCCCTCCGTGCACCGGAGGGACTTGTTTAAAGGGTCTCACTTGCTTAAGACATTCCCATGTATCCTCCATTTGAGTTTATGAGTCATTCTCCCCCTTAAGAAGAACACAATTTTCATTCTGCTATGTTTGATTGATTACGTGCCATCAAGTTGGTGTCAACTCTTAGCAACCATTTACAGCAGATAGCTTTTCTCCATGATAATGCTCCTATAATTTGTACCAATTGTTTCTTCTTTATAATACAAACAAGAGCCTCACGCCAACTCAAGTGATAGAAAGAGTGGTTGCACTGGTGTCATTTGGAAGCAAAAATCGGAGGAGAACCGATCCATAAACATTTGTCTCATGCAGCTTCTTTCTCATATCCCTGCAAGGGTGAATAGTTTGAGTTTCCTTAAGGAATGCAGGTGGCATCTTAGTGGAATGGAGCCTGTTGGCCTTTCCCCATTACTTGCTAGTGTTCTAATGATGTGGTGAATAATCTGGAATTTCCCTCTCTGCTCTTTTTTTCTAGTTCCATTATAAAAGTTCCACGTATTCTTGGAAAACTGATCATAGATATCTGTAGTCAGTAGGATCAGTGCTTTTTCTTGGACAGTACATACTGTTTATCCTGGGGGATTTCTTTTGTTCCCTGTGTATTTGGAAGATGCCAGACACAAGAGTTGGTCTCCCTGCAAATATAAGTATATTTACCTCTTATTAGCTATGCCTTTTTCATTTGTATATTCATTTTTTCATTCCCTGTCTGTTAATAAAGCCATTATGTTTGTTTGTTCTGGGATTTGTTTCAACTTAGCATGGTTTCTTCATACTGAGTTAGTTTTGCAAAAGCAGCTCCCAGTTTTGCAACAGTTCTGGTTAACTGATTGTGCGAATGCACCCTTTGAGACTTCTGACTAGGTCAAAGATACCCAACATGTTTGGGATGGTGGATGTACTTGGCATATTGAGAACATGGCCTTTGTACTCTTACAAAACAGCTGTTGAGCTCTTGCTTATTGAGAAAATAGTTGCAGCGTGGTGGTGGTGGAGGGGTCAGCCACACAACACTCATTTAATAGAAGGCAGATTTGGTGTGGTGGGTGACAACATTTCTCTTGAACCCCAGTAGATGCAGTCCAAATTTCCTAAGTTATCCATGATATCTGTGGAATTGTCCCATCCGGCGTCAAATGGTCCATCAAACTAGAATAGTCTCTTTGCAGAAAGAGCTTTGCAAGGCCTCCAGGTCCAGTTCTTCTCCAGAGAAGGTTGGGACATCTTGTGTAGAATTGTCTTCTCCATGGTGGTCAAGGAATGTGTAAAGCTTCCCTATGTGGGGTCAAGCTTTTGGTGTTAGTATTCAAACAAACTATACTCTGCAGTCTCTACCACTTTCTACTGCTGTTGACTCAACTTAATTGGAGAGTGTTCTGATGACAATGATACAGAGCTCTTCTTCTTGTCAAGTACCACCACTGCGCTCTTGACCCTTATGAGAATAATCCCCAAGTATGTTCTCTACCACTTTCTGCTCATTCTCACCTGCTTTTCTTTTGTGTGTGTCTAGAAGTTAGTAAGAGTAAAATTATATTAGTAGAAGGTTAAGAACACCCTTCCTCCAAATAATTACTCAGCTCGGTTTTGAGAGGTATTAAATGCCTCGTTGATTAATATTTTAGAAAGGCTTTCTCCTAGGGGTAGAATGGGATAGTGTAGTGGTCCGAGAGGAGCCAAATCACAAAATACCAGTTTTTTTTTTCTTTTTTTGCCTTTTGTGGTCCAACTTTGCTGTGGGGACTCTAGCAGGGTCAGTTTTGGAGGGAGAAGGAATTCTGAAGCCTAAGCTCTGTCTGTGGTGTTTCTGGGGTGCCTAGGATTCCCCCCCCCCACAGCTGGTAGCCCAAAGAATGGCTTGTACAGGGTTGCCCTCTGACATTGGGCAAACATGCAGAACCAACTTGGTACCATGTGACAGTCATATGGCCACATTTTGGCACTTGAGCAGTCTTGGGAAAACGAACCAAGGGAGCCTCGACATGCATGTACAGTAGCTTCGTTATATCAGAGCATCAGATCTTAGTTTGCTGATTGGCAAGCAGGTCTCTAGGTTCCAGGCAGAGAGATCCTCTTATTGGTAAGGATGGGATCTCAGCCTGGGACCTTCCACACTCAGACGAGGTGCCTGTCCCTTGGGCTGTCCCTCCCACTTTGTCAACTCCTTGAAAGGCCTTCAAAAACTAGGTGGGGTTTCTGAGCTGTCATGAAACAGGGGAGTGTGAAGAGGCTGCTGGTGGTGCTGCTCCCATATTGAAATCTATAGGAGCCATAGGCCTGGCTCTGCTCAAAACCTGAGGCATTGTGTCCTTCCAAATATGTGTACCCCGATCCCTTGTGGAGTGGTGGAAATTGCTAGAATACAGTTCTAGGAGTCATATACAATCTGAGCATGGTACACAGAATCATCTGCAGCATCGCTAAGAACTTTTAATATGCCCACCTTATTTCTCTACTTCAGTTGTTCAGTCACGTCTGATACTTTGTGACCTGATGAACACCATTTTGCTGAAACTGTCCATAACCGCTTGAATCCTTTTAAGTTCAGGTTGATGTCATCAGTGATACCATCTAGCTCCCTTATCTTCTGTCAGCCCCTTTCTTAATGTCCTTTGATTTTCCCAAGCACCAGGTTTTTCTCCAGTGACTCTTGTCTAAGATTTAGCTTCATTAATCGTGCTTTCAATAAGCAGTCTGCTTCAACTTTTATCTATTACTGAATTCTTTGCTCTTTGGTTCTGAGAGCGGTCAAAATTGGCTGATAACCTAGCTGACTCTACAAGGTAGTTGTATGGATTAATTGCAAGATCTGATTATTAATAAGACAAAGATAAAATCTTTTGAGACTCTTAATTCACAATGGCTTGGTCCACCTGACTGGTTTCAATGTCTTCAAATACGTAATGTAGTATTAAAAGAATTGCTGAAGGAAGAAGGGAGGAACACTTAGAAACTTGACTGAATTTGAAAATCTTATAATACATACCTTGGAGCATCTGTTGAGCCTTATTTATAAATTGCTGGTGATGTATGATTCAGAAACCAAATAAGTCAAAGATGCCAAAATTAAATGCAGAGTTTAGGTCCAACGATAGGTAGCAGTGGAAATTTCAGAGAAAGAAAAGTATTAAATTTACGTAAAATATTATACTTAGAAAAAAATGGTATAAGGTGTTTTATTATTGCTATATTACCCCAATGCTGATTGCTAAAACAGATAGTTTCTTTTCTAAAATTGCTGGAAATGTAATGATCAGGTTGGACCATTCTTTCATATCTGGTGACAATTTTGGAAGATGATTCATGCTACTATGAAGCAAATCTTAAAAGTTGAATTCCCTCTTCAACCTGCAATATTTTTACTAAATTTACAAAACCATATATTCCCACAAAATATACTGAATTAGCTGTGTACATGGGAACTGTGGCAAGGCCTTTAATTTTGCATTGTATGCCTTTTATTGGAAAGAGCATTTGTTCCACTGTAGAAGAGTGGTTATCCAAATATGCTTTGACATCTAGAATAACTTTGTATCTTGGAAGTAAATCTGACATAACATTTAATTGAAATTGGAAACTATTACAGACTACAGTTCAGTACATGAATTTCTACCACATCTAACATTTGGGCTTCTCTCTGTATACAGTCTGTGTTTTAATTTTATAGGACTTCTAAATTACAATAGACTTTTAATAGTGTAAACAGAGTTTATTGTACTTCATAATGTCATTTTATGATTTATACTGTGCTGACTGTGGTTCTTCATATTTATACTTTGCTCAGAGCTATATTAGAATATATTTGTGTGTGTGTGTGTGTGGCTTTTGAGTCATTATTGAGTCCTGGTGACTGCCTGGACCAGTTCCTTCAGTTTTCTTGGCAACATTTTTGAAAGTGGTTTGCCCTTGCCTCCTTCTTCCAAGGAGCAAGAGAGAGGGACTGGCTCAAGGTCACCCAGCTGGTTTTCATGCCTAAGGCGGGACTAGAACTCACAGTCTCCCGGTTTCTCGCCTGGTGCCTTTAACCACGCCACCAAATTTCTCTCATATTTTCTCTAAAATGTCATTTGTGTGTGTATGTGTCTGTATGGTAGATGATGTACTCATATGCCTGGAGGGCTATGAAATGGAGGTGGGGCAGTGGCACCATCTTGTTACCAAAAGGGTCCCTGGAAGGAGGCTCATTTAGCAAGGTTGTCCTTTCTTTTTGCCTGACTTGACTGTGTGGGCAGCTGGGTGTGTTTATCTCTCATTTTAAGTGGCTGACTTTAAGAAAGTTCTTTATTTTAGGCTAAATGCTTTTGTTATGGTGATATATTTGCCCTGAATTGGAGCCTCCTGGGGAGAATGTCTGAAGGTTCAACTCAACCTTTGTCTTTAAGGGGCTTTCTGGATTACCAGAAGGCCTGGTGGTTTCTCCTCATCTAAAGGGTTCCCTTTAGGTTCCCAGCCACTGAAGATGCTTTGGGTAACTCCCAATGCTCCCTTCGAAGGATTTTGCTTAGCCAGTCTTCAAAATCTTGGTTCTCTTATGCTTACAATTTCAGTTACATCACTCTTATATCTGCAAACTAGGCTAAACTTCTTGGTCTTCATTTTACTTTTGCTGACTTTGCTTTGCTTGCTCTTTTAAATGATGTTTGCTTTAAACATGTTAACATATAGTTTGAGTTTTTCATTTTATTTCTTCATGCGTTTATCACTTGGAAAATCTTCCCTGCCCCATTCACAAGTTAGACTCTTCCTAATTTAATTGCCGCCACGCCTCTGTGTAGTTTCTTTAGAGAGAAACCAGCAATGCAAAGCAGGCTTGACAACCAGTGTCAGCACAGAGCAATCTCTTCTCAGATAAAGTTCCCCAATATGGTGCCCTCCAGTGGTGTTGGGAAATGTTACCTGCCAGAATTCTGGGAGTTGCAGTCCCAACGTCTCTGGAGGGCACCACACTGGAAAACAGCTGGGGGGCTGTTGATTTACGGAGGTTGTATGGGTTCCTCTCACAGTACCGAGTTCTTATTAATTGGAGTGGAAGAGTCCTGAGCAAAGGCTATGCTGAACACAAGGAAGTCTGAACCCAAGGTCTGGTACATTGTGGAGATCCTGCTCAGATAGTCTTCTCCAGTCTGGTACCTTCCAGGTGTGCTGGATTCTGACTTCCATAATGCCTGGCTGGCTTGGCCAATAGCCACGTGGAGTTTTCCTGCCTCCTCCAAGACGAGCATAAAATGTTTGCTGAGCAAAGGGTGGATCCCTGACAATTTCAAAAGGGCCAGTTGTGTTTTTCCATAACCCTCCTGCAAAGTTGGGTTTCAAAGCCCAAAGATCAGCTCTGTAAGTAGTTCTCTGACCCTGTGCAGAGTGCCATTCCATTATCTTTAAGGCCGTTCTGGATAGATGTATTACGTTTTCATCATAAGCAGCTGTTACACACACAGCAAGAATTGCAATTGTTTTCCCATACATTTGGGACTGTTGTGCTTCAGCTGTATGCACATTTCTCTGTCTTTTAGCCAGAGAAGCAGGTAGGTGGGACTCTTTTGAAGCTCAGAGCATGATAGTGGTAACCGTTACCATAGTTGCTGCTTTATCACTCCATTTTTGTTTTTTTAATCCATTTTCAGTTACTACTGAAACAGCTCTTGCCTGAAAACATCCCCTAGGCAGAGGAAATTAGACCTTCTTGATCTAGTGGCTCATCTCTTAAGCCAAACCTTGGTTAGATGTAAAGTGCAGAGAAAAGTGCTTCTTATCTGTGTTTTGTAATCCACATTTCCAAGATACTACTTTTAGAAGATGCTGTTATAAGGGTGTGTGCCTCCAAAGGAGAAAAGGAATGCTGAGGTTCTCATTGGTTATTCATCCCATCATACTGGCAGCTGCGTTGAAACCAGCAAGCAAAAAGTCATGGGGCTGCACGGCAAAAGAGCACTAAAGACTGTGCTTCTGTCACATTCATTCTTCCTTTGTTTCCTTCACTGTTTTCAGTTCTGGGCTTTGCTGCCTGGTCAGTTGCTGCTTGCCCATCAGAGCATTCTGCATTTCCTGCAGTCTGTTGGAGCTTTGCATGTAGAAGGCAACTTCTTATTTCTCCCAACAGCCCTGACCTACTTTTTCTCCTTACAGTCAGACATTTGTGAGCAAGGGAAGCAAGGCAAAGAGACAAAGAGGCGCTGGAAAGTTTCAAATTACTTTTTATCATCGAGGAGAGGAACACACAGGCTTCAAACAATCGATGGTCCCCGAGTAAGATGAGCCAAGGGCACTGCTGGACGACTATGGTTGGGGTCACTGATTAAAGCTGCGGTGCTTCCAGTCAACCATCTGCTCTCCTTGTTGTGGAGCAGCTTCTGTTTTCTCCTCTCCTCTCTTTCACCAGGGGTCTGGGCAAAGGAGATTCTTCCCACCTCAATAGAGAACAGTTGGATTTCTTCTGGTTTCTTCTGGGAGACCATGATGGTCTCACCATTGCTTGGAGTAGCTTCTAAGCTTTAGAAGAAATAGCTTCCATTGCTTCTAAATGAGCAGTGTACGTATTACTCTGTATCGCAATGTGGCAGTGCTGTTCCCACCTTAGAGTGGGGAAGGTGAAATTCGGTGAGCTCCTGGTAGAGGTTGGAACACAGGTCAGGGCCTCCCAGGTCTGACTCCAGCTTTCTCTCCTTTCTCATGCACAGCTGGGTGATCCTTGCAGAACCTGAAAGAAAATCTCTCACCTATTCCTGACTTCCTGCTTATAGTGTCCCTTTCTTTTCTTCATTTTTTTCTTACTAATAGCATAATCATAGTTAAAATACCACAAACCCTTGGTTTTACAGACCCCAATTTAGGGAACTTTGGCCATAAAAATAAAAATCTGGGAATAACAGACTTCACTGCAAGTAAACCAAGTCTGTTGTTTGGTGAAGTGATCTGGAAAATGTTCACTGCTGCTTTCCCTGAAAAATAGGTATATTTTTGCACATGCTTCAGGCAAATTGGCCATTATGAGCATTAGTGTTTGAGATAGTGTCTGTAGGTATAATTTCAAATATTTGACGAACATGGCTTTGATGGGGGACAGTAGATTTTATTAATTCCTCCTATGTTCCTGAATTCTGGCTTTATGATCCCCACTTCTGTGCTTTAGGGGAAGTAATCATACAGAAGCAGCCCACTTCCAAGACTCAATTAAAATGGGCACTTCCCTCAAGTTAATTAGTTGTCCAATATCATCATCACCAAAACCCAGCATCTCCTCAGCAGATGGTTATCAGAGAGGCAGGTTTCTCATTGAGAAATGTGTTCTAAGGCTCGAAAAATCCTGTTTGCCATTTAACAGACATTTGGCTTTAACTACACCCCTTCTCCATCTTAGTCCGTTAAACTGAGGGTTGGCAAGCAAATTCCATTTAATATATCAGCAGGAGAGGACAGAGCAAAAAAGAAAGAGAAAGGAAAAAGAGGGTGTTTGTGCAATGTTAAGTGCTGGTGCAGAAAGGTCCTGTGAGTTTGTCCACTGCAGTGTTGCCTTTGAATTGTGTTTTGTTTTCCATAGCATGCTTATATCCAGCCTGCTAAGGTGGGATCTGAAGCTCTCACCTCCTAACTCTTCGTGGAGGAATTCTGGGCTATATCTGGGAAAGGAAGACCTGGTAGATGTAGACCTTTTTCATGCAGGTCCCAGCTGGAGTTCATCATCTCCAGAAAGGTCTGAGAGAGATCCGTATCCTGGACCTTGGAGGGCTATTTTTATTAGAATGAATTGGAAAGAATAATGGAATAATGGAATGTATTGGCAAATAGCAGTTTTATATCTTTTGATGGGTCTCATTTGGCAACATCTCATGAGGATGAGAAGTTTTCAAATATCTGGGACTTGAAAGAAAAAGCTTATTGTTTGTATTAAGACTAGCTGAGTCCAGTGTTTTTGATGAACTGAAAATTAATGAGTTGTAATGGTTGGTTGCCAGCCTGATAAGGATTCAGATGGCTTTATGAACAACCACCTGCAAGTTCCTTCGTTATCAATGAAGAGACGCACCATTTGGCAAATTCACAGAAAGGCAGTAAAAAGAAAATGGGAAGACTCTGTCTTTAATATTCTTTGTGATATATTGGCTGCAGGTGGGGAACAGATCAGTTCCCAAAATTCTTGCAACCGCTTCCCTTTCTTAAGAAATCTTGCTAAAGAATTCTAGTTGGACAAAGAATTACTTTCAGTTTTAGGCAGATGACAAAAGGGCTGATATTAGTTTTGCCTGCTGGGCAGGGAACTGCATTTGTTCAGATTCTGCCCCCGCTCAGTCTCTCCGTCTCAGGCAAAGACTAAGTCTGCCCTTGAGAGTAAAGCATCTCATGAACTTCCTTCTTCCCAGCCAGTTCCACCAAGCTTGGAGCAGGCATTCAGTCATCCATTCCTTTGGTTTGGCCATTTGCATATGAGATCAGGTCTGCTCCACTGGGGGGAAAAATTCATGCTGCAGATGGACCCCTTAATCCTCATAAAGGCAGCCTCCCCTGACATCCGCAGAGTGTGGTGCCATACCAATGGCTGGTTGCGGCAGGAGAGTAGGAGAAACCCTTCGGATGACAGGGACTCAGAATGGCCGGTGGCTACCTCCTGTCCCCACAGACATGGTCATCTGCCAGACTTTGCGCATGTGCAAATTCCTTCCATCAAGCTACATCTCAGGGGAGAGAATTGGAAGTACTTGTATGATACCCAGCACACTGCCCTTTTCTATTATTCATTTACTCTATTTTTATCCCACTTTTCAGGCAATTATTATCTTTCACATATGAGCGCAAAAGGAGAGATTCAGGTCAAGCACTCAGACCTACATGCAAGTCCTGCAAAGGAAGGGAATGATGGGGAAAGAAGTCCTGCCCTTCAAGCCATGGTTAAGCTGGTTTTTCTGTCCTGCCGTCCCCTTGTTGACGCTCCTGCTGAAATAGCAAGGGATAGCCTTTGGCTGATGAATGAGGCCAGTGTGTCTTTTGGTTCACTAGTCATGGGGGGCTCTGCCTGGCATGGAAGCAAGCTGGTTTCAGGAGCTCCTTCTGCGGCCAGCTGGTGGGGCCAGGCTGAGCTTTCCCTCCGTGCAGCTTCTTGGTGGCTAATGGTTGAGCTGGAATGCCTTTGGCTCTCCGCTCGCAAGCCCAGTCATGGTAACGGGATGCCTGCCCGGGTGTGAGGCAGGCTCGTGTTCAACACCTGCCTTTCAGCACAGCAGTCTTCAGGCGCTGGAGAAGAATGGGGAGACTTGGATTCCTGGGCAAACAGCTGTTGTTCAGACAAGAAGCAGCAACTGGTGTCCGGGGCTGCTTTGGCAGGGAAGAAAACTGATCTGGTGATCACTGAATGCCCTGCTGCCTTTGTGGGGCCCTCAAAAAGATGAGAGCTTGGAAAGTGGTCTTGTTAATCTTGTTGTTTGCACTCTTATCTCTTCCAAGAGGAGGATTGTTGCCACGCGTGCATGTGCACACGCCTCCGTGTGTTATGTGAGCCATTGTCCTGTTGGTGGGAGTTGTTTCTGGCTCTTTGGGGCAAGGCAGTCATGCTCTTTGCATAGCCTCACAGGCACTTGTTTGGAATGATCACTAGGGCATAATTGTATTTGTAATATGTTTTATCCTGCTTTGAAGTTCAAAAGAACGCATCCAAAGCAGCTAATGAAATATCAAAATATAATTCAGGCCTTGGCTTTCTACCAGAGCATGTTTTCACAAGATGGAGAGCTCAGGTTTTGCTTTTAAGAACTAGGCTGGATGCAAAACAAGACAGGTTCCCACCCTTCTCTATGTTAGAGGCAACTGTAGGGGAGCTGTGGATGGGAGGAGAGGGGATAAGTAAGTCTTCTTCCCAGCTTTTCCCAGCCAGTAACACTCCTAGATGAATTGGGGTTTGGACATGATTCTGGCTAAGGTGGACACAGATGAGGATTTGGTTATTGTTTTCTTGAGGTCAATGTTGGTTAATTTTTTTTTTAATTCCAAGGATTTGGACCTGGGATTGAATGTCTGCTCTCAGGAGTGGGGCTCCTAAGTGGTAACACTAAATCTAGGGACTCCGTTCTTTTCCTGGTGCCCTTTAGGTGAGGTTTGGAGTTGCAGAGCCTCTGGTTAGGAGAGTCTGATTGAAATTGGTATTGAACCTTTTGGGGAGAGTGTTGGCTAGTATCTTTTCTTGCTTGGTTCTGCTGTTAGTTGTTTTTGGACACACGTCTTCCTGCGGTTGGCGTAGAGCACCTTGGTAGCCATTGGGTGTATTGGTGACCCCCTGGGGCTGATTTTTCGACACTCCCACTAACTCGCTCTCAAAATTCCCTACCTTTCCGTTGGCCAAAGTGCTCGAGGGCCCTGCGGTAACTGAGAAACCAAGCAGATTGCATTATTAGCTTAGCACGGGGTGTAGGGTAACTACTTTGTTCATTCGATATAACGAAAGCCATGCATAATCACAGAGGGAAACTAAGAAGTGCATGGGAGGTTTTTCGATTCTCCTGTCATTCCCATTCTCGTTCTGTAGGTGCTCCCCAGTGTTTTTAGCTACATTGGCAAACATGATTTAAGACCAGCAATGTAATTTTATGTAAGTACAGTAATAAAGCACGTCTCTAATCCTGTGCAGAATAACTTGTCTAGCACAGCTTGAAGATCTCATCCTGCTGCTTCTATACAAGAGCCTCTAAGAGCCTCTTCCCTTGTGCTCTCTAAATATGTAAAAGCAGTTCCCAGAATTCTCAGTGTTGGCCATGCTGGTTAGGGGATTCTGGGACCTGAAGTCCGTGGACATCTTGAAGGCACTGAGGTTGGAGAGGTGGCTGTATAGGAGGAGGTTCTGAGGTCTGATGGGAAACTCCTAAACAGGAGTGAGTTTAATGTATTGTCGAAGGCTTTCACGGCCGGCATACGATGGCTGGTGTGGGTCTTCCGGGCTGTGTGGCCGTGTTCTGGAAGTTTTGTTTCCTAACGTTTCGCCAGCATCTGTGACCGGCATCTTCAGAGTGCAGGTTCTCTCTGTGCCCTCTCCTGTCTGTGCTCCTGCCCTCACCACACCAGCCAAGGAGTGAGTTTCTTTGCATCAGAGAAATGCCGTTTGGTGGCCTGGTGGATCTTTGCGGGTGGTCTGGTGAGCTTTGTCCCTGAAAGCCCACGTTTCGGTCTTCGAGCACATGCTGTGCTGTGGCAAATCGACTAGAAGAAGTATGAGTTTGTCCCTCTCCTGGGTTTGCAAAGAGTATGGCTGGAAGCTGCTAAGATTCTCTGAATGCAGCTGAGATGCTTGGTGGAGCTCCGCACGATTCTGCTGGTAGAGAGGGAATTCCTTTGGGAGAAGGGAGGTGGAGGAAGTGCTGCTGATTTTGGTGCATAAGGTTAGCGTGTCAGCTCAGCGGTGCTTTGCGCTAGTGCTTCCACCAGAAATGCTTTTAAAAGCTAAAACTGGGATTTTGGAGGCTGCTTCTGCCTGGCTGAGCAGCTCTGGGGCTTTTAGTTCAAAGTGAAATGGTCATCCCTCTGTCCAGAGAGAGATCCCACGGTACATCTCTTGTGGTCCGTGGTGCAGAGAGGCTGAGGGTCCTCCTGCGAAGGGCACCAATGCAGAGAAGTGGTGATTTGGAGAGTGGAGTGGAGAGGAGAGGAGAGGAGAGGCTCGTTATGTAAAGCTCTTCCTGGGAGGCTGAACAATCCTGAAGATTTAAATTCTGTGGCCAATATTTTGCACATATGCCAGGGACGGCAAAACTTTTATCTTTCTCCATACTTTTTTCAAGGTTAAACAATGTAACACCAAACTATCCATTTTAAAACTGAGTTTTGAATATGATAGGCTTCAGCAGTGTTTCTCGACCTTAGCAACTTTAAGATGAGTGGACTTCAACTCCCAGAATTCCCCAGCCAGCCATGCTGGCTGGGGAATTCTGGGAGGTGAAGTCCACTCATCTTAAAGTTGCTAAGGTCGAGAAACACTGGGCTTGAGAGTAAAGGATTTGCGATGCATTTTGGGTTCGGCCTTCTGGCTTTCCATGCAGGTAATCTTTTAGGCCTTATTCCTGGCCCAAGGTCTTGCTGTAAAAGTAGATGTCTGCCTCCTTTAGGGACTTTTGTGTGCAGGCTGGAATGACTGAGCCGTCAGGTGAGCAGAACAAGCAAGATGTACAAAGGAGGGCAAGTAATGGCAAACCCACTTTGCTGTGGGGTACTTGGGTATTTCCGCTTGCGTGCCTGTCTCTGATTTAATTTTGGGCCAAGTTACGGTTGAAATGTTATGGTGTTCTTCCACGTAGTGTGTGTTGCTAATTTGTGAATATTGAGGGTTTGCGATGCTCTCCAGAATAGCCTTCCTCAACGTGTCTGTGTATGCCTTCGAGTCAGTCCTGACTCCTGTATACTGAGTTTTAATCCTGCTGGCGACTCTAGAGAAAGCAAGAGAAAATGTTGCAGGGAGGGAGGAAAGAGACTGCCTTCGATTAGGCCTTCAGGAGCTCAGTGAAGGTCTAAACTAAGGATGGCTCCACATGAGAAATCAGCATCAATTTGGAAGTAGCTTTGGGACTCCCTGATCTCAGATACAAGCTGATTTATCCCTGACTCAGCTGCGATCTCTTTGAAATGGCAGTTTCCTTTTGAATTGTGGCTTGCTGCAGCTTGCCGGTGGTCTCTTTCCTCACTGCGGACACCCCTGCCTCATCCTGCTCCTGGGCTTTCACGGGGAAGGGGGGCTTGGCCTTCCTAGGAACTGCTGGTTTTTGTCAATGACCAGACAAGGGAACGTAATATGAACGAAGGCTGCGGAGGGGGTGGGGATGTTGGCAAACGGTTCCTTTTATTTTCCTTTTGCTTGGGGGGAGACATTTTCATTGTGGCAGTTCGGACTTTTTGCCCCCTATTCTCAGCGTTTTGAAGTTGGCAGAATAAACATGATGGCAGATTGTTTTCCAACGGCTTTTGGGAGCTTGAGGAGCTGAGGCAAGGCTTGCCCTTGGCCCTGGTTGTAAAGGATAACGTTTGATTGCTGAGGCTGGTGGCTGATTTAATCCCCGGGAAGGGCCCCGGGGTGGCACGCCGAGTTGCAGCAGACTCAGTCCTTGCCATCACTGGGAACAGCTTCAGCCAAGACCTCTGAGCCATGGTGGGGTTTGCTTTGGATGTGAAGCTCCCGTTGTGGTTTGCTCGGCAAGGTTGTAGGAACCCTGCCAATGGCTTCCTGCAGTGCGTGGACCCAGTCATTTTTTACAATATTGCACCAGATGGGTTGACGTGATGTGAGGTCTTTCTAAATTCCTTCCATTGGCCAGCATTGGTGCGTGCCACTTTGTCATGGTCTGTGGGAATGACCTCGGGAGACAAGAGGAAGAGCCGCAGACTGGGCAACTGGCGTGTAAAAGAGGTCTCAGCCCACAGAAGGAGGGGGGCATGGGAGGTGTTTCAGAAGGGACCCTCCCTGTTTTCCAGAGAGTGAAAGGAAAGCGGGGATGGGTGGGAAATACTTTCGGTCTTGCAAGATTCTGTTAATATAACCTTACAGTAAAGATAGAGCTAATACTCCTGGTTGTGCTTCAGTCTGGACTACCTTGAAAAGCTAACACACTTTGACTTGCAATGGTTGCATTCACACATTGGCTAACACATGATTTATTTTATCATAGTTTGCTGAACAAGCCATGATAGTTTACAAGCCACAACAGAATCTGGGTTCCTGCTCACATTAAGCTAATATCAAACAAACCACATAAGATTTAGTACCACTTATCAAACTGTTGTTTGTGATGGTTCTGCCCACTTAATGTCTTTAACTACAGTTAACCTGTGGTTTTCATGTAGTTTTTCATGTAGTTTTCACATCCATGTTTTCCACAGTTTATAGTTTCCAAATCGTGGAAAGTACCTGTCTCACTTCTTTGCTGGTCACACGTCTCCCCAGGCGTGGTGTCCACTACACTTTGATAAAGATTTGGATAAACCAAAACAGGTTTGCTTTTTTAAACGCTAGCATGAAGTGTCTGGTGAATATGTGTTGAACTGCTTTTGGTTTCGGTATCTGATAACTCACTCCGTGCATCAAGGCGGCCCTCCTTAAATGGTGGAATAACGGGGCTGCAAAGGTGGTTCTGTGGACTCGACGCCCAGGGAGAGGTGTGCAAAGAAAGTGCGCACCATCCTCTGAGAGCGTAGGAATGAGAAGCGGTGAGAGCAGTTCGGAAGGAGGTTTAGCAGAAGCACCAAATGAGAGCCTGGATTTGGGGCGTGGGCAGAAGTGGACACTAGGAAAAGTCTCCCCATCGTCCAGGGATTTGTAGGGGAAGTTTTCAGTTACTGCAGAGGCTGATGATGATAAGAATTGTAGTCCAACACATCTGGAAGCTTCCTACTATAAACATCAAACATGATTAGCCCGTGACTTAAAAGGCTCTTTCCCACCGAAGATGATGGTGATCCTCTTTTCTTGGGTGGCATATCTGCTCGTGCTGGTTGTTAGCCCCTTTCTTCCTGGTGCTTTTGAAGAATTCCTTGAAGACTCCAGTTTGTCGCTTGGCTTCCCCTCGATGCCTTTCTCTCCAGTGGCGTCCATGCCCCCTGACGCCCACAGAGAGGCCAGTGACAATTTGGTGCCTCTTTGTGTGTGACTTGGTTTGCGCAGGAGTGTGTGTGCGGAGTGGGGGGAGGCCCGTGGAACCCAACACCTCTGGCCGGCTCACAGATGGGGCCGTTCCACCCTGTTCTGCTGGTTTGCATGAAGAGGAGGGAGGGGTGTGGGGCAGGGTTGGCTGATGACCAATGAGGTTTTTAAGCCACACTTCATCAAATAAGGAAGCGGAGGGCAGGCCAGCCGCAGGAGGGCGGCTCTGGAGCGGGGAGAGGAGCAAAGGGCAATCCTGGAGGGGGTGCCGTGGATTCAGAGCAGGACGGCCAGCTGGCCAGGCGGTGGATTTGCGGTCTCCTCAACCCGTTGGGCCATGGTGGCAGCTCCTTCCAGCTGAAAGGGCAAATGAATACCGAGAAGTACCGGAAGTTCCTGGATGGGCTCAACAACCTGAAAGGTATGCCAGCCTTGCCCTGAGTGCTGAGAGTGGCAAGGAGCTGAGCCAGCTCTGCCACCAGGCTTGGAACGTCTCTTTGGGATGAGAGCGAATGCTGCTGCTCTGCAGCAGAGAGGGCATGTGAAGGGTTGGTGGTCATCCCTGTGTGAAAAGCAGTCAGATGGGAAGCTTTGCCGGTAGGTGGTGGTCCACACATTCCACTGAAGAGTTTCAGGGCTCTGGACCCGTGGCGAGACTGGGAGGGAGGCCTTTCCATCCTTCCCTGCTCTTCCCTGAAAAGGCAGCTGGGTTGGAAGAGAGGGTCCCCTGCAATCACAGCAGCCTCAAAGCTTTCCTGGTGAGGAACTGAGTGCCATCCTGCCCTGTTCCAAGCAACCCTGGTTTGTCATAAAAGTTGGTATCACAGAAGCCTTTCCAGACCGTGTCACCTGTCCATCAATCCACCACATCTTGAATAGGCACCAGTCAGAGTTCACACCCAAGACTTGTAGGGGAAGACCCCTGTAGGACCCCTTGCTGTATGGGAGGAAGAACTGTCTACTTTCTGTAAGGAAAAAGGCTCTTAAAATGAGCAGGGAGCTGGGGGAAGTCTGGAGAACAAAAGAAGTCCTATTGTGCCGAGCCCTTGTGGAGTGTCCCTACTTCCCGTTTTTGGGAGGGGCTTGTAAAGCTCTTGGGTAGGGATGAGGCATTCTAGATGGCAAGGAGCAGGTGGTTCGGTTAAACCCGATCCGTTGCATCCAAGTCATGACAGACTGAGATATTGCCTTCTGCTCTGGCAAACCATTCAACTCCCAGCCCCATTTTTTCCATCACCTTCCCCCAAAGATCAGGAATGGGAAGAAATATGTCAGGGGGCCTTGGATCAAGTTCTCCCTGGCCTCTTGCAGCAGATGGGGAGCTCAGTTCCTCACAAACTGCCAATTTTGGTGGGGGTGATGTGGTGGCTGCTGTGGGAATCCCTTGGCTATGTGCTCAGTTGTGGCCTTGCTGTGTTCCAAAGATTTGGTGAGGCAGTGGTCTGTGAAAGTTGAGGAAAGTTAAGCGCGACTGCAATTGTAGTACTTGGAAGTTCTGATTTAGCAAAGGAGATGCTTTGTGGAAAGAAGGGAGGCATTTCATAAGTATTCATCATATGTTGTGGGAAATGGGTTTGGTGTTTCTGAATATGAGCCCAGGCATTCTGGGTTAGGTCTGCTTCATCCTCAACTGCCACAGGGGAGATTTTGGCTGGATCTCTCCTAGTCAGAGACCAGGCGTCGATTCATCAAGATTCTCAGCCCTACGTCCTTTGTTCTTCCATTTTCTGCTGATGTAAATGTAATGGCCCTGCCTCTCATGCCAACTTCATTGAAGAAGACTAAGCTGGCGCGTGTAAGGTTGCTACTTTGCGCAGAATCTAAAGCTGATGCAGTATCATGGCGGATTGAGTTCCGTCGATGGCTTTGTGTGTGTACTGAGGGAACTCCTTCCTTCATATGACTCTTAACATACTTCAGAATTGACTTGCCCTGAGTCAAATGGGATCCAGCTCAGATTAAATTCTGAGTGTCTTTTTTGTTTTAGTGTGTATCAGCTGATAGCAAGGTTCTGGTGAACTTGATTTAGTTTAGCACAGTGCCAAGAGCTGTCATTTGCTTGTCCAACTTCCTCTTTCATTTCTTCCTATCCTCCTGATTGCTTGACTTAATTCCAGAGAAAAAGTCACATGTTTTCATTCTTGTGATGGATTCTTATCTGCCGGCTATTCAGACTCCTATATTGAGGTGAAATGCTATAGTTAAAAGGAAGAGGCTTGGAGAGAGAGAAGGAGATTGGGCTTCATCCATCATAAATATCTTTTTCTGTCTGCAGGCAGTGTCTGCAGCTGGTGTTCAGAGCCTTGAGCCTCAGCCTACCTCCCATGCAGCTGAGGTAATCAAGCAACTGCGTGGAATTAAGGGCATGAGGCTTGCAGGCATTCTTGGACCCCCACCCCAATCCTAGCCATGGGTCAGGATTAGGACCATGGACTGCCAGACAGCTGACTGCTTTACTTCAACGTTGGTGCCTTTTAGAAATTAAAAGTGCTAACTCTGCCTTCTCTTCTGTCCTCACTGATCTTCTTTCCTGAAGAGATCAAAGTTGTCGCTGAGCGTTAGGATTTTTTTCTTAACTTGGCTCCACTGGAGTTGCCTTCCATTTCTATTCCTGCCCTTTTGAAATCCTCCTTGGTGCTTGCTGAGACTTAGGTCCTTACGGGACCTCTTGTGGATTTCTAGTGATGTTTTTGGAGGTGCTTTTGGGCATTCTGCATCTTCACCCTGTAGAAGCTCATAAAGTCTTCTCCGAATGAGCTGTGGGGAGAACCCCAAGTGTATGGAGTAAAGGAATGTGAAGGGGCCTTTGTCAGAGTCAGCACATCTCTGAGGAAGCTGGATATTTCTGGGACACTTGTTGATGTATTTCTTTGTGGCTCCTTTGTGAGACCTCCGCTCCCTGTGGTCCTTCTGCTGTCATTGGGCTGAAATAGACAGACCCTCCCCCACCCTCTTCTATTTAGGCCAAAATTGCTGGCAAAATCAAAAGGCCTGTAAAGAAAGACTCTTCTCGGAAGCTGTTGACCTGGAACTTCCAACTCCAGGGAAGCAGTGAAGATTGCCTAAATTCAGCAACGGATTGGATGAGACGGAATAAGCTAAAATTAAATCAGACAGAGTGGAAGAAATTTGATTTGAGGACTGCAGTTCAATCTGTTTTGAATAGGATTGCATTTTTGCTGGAAAAGCCAGGCACGTCTTAATGACATGCTGCCTTAACTACTGTGTGTTCTACAAGAGTGAAAAGTGTCCTGAAGTTACCCCTGGTGCAAAGTGTAGCAGCTAAGTTGGTAGTTAATGCAAGGTCTGGGAAACCTGTCCTGAAAGATCTGCACTGGTTCCTGGTTCCTTACCAGACGCAATTTAAGGCGCTGGCCTTGATCTTCAAGGCTTAGGATCCTGTTCTGAATCCACCTGAGTGTTGAGAACTGCAGGAGAGGCCCTTTTGAAATCACTCCTACTGACCAAGGCCTCCCTTTCTGGCAGGTTGGAGTGGAGGGCCCCTCCTGTGTTGCTTCCAGAGCCTGGTATTCCTTCCCTTTGGGAGAGGCATTTCATTTTCAGCTCTCAACATTAATAAAGCGGATCTCTTTCACCAGGCTTTTAATGGATGATTTGCAATGCCAGTGTTATTGTCAATGTAAATGTGAGCTTTGATGTTCCTATGTTGTTTTTGTTTTTAAATTTCGCAGCTCACCTCAAGTTCTTACCAGAGAACAAGGTGGGGTATAAATCAAGTAATGATTGACTTTGCAGGCTCAGTTGCAAGGCCTTGCTAGAAGAACACAGGTGGCTTTCCATTGAAATAGAGCAAAGAAGAAGTGAGCTTGGGCAGAATAGAGCCTCTGGGGTTCAGACTGCAGTCCCATCTGAACAGGCCCATCCCTTAATCCAAACTGCTTAAGGGCTAGTGGTGGTTATTCAGAGGCCAGGAAACATACGTTCTACAAGTGGCTATATGTTATCCCTCATAATATGAGCCAAAGGCATTTAATGCCATCACCCTGGTCTGATATTTTCAGGTGAAGATCAGAGCTAAATTTTGCTCAAAGCTCATGCCAGTCAGACACCCACCAACGCAAGCCATGATTGCCTCTGACTTCAAAGAGGAAGCATCCAAATCATGCTCAGAGAAGGATCCTCAGAAGTTTCAGGCTGAAGCCGCCGCATTCAAAACGTGTGAAGAACCACAGCTCACATTCAGCAACTGGCTCCCCCCTAGAAAGGAGAAGAAACGGGTTTCCATCCCCCCACCCCTTTGAAACGATGCGACTTAACCACCTTTCTGCTGAACTGCCAGATTTTCAACATCCACGAAACAAGACATTTGATCATTCTCAGCAGCCAGTTTTTCTTTATTTGGGAAAAGGTGGCACAGAGCAGCAAGAGGTACCCCATCCTCTACCAGGCTTAGGGACCCCCAGGGGTTGGCACTGGCACCATCGCAAGCATGAGCCAGAAGAAGTTGAAGCACCTGAGAGAGCAGGTGCTTCACGCCAGAGACCAACCAAGGTCCCAGGCAAGTTTTAGTCTAAGTCAGCTGGACAGCGACAGGAGTTGGGGATGCTTGTCTTCTGCAGTTTCGTTACTTGCAAAAACAGAGGGACCCATTTCCAAAGTTTTTCTTTTTAGAAAGACAAAACAACCACTCTGTGGTGGGGCGGGGTGAGTTTGGGTGGGTACTTGGAAGGGTGTTTAGTCCTCTGCCAAACCGGCTGACCAGTAGGTCATAGGCACTGGTGACGTACCTCGGAACAGAGGTTTAGTGCAATTCTAAAACAGCACTAAACCCTTGCTCCAAAATAATCCATCCGACAGGATCCAGATGCAGAGGAGAGGCAGGGGGTGAAGTTGGAGGGAGCGCCCGATCACGAGCGCACTCTGTCCTCAGCCGTCCCCAGTGGTGCAAGGGATAGAGATTGACTGCGGGTGGCTGTAAAGGAATTTAGAGCTGGCCTTGGGAAAGTTATAAAAGAGCCATTAGGGAGGGACTTGGAGAAGTGATTACACAGTCCAGAGACAGTCTAAGATTTTGTTTAGCATAAGATGGGACAGAGAGAAACTTGGGTAGACTTTCCAGATTTTTTCTATGACAATAAAGTATCATTTCTGCAGTGTCTGTCTCTTGACCTGGCCTACACTGAAGGGTTGACACTGAGAGTATCTAGAAGTAGCCTGAGGAATAGAGAGATGGTGCTACTTGAAAAGGGCATATATGACTGTGGGGTCATTGAGTCTCATGCCTTAGGCTCTGGAGTTTGATTGGAGAAGGTTCTTGCTAGGGTAGGTCACCAGATTTCCATGAGGAATTTCCTGTTTCATCGCTGCCTGGGCAGCAACCATGATGGTCATTGATCTTGCACCTTTCCTAGGAGGTACTTGATTGCTTCTGGGTTAGCAAATGCAAAGGGATAAGCGTTGGATTAAGAATGGATTGTTAATCCCATCAGTTTGTAGGTTTTGCTTTCTTTGCTCTCTAGTAGCCCAAGGTCAGTGGCCAATCTCTGGCTGTTCCTCCAAGCACCCAAGCAACTTCTTGACCAGCAAAATATCTAAGGTGAAAACTTCTTGGAAGTGGCTGATGCGAGTTTCAGGGCATTTTCAGGATTGGAATCTTTTGTCCAAACGATTAAAGCAGCTTCGTGCCATCATTACCAATCTCCACCCTTTTGGATGTCCCTGTAACATCACAGAAAGGGGCAGAGCTTAAGGCATGACATTGTTTTTGTCATTCCTCTCCCCTCATCCCGTTTACCCAAGTATGAATGTCTCAGCTGAGCTGTTATAACGTTTCAGTGCAGAGACTGAACAGTGGTTGGATTTGCACAACAGGCTAGACTAGATTGAAGTGGGGTGGAATAGTTTGTGGTTCCACAAGTTGTGGGACCCAGCCTTTGTCTTAGCGTGCTGTATGAACCAGACTAGGCCATTAAGCCATCATATGGTACGTTTGTTCGGGCTTGCTCTATGGACACAGCAATTGTGGTTTGTTAACACGTTTAAGATCTAGTATATTTTGTGAGGTGTGTGTGTGCGTGCGTGTGTGCGCGTTCACTGCTGTGGAACTTGCTGCCCTTGGTGCTGAGTCTGCACCCCTCTCAGAAATCTTCTGACTGGGCTTGCGGTGTGTGTGTGTGCCTGGAGTTGCTTTGGCACCTGGTGTTAGCTGCACGAAGATTTGGGCTTTTAGCAGGATTGTTGCATTTTGCTTTCTACTTCTAGAGCCATCTAAATGGTTTTTCAAGACAGCAGATGCTCTTTCCAATTTCTGGGAGTTTGTTCTTCTTCTTCTATCCTGTGATGAAACACAAAAGCTTCCAGCTGGAGTCATACCCTAGAGATGCTCTTGAGCTGAAACCAGAAGAGAAAGCAATAAAAGTGAGAGCAATAAAATAGGCTAAGCGGCAGGAAGGGCTGAGCCCAGGCACCAGTAGTTCCCTCCTCCCTTCCCCCTTGCTCTTTTGGGGGTCATAATCATGAAGGCCCTTCCCCCCTTTAGGTCCCTGAGCCAGATGAGACCATCTGCCCCAGCTGTTTCCGGAAAGATGCTGGCAGGCCGCAGTGGAGGCCTGGCGGCAGGCAGGCAGATCCCGCAGACCAGATCCCTGGGTCCTTGGGGGAGATCTCCCCGACCTCCCGTTGGCGGCAGCAGCGTGCCTGAGTGCATGGCATTCCTGACTCAAGCTCCACCGCCCTCTCTGGCCAGGTTCATTAGCTGGTCGGCCCTCCCAGAACTATCTGGACAATTCTCAGTGCAGATAGAAATTCTCACTTCTCTGTGTGTGTGTTCTGGAGCAGGGAAATCTCCCCTTGCTGTCCCAGATGAGAGAGGCTAACTACGTTCAGAAGTAGTTCTTTGTCAGGAATGAATCCAGGAAGCTGCTGGAAACCTCGGACGTTCAAGACATCCACGAGAAGGGCAGCAACAGGGCCGGTGGGGGGCTGGTTTGAGACCGGCAGCAGCAACAGCAGCCCTTCCAAACAGAGGATGCCTAACGCAGCGGCATGCTGTGGCTAGCTGTGACTTCTCAGCTCTTTTATAGTAAGCAAAACAGTAGGAAAATCAGGGGGGAAAGATGACATCTGTCATCCCCGCTGCTTGTGAATGAGTCAAGGCGATTGTGTAATAGCAGCCTCGCACTTCTGGTTCCGAGATGCTGGAGATCTAACCCCAGCTGTGGCAACTTCCAGACATGTAGATTTCAACTCCCAGAATTCCCCAGCCAGTATGGCCATAGCAGAGAATTCTGGGAGTGGTCCCCATGCCTGAAGTTGCCAAGGTTGGAAAGCCCTGAAAAGAGGCTCTGGCTGGATATATGCATTGAATTAAGCTGTGGTTTGTTGGATAAGCCAAAATGGCTTACTTTACATACAGTGCTAAATCGTGAGCTATTGTTGACCAATACGGTATCTGCTTTCATGCCACCTATTAAGCTGAACCCCAACAAATCACATTACGGCTTAGGCTAATGTGTGGCTGTGTGTTGTGTACTTTTGCACACTTTTAAAAATTCCATAGTTCTCTCTAGCTGAACAGGTCTTGCAAGTAGTTAAGGTCCATAAACACCTGGAAAGCAGTTTTGAGGCAAGCGGCGAAACTCTTCTGCTGTGGTCAGCCTGCATTAAACCCCCAGTTGTTCCACCCATTCAGGAGCTCCGTCTCCCCCGCTTCTTCACCAGAAACAGCCTCCAGAGGACCCAGATGGCCCTCTCCAGCTCAGGATAAAGGGTTGAAAAGGGAGAGCAGGAAGACTGGCCAAATTGCTGGCAAAGGGGGAAGGGGTGGGATAAGCTGGCTGTTTGAATTTCTGCCCAGGAAAAGTTTGGAACGTGCTTTTTTCCCTCCCCCTCCCTCTCTCCAAAATGCACTCCAGTGTTTGTTTTGGGCATTTTTGCTTCTGGCTGCCCGTCATGTGATGATTTCCTCGAATTGGCTGCAGTTGGGCTGCCCAAGGTGTCTGCCCGCGATAAGCAGGTCTGCGGGGTGATCTCTTGGAGCCCTCGAGGGGGGGAGCGACTGGCTGCAGGCTGACGTCTTCCTTCCTCCAGCGGAGGGTGGCCGCTGCGTGAGCGCTGGGCCCTGGCAGTCGGGGGGAGCTGCAGGCCTGCGGGCGAGGGCTTGTCTCTCTCTGCCGCAGAGGAAAAGCTGCCACCTTTGAGAGAGAGCTCAGCGGGCCAGCGGCTCTGCAGACAGCTGGGCACGATGCAGAGCCCTTGTTCAGCTGGTTCCAAGTGGCTTCCAGCAAACTCTTTTTTCTCCTCCCTCCATGCTACAAAGCTGCAGGAACAATGTTGGCCCTACCTTACAGGATTGTTTTCCAAGGCATCCGGTCTTAGTCGGTCTGATGCCGCCTCCTTTGTTTCCAGCAAGCTGGTTTGCTTTTTTTCTTCTTTTTTTTTTTCTTTTGCTTGAACTTCGTTACACGTAGTTGATGTTTGAAGTGATGTGTAATATGCATTTTAAATTTTAGATTGCTTTATTGCTTTGAGGGTTTATTGTCAGTATTTTTATCGCAAGAGTCATTTTTATTTTGGCAAGTTATTTTTTTTTTAAAAAAAGAAACTTATTTCTGGAGCATTCCAGGAGCCTGATTATTCTCTTATGACGAGTCTTGCCTGTTTGGTCCGTGGCTCCCTTTTGTTCCTTTTTTTCTCTGTTCCGGAATTTGCGCCCTGCCTATTTTGGATTAGGGTTTGCTTGCCAGCTCCTGACTGCTTGGAGCTGGGTCCTTGTCGAGATCCTGATGGTATCTAGAGACTCTGCACTCTTGAAATGCACAGTTTAAAATAGTTTCCTCCCCTCCACCGCTGGAGGACCTGGCTGTACATGCAGCACTTCCCTGCCCTGGGCATCGCTTTCAGGCACACCAGAGAAGGGACTCAGCACTTCTTAATCTAAGATGCTTCCAGAGTTCCCAGTTAAAGGGCTTTATGCGACTGTCCACGGGAGAGCCAGTTTGGTGCCACGGTAAAGGTGCCAGTCTAGAAACCAGGAGGCTACGAGTTCTACTCCTTCCTTAGGCACAGAAGTCAGCAGGGTGACTTTGGGCCAGTCCCTCTTTCTCAATCCAACCCACTTTATAGGATTGTTATATCTCATCCTTTTCAGTCAAGATGGTATTTATATTCTTTCCAACCCAACAGAACGTTAGTAAGAAGTTATATAAGTCTCTCTCTTATCTGTCCGTCAGCAAGAGAATGCCAAAACTGAATAGTATGGCACCAAATTTGTTGTGAAGAGAGAAGCTGGTAGGAGAAAGAGTGCATTTAAAAAATGAACCCGGTCTAGCTGGGGCTGCAGTGGGAAAAAAAGCCAGAAAATTTCCCCCATGCGTCCCTAAGGTCCCTGCCTGGAATGCTGCTGACTGCTTCGCTCTGCGGGATCCTCCGCGCATCCTGCTTGCTTAGCATCTGCCAAAGACGTGTCCTCAGAGAGATTCTCTGCTTCATCGCCGGCTCCCTGTTGAGAGAGGCTTAAGTTGGTCTAAGGCAGTGTTGTCCAAACTTGGCCACTTTAAGATGAGTGGACTTCAACTCCCAGAATTCCCCAGCCAGCCATGCTGGCTGGGGAATTCTGGGAGTTGAAGTCCACTCATCTTAAAGTGGCCAGGTTTGGACAACACTGGTCTAAGGTGTCCTCATGCTAGTAGAAGACCTCCCATGGGGACGTTCTAGAGTACAGAGCCTTGGAGGTTGGCAGGTAGCCTGGCAGGTCTGCTGTGGGACCACCCCTCTCCTGTCTGGTCATTGGTCTTTGCACTTCCACCATCATTTTAGCTGTGGCTGTGAGAGAGACTGGACACTTGCATTACTGCGTTGCTGCTCGGCTCCCCGAGGCCAGTTCTCCAGCTGTGCCCTGGGGGCGGGCATGCCTTCGCCCCTCTCTGCAGACCCAGAGCCCCCCTCTTCGTCTTCTGGGCTGGAGAGCGGGGGAGGGGAAAGGGCCCGTCCCCAGGGGGCAGCTGCTCCTGCCACGGCAGGGGCCAGGCCCCCTCAGCCCACGGCCCTTTTCTATTATTATTATTATTATTATTATTATTATTATTATTATTATTATTATTATTCCTCCTTTATTTTATAATAATGGCAAAAAAAAAAGGAACAATACACAAAGATACATACATTATCCCAAAAAAATGACATAACAAGTGCTTAAAAAATGTGGAAAAAATAGAATGATAAAAAAAAAGAAAATGTAAAGTATATCTTGTTACAACAGTAAATAGTTACAATTCAATATATATTTATCTAATGCAAATAGTATGCGATATGTGTGTGTATGTGTGTTTGTATAATACAATTATATAACATGCTTTTTCCTAACCTACTGTATTTTGTGTAAATGAATCCCATATTTCATTATACTTGTGCATGCAAAGTCTACGTCTGCAGGCAATTTGCTCATAGGTGGCAAGTGCAATCAGGTCTTCCGTCCGTTGAATAAATGGGGCCATACGTTTATCTTTCCAGTGCTGCAGTATCAGTCTTTTGGCCATAGTAAGGGCACAGAAAATCTATTTACGGTGTCTGGTTGTCAAGTTCCATGTACTAGGTATATAGTTCAAAAGAATATTATCCTCTGACAGTTTTAGCTTTTGCCACACAGTCACATTTATATGGTGCACTATTTTCTCCCAAAACTTAGTAAGTATAGGACACTGTAGAAACATATGTTGTAAAGAAGCATTATCCTTGTTACATCTCCAACAAAATGCTGTCTTAGACAGTCCTTTTTTATACAAATGTAATGGAGTCCAATAAATTAGAAATATTATTTTTTGTTGTATAAGTCATAGTTTAAGGTCCATTGACACTCTTGCTATAGAAGTTAAGACACTCTTCCATTGTCTAGGTAATACAGAAACCTCTAACTCTTTATTCCACTCATCTCTTAACATCTGTCAAATTGATTTATTGATAACAAACATTTATGAAAGCTAATAGTAGGTTTTTTAGTTTTAAAGGATTTAACATGTTCTAATATCTCAGGTGTCTCAGAAGCTGAAAATGCTGCTGGTCCAAACAAGGTTGTTAACAAACGTTGTAGCTGTAAATATTGCCGTTGGGTTACATCCAGTAGATGATATTTATTTCTTAACATAGCATATGTTAAAAATTCATCTTCATCATTTATCAGTTGATCCAAAGTCAATATCCCCACTCCCATCCAATTTTTCCATATCAACATCTTTTTCCCAATTTTTAATGTTGGGTTTCCCCATAAAGTCAATTTAGCATGGGAAAAAGGGTCAGATCTTTTTTCTATAAGACATTGCGTTCCATAGCTTTCTAACTGACATAATCATTTCCAGAGATATTAGAGCTCTGTTGTATTTAGATCCTAACACTGTCCATCCAACCAAAGGTGCTATACAGGGAGTCCCCAGTTGAAGAACAAGTTCCGTTCCCAAGGTCTGTCCTTAAGTCGAATTTGTATGTAAGCCAGAATAGTATTATTGTATAATGCTGTATAAGTAGTAGTATGTGATTAACTTGAATCATTGTGTATTTAACTTGAATTTTGCTATAATAGGCTCCGTTCTTAACTATGGATCCCCTGTAACCTCGGCGTTCTTAACCCAGGGACTACCTGTATACGTATATTCCAATGTTGCCCAAATCTGAAAATTACCACCAATTGTTGGCTTCCACTATTTAATACCTGACAGTAGGTAAACTTGATGATAGAGCTCCAGGTTTGGAAAACAAATCCTCCCTCATTAATTGGTAATTGCATTTTCTGTAAAGATAGTCTCAGAATCGAAGAACCTTATAAACATTTTCTAAACAAAGAATTTATTTTCTGAAAATATTTTCCAGATATTTGAACAGGAGTTCCTCTCAGAATATAAATTAACCTGAGAAGAATATTCATTTTGAGAGCATTCACCTTTCCCCAAAGGGTGAGGTTTAATGACTCCCATCTATCCATATCTGAAGAAGCCTCTTTATATATTTTATTTATATTACACGTTACTAACTCAGTTGTATCTTTTGGTATACAGATATCTAAATTTTTAATGGATTCGGTATAAGTATAGAATTGTTATTCCTTAAATGGGTGGTTAACCAAATTTTCACTTACTGGCATCAATTCCGATTTGGATCAGTTAACAGAATATCCTGCTATTTCACTAAAGGCATCTATCATGTGCATGAACACTGGAATAATAGTATGAGGTTTAGAAATAAGCAGAAGGATATTGTCTGCAAATAAAACCGATCTGTGTTCAGCTGAGGTATGTACTACTCCGTAAATCTCCCTGTGTTGTCTAATAGCACAAGCCAAGGGTTCCACCCAGAGATTAAAAAGCAAGGGTGAGAGTGGATATCCTCGCCTAGTTCCTCTAAATAATGGAAAAGTAGCAGAAAAAAATACCATTAACCTTTACGTTAGGTATGGGCGATTCATATAGTACTGTATCTTAATCCATTTTATAAATTTCAGAGGAAATCCAAACCTGTTTAGTACAGCAAACATGTCTGTATACAGTATTTTGTCAAAAGCCTTTTCAGCAACTAACGATAAAATCACAAATTGGTCTTCATTTTTATTCAAGAATATTAAACCTACAACTAATTCAATGTCGGCTGCTGCTTGCTTAGTTTTTATAAACCCCGCTTGATCATTCTTAGTAACAAACAGCATCGCTTGCTGTAATCTGCTTGCTAGCACTGCTGTTAAGACCTTTGTATCAACATTAATCAGTAAAATTAATCAGCCTGTGGCCCTTGGAAGACACCCAGCTGTACCCCCCCACCAAGCTTTAACGGTTCGCCTGTGGTCACGCCTGACCTGGGTTGGGCTGGGGACTCTTGAGAGGTTGATATTCCCACAGCTAGAACTTTTTATAAAATTTTCCACGGTTGCCAGAGCTGTAGAAAGGGGAGCATCCGTTCTCCATGCCTTCCCCTCCCCCCCATAGCAGGTGGCAAAGAGGTGGGGGAAGCAGCTCCCCAGCCCTGAGCCCCCCCGCCACACATTCATTCAGGTTGGGCGACGCTGGGCAGGAGTTGCTGCCCTGGAAATATGCCGCGTTACATTCTGGGTTGGTCACAAGCACTTTGCTGGACTGGGCTTTTATGCCACCTCAGGAGGGAGGAAAGCAGGTTACCCCAGACAGGAGGAGGTGTCCAAAGCCCCCTTCTTCCCACCGGTGGCACAGAGCAATGTAGCCCACCCCATGCTTCGCAGGACACACACACACACCACGTGTCAGCCTTCCCAGAGAGACCAGATGAACTAGTTCTACTTTATCGATAGGCTGCATTAACAGAATCTTACAAGTCTGAAAGTACAAATCTCCCACCATCTCCTTTACAGCCCGAGAACTTAGGGGGGGGTCCGTTCTGATCCTCTTTCTCCTCCCATTATGCAACTGTGGGCTATGCCCCCTCTTATCTGAAAGTTCCCTTGGCAGCATCTCTCTGCTCAGTTTCTCAAGGTCTTTCTCACATACCATTACACCATCACACACCAACCCACACACGCATATACAGGTGCCAATATAATCATCTCACTACTGCAAACAGCTGGAAGGAATTCCAGAAGCTGGGGTCACTTGACATGCTTTCCATGCCTTGTTTACACCGAGTATATCCTGCCTTTCCAACCAGGAGCTCAAAGGGGGCTGGGGAGAGTCTGCAGCATTTTCTCCAAGTGCTGGTGAGGTGGGTTCAACGGCAAGGTAGCTGCTGGCCAAGCCTCACCTAGCAAGTACCAGCTGAGCAGGGACTGGGGCCGCATGTGTCAGGCTTCAATGGCTCCTCCAAAGACATCTGGAAGTGAGCTGGGAGGAGGAGGAGGAGGAGGAGGAGGAGGAGGGCTGCGAGAACAATCCCATGGGTTCTCCAGGCAACTCATCCCCCGCTTGCAGTTCTTCTCATGCAGTGATTTTGACCTATCTGAGTGAGCTGCGGGTGCCCACCCGGGTTTGGGTTAGAAGTGGGTGGCCCGCCTGCATGGAGCATATTCCAGAAATAGAGGCAGAAAGGACCAGGGTGCCAAAGAACATAATGCCACGGTTCCCACGAGGGTAACATTCTCCTTGTTGCCAAATAGCCGTTGGGCTTGGTGTTAGAATAACAGGCTTGTTTGTGCGACACCACAGCTTTGGTCTGGCTGGCAAAGAAAGCCCTTTTCTCCCCGTCATTCAAGGCTGCCTCCGCCTCTCCCCACTTTCTTTTCTCTCCTAAGCTGCTGCCGGAAAGTTGGAGAAGCGAAGCTTGGCTATGGAAGCCTGGCTTTTGAGGGGATTCTTTGGAAGCAGATGAATGT
Source organism: Python bivittatus (assembly GCF_059951505.1). NCBI lineage: Eukaryota > Metazoa > Chordata > Lepidosauria > Squamata > Pythonidae > Python > Python bivittatus. Next base: position 3,459,177 of record NW_028277032.1, read on the forward strand.
TTGGACCGAGGAATCCTTCAGAAGAGCAGTGGAGTGGGGGGGGGGGGCTCGAGCACCCAGGGGCCTGCCTGTAGCCCCCACACAGCAGGGTCCTTCTGGAAGAGCTGCCTATGCAATCCGGAGGTGGCAGCCAGCCTCCCCTGCTTCCCCCTTGATGTCCCACTTGCGAATGGAGAGGAAGAAGTCTTGAATCCTCGAACAAGTGGCCAGGTTCCACAGGAGGCTGTTTACAGGCTGGCTGACATGATGAGTGACCAGCCATAAATGTCCATTTCATACAAAGAAGGAGGCTAAAAACACATTGCCGGGCCAGGACTCTCGGCCTGACCTTGGAACACAACACGATGCCTCTGAATCTCGTTTGCTGCTCCAACAGTCTCGGTTTGCCCCCAGTCCTGAGTCCGAGACCTGAGATACCGGCTGAGCCCCACAGTACAAACCAACACCCAGATGCCCACCTCTGCAAGGCACCTCCAGCACCCGAGATTGCTTCTGGAGCATTGACCCGTTACCCGGCTCCCCCCTCGCACGCAGGCCCACAGAGATGCTCGCAAACACCCTCCGTGCACCTCCTCGCCCCTTTGCATTGCTCACAGGCACCCTCTGCCCAGGTTCCAGAATTGTCCCTCGGCTGCGGTAGGAGCAGAGAGGGCAGAGGGGCGACGGATGCGTCACTGTCAGCCACCATCGCTGCAGCCACCTGCCCCGCCCCGGACCTAACGGAACAAGCGGGAGTAAGTTTAGGATGCCAGCGATAGCATGGACAGCCTGTTGGGTATTGCGCTGTTGTATCAGGAAATTGTGTCTCTCTTGGTGTGTGATTGCAGTCACTGCTTGCTGAATCAGCAATCAGTTTATTCCACCTTTCGCTTTCCAGTAATGCCCAGCCAGATGCCACCGAGATACGCTGCCAGCCCGCCAGCAGACGTGGACTCGTGCCAGGACAGCACCTGGTCTCTGCAAGCGCCTTGTTCCTGTGCTCTGGTTGCCTGAGGGGCAACTGGCCTTCGTAGGCCCCTTCCTGTCCGCAGGCCCTCAAATCTTCTTACAAAGGGCTGTAACGTGGTGACCCAACGCTGTGCCTTGTGGCAGGCGGGGCACTCGATGCGTCAAAAGCCTGGGCTGGATTTTAGCGCTGGGCAGCTTAATTTTGCTGTTGGCACTGAGCACTCTAAAAGCGCCCTCTGAGCCAAGAGACAGCAGCCTGTCTGGGCAAGACCAAGCCCACCCTGGCTCGCCCGGGGCTGCCCTAAACGAAGGGCAGTTCTGCCTGGCCCCTTCTTTGGCAGGAAGACCTCTGCGGGTGGGTTCCTCTGGAGGGCTGCCAAAGGCTTGAGTCAGGTCCCTTTCAGGGTGCTGCTAAAAACAGCAGCGAGTTGCTTGTCTTCAAAGCTTCTGGCAGTTGCACCGAAGGCCTGCCTGGCCTGGCCGCCTTGTTCCTTACGACGTTCCTGACGACTGTCTGTCTGCCGTCCCTCAGCCGCAGACGTCCTGTCCCTCCTCCACCTGTATTTTCCCATTTCTCCTTTTCTGCTTCTGGAGATGCCTCACCCTGCAACTGGTGTGTGTCTGCGTGTGTGTCTTTTTGCTATTCTTTCTGCATCTAAAGCAGTGTGTCTCAACCTTGGCAGCTTTACAATGTGTGGACTTCAACTCCCAGAATTCCCCAGCCAGCCATGCTGGCTGGGGAATTCTGGGAGTTGAAGTCCACACATTGTAAAGCTGCCAAGGTTGAGACACACTGATCTAGAGCATCTTACACACACAGAGGGAGCCACTCTTTCCCCACTAGCTCATGTCTCTGGGCCGCACCTCTCTTTCTGTTGCCCAGTTTCGGGGCTGCCCGCCACGGCTTCCTCTGTTCTCTTCTGTTTTCCAGAATGGCTCTTTTTCTCAATCTAGCCCTCCCTGCCAATTTCCACAAAATGTTTTTAAAACAATTGTTCATGAAAATTATTTTTAATCCAACTTCTGCGTTAGGATATTAAGGCAGTAAAAACAATACCCGGGAATAAAACGTAAGAACGTCATTATAATTGACAAAAATCATAAGCTATAAAGGACCGTGCAAACAAACAAAATATGAATGGTGTCAGGTGCCAAAGGGTTGCGACGTTTAGTGCCAAGTGAGTTTAAATGGGGAGGAAATTCTTGCAGAATTAGGATCACATTTCATAGAGTAACGCTGACTTACTGACTTGGAATTTTTCTTTTATAGCCTGTCATGCAAATACATTTTGAGACAGTATAGAGAGCTAAAAAGTAGGTGGAAATTATTTTTTAAAATATAAAATTCAGTAATCAGTATACAGAGCCCATAATTAGTTTGACAGCACTGTCATGCCTTTTCAAACGGCAAGGGGAATAAGAGTGTTTGAACACGAGTCTAAACTGTAGAAAGGTTGGCACAGGCTCTACTTTGAAGGGATGGTATAATCATATGGGTGCTACGGTTGAAAGAGCCTTTATGATTTTAAAGATGCAGCAGCCTGTTTGTCAAAAAGAGAGGAAGAGAGAGAGTCTCTGCCTGCAAGGAGCCCGCTGGAGAGCGGCAGCGGGAAGGAGTCTAGCTTCTCTTAGTGTTTGCTTTCTGTGTGCTTATTTGAGGAGTGGGCTGAGGACCAGGAGCCCAGGCCACAAGGTTGGGATGTGCTAGGGAGGTCCCCTCCAGGCCGCCAACTCGATGCTGTGTTTGGCCTATGTCAGTGTTGTCCAAACCTGGCCCCTTTAAGATGAGTGGACTTCAACTCCCAGAATTCCCCAGCCAGCATGGCTGGCTGGGGAATTCTGGGAGTTGAAGTCCACTCATCTTAAAGGGGCCAAGTTTGGATAACACTGGCCTGTGCAAAGGACCTCTGGGAAGCAATGTCAGCTTTTAACGTCTAATGGGTGGCTATCCCCAAATTGCACAACAATCAATTCTGGAAATCAGTGACATAAACTCTGTAAAGAATTTTGCTAGTTAGCCTGGAGCTGCTGATGTCGTTAGAGGAGTCCCAAGTTTTGCTGTTAAATTTTGGCTCTTGCAATGAGGATCCCAGAGGCTTGTTCTGGGTCGTGAGAGGAGCGTTGCTGGCAGATGCCGAGGGGTGCCACGAAGAGAGCAGGTGTGCATGTGAGCGCCTGTGGAGCAGTCGTGGGGCGTCATGGCTGGCATAGTTCCGGAATGCAGTTCTAGCTGCCTCCCTCGGGCCTGGCAAAGGAAACCTAGCCAGCTTCCTGGGCTGGCAGAGGCAGAGCTTGGGGGCCAACGGGGGTGGGGGAAGCCTATGTTGTCGCGCCAGCTCTCCTTTCATCCTTGGGCGAAGCTGTGCGGCCGGAGGGAGGGGTGGCTGTCCTGAAGTCATGGCCTTGGAATCTGATTTGGCCTCCCTTCATGGGACCCTGGCAGAATTCGGATGGTAGAAATGCCCAGGTTGCCGAGCCAGATAAGGACTGAGTTGGCTTCAGATACTTGTTGGGGTGGGTGGATGAATCAGGACATGCTGTGTTTCCATTGGGCAGAGTCCAAGGAAAAACAACTGTCCCAGTAAGAAAGGAGAGGACCCGCGGCAGCTCCCTTCGCCCTTCCTGGGAGAGCCGGACTCCCGGACAGCAATTGGGAATGGGGGGCTTAACAGGTGAAGAAGCCGCAGAGAAAGCTAGAGACTCCGGGTGCTCTGGCAGCGGCCTTTTTGGATAATTTATTAGGTTTTCAGGGAAGCATAGTTATCCCGTGACATTAACCTCAGCCGTAAAGTCTAAGGCCCAGTCTGGGCTGCGTGAATGATTGCGTACACACAATCCCTGAAGCTGTGTTGCTCTGATACTCCAGGGCGTGTATTTAGGCTGTGCTTCTTAGCTGTTTTTTAATCTCACCATTCAGTAAAGGGCCTGAATGGTTTACAGACCTCATTAAAAGTGCACCCTGAATGAAAAATTACACCCCGTGGAATCAAGTGCCTTATAATTCAGACAAGTTCAGCTTTCAGCTACAGATCCCTGGCTCCTTTAGGGAATACGCATTAAAGCTGGAAAGGAGTCAAAATGTGCTTTTTAAAAAGACTTGAGGAGCGTTTGAGAGAACCTTGGTATCTGGGCTCGTTCTCTGTTACTTCTGGCAAACAGGCTTTGCAAGTTGTGGTTTTAAAACCTAGTTGACCCAAATCAGTAGTGGGAGGCCTCCATTCATTCCTTTCTACCCCTTTCCAGGGTGGAAGAGGGTGTCACCCGTTCGCACAGCCGTAGTGCCAACGTCTGTGCGTTTTGGCTTAGGGTATTGTGTAATCCAACCGTTGCGGTTTGCAACCTGTGGCTTAGCATGATATGTGAATCCAGGCAATTGAGGCTTATTTAACAAGCCATGGTTATTGTCTGCTTTCTTAGTGGCCCATCAGGAATTTCAAGAGTGCATAGGGGCTTTTTAATGAGACATTTTACTTTGCTCTTTGTAAAAAGATGTATGCGATGCTTTCCGGCTCAGAACTGGAATTAATGGAATATTGCTGCATTAACATTTGTCAGTCAGCTTCTGAATTTGGGTGTGAATTTTCCCTCTTGACTCCTCCGTTTCCACCAGTTCTTCAAGAAGAATATTTGGGTCCAGGAAGAGAAGAAGCAAAGTTGCCTGTGTCTTCCTGCTGGGTGGCCCTGGAGAACGTGCCAGTGTTCATCCAGTTCAGCTGGTCTGGCCAGGCGCTTGCTCTGCCTGGTGTGATCTTGAGGTCTGCTCTCTTGAAGACCGTTCCATGAAACCTGCGTTCATCCTCTCAAATGTGGAGTGTACAGATACTGGAAAGCCACCTTTTGCCAGGGGATCCTGCTGTGGGTCTAATTCAGTGGAATTCATCGCTGCACACTACAGCTTCCGGCTTGGCTGTAAATCTCACCTCTCCAGGCAGTTAACTCATCATTCAGGAATTAGCTTAATGGGAGATGGCTCTTAGTCACGATTTGCGTAGATTCGTCTCTTTCTTGCAGGAAGAAGAGTGGCACCATATACACACTGAGGCTTTCCCTGCTACAGTACATAGATGCCAAATCCTGTGCTCCAGATTCTGTTCTGTTTTCACTCTGACCTTTCCGAATTAGCAGATATTTGATCATTCTCTTGATGGCTTTGGGAGCACCTGGCCTATGTCGACATGACGGTTCTCTCTAGCCTGGGAACTGCGGGTTCCTGCCTCACCAGCTTCGTTCTTTACAACAACAGTTGCCGTTGCTCTTTGTGAAATACCCTTGAAAGGCATGGTCTTCTATGCTACAAGGCTATTCTCCTACCCCAAATGTTGCTAAAATGTTTGCCGTGATAAGTATTATTTCCTCATTCTGCACTCATAGGATGGATTGGGAATTCCCCATTTGGAAGGAAAAAACGGGCCGCCAAGTCCACCCAGAGTCTTGCTCAGTGTAGGAATCTGTATTCAGCCACTGCTTGAACCCAAGCCGTGCAGGAAAGGCCACCACCTCTCTGGGACATTGGCTCCGCTCTTGAATTGCTCTTCTTGTTGGTTTTTTCCTCCTCCCCTTCCGTCAGAATTCGCCTTCCTGTCATTTATTTATTTGTCCAGTTTATATTGCCGCCCATCTCACATCTGTGGCTTCAGCCCATTGTTCTCTGCCCTGTGCTCTGGAACCACAGAGGACCTTCTGCAGTGACCTCCCTTCGGGTCCTTGAAAAGTGCCGCCATGTCCTTCCCTCCCCAGCTCTTGACTCCGTCCTCCCCGTAGGAGGAGCAGAGCCGGGTGCCTTGCAGCCGCTGATCGCCTGGATGCGGGGATAAGTCTTTTCCGCGTTGCCAGATATTTGGCCTCTGAGGGGGGTGGGAGAGAGCTGCCAGCCAGCCTGTGCTTCTCCATTGCCCCGTAATGAGCACGTCTGGTTCCTACCAGCCATTGTGTTTTCTTCAGCGCCAGGGCTGCAGCCTCCAATAAAAACAGTCCCAAAAGTTGGGGCAAGTAAAGACTGAATAATGAAGCTGGCTGGGTCTCGGGAGATTAAGAGGTTACCGATGGGGCTTTTCCACTTGATCAGGCTGTCCTGAGCGTGAGAAAAAGGCCCAAGGGAAGAGGTTTCCGACAAGTGCAGCCTACATCTAGTGGACGGACATTCCTGCTGCTTTGGGACGTGCCATCGTTGCCTTGGGGACGGGAGGACTCCTTTGACGGGCTCCCTTTGTCTGCTGGAGAGCAGCGGCCGGGGTGAACCCGGACCCTCCTTCTTCCCTTCGGGAAGCAGAGCGGAGCTTTGTCCCGCGGGGGCCGTTTGCTCTGCTGGGGGAAGGGGACGGCCCCCGGCTTGCTTCTCGATCTCAGCCCAGCCTCTGATCTCTGCCTCGGCTTTCTCCGCAGCCAGGCGGGGTGAACGGGACGCCTCCTTTCTACTCTCCACGGGTGGAGCTGATGGGCACCCGGGGAGTTGTGTTCAGATCCAGCCTGAGCCATGTAGAAGCTAGAAGGAAGGTGAGGATCCAAAAGCAAGGCTGCCCTGCAGGGCTGGCCTCGACTGAGAGTGAGCAGGAGGGCAAGAGTCGGTACATAAGGTACTGCTGAGTGGAGCCCCTTGGGTGACTCAGGCAAATAAGCCAAGCCACGTGATCACAAGATGCCAGCATGGAGAAATCCGTCCTCTTGAGCAGGCTTAGATAATATCTTTGCCTTGAGCTGAGTAATTGCTTGAAAGTGCGTTTTAGTAATGCAAAATGCTTGTAGTAAAATAAAAAGAAATGCCATTCTTGCTGTATATGCATTAGATTTGGGGAAAATTGATGCAGGTAAGTTTAACCTCTCCTAACACAGCATATGATCTTGGTGGAAGAATGCTTAGGCTTTGGAGGTTTGAAAGGAGGTCAGCGTTGCTCAAACATGCAGAAGCAGCCGTTCGGTTCTGCCTAACGCACCCTCCGTGTAACTCAAAGCCACACGTCGCCTTCAGTTTTATTAATGGATCCGCCTTAGTCTCTGCGTGCTCTTACTTCACAGACTTACTCCACTCCTTCTCTTTTCAGTTATAGTGAACTGTAATTCATTGGGATGGTTGGCTTTCAGGCAGAATAACCAGTTTTTCAGTAGCACATAATTATAGCTGTTTTCCTCCATGTACACATGCTAATTTGAAATATTGGGTTCTCAAAAGTATAGTTCTGGGAAACTTTTTAAAAAATGCAAAATTGAATTTGTGCTGTACCTTCTGAGAAGAGGTTCCCCCCTATGCCATCGCACAAGCCCTGTTCATCTTGGGAATTTCTTTGCTGCTTTTCTGGGGAGATTCCTCTACTGAGAGCCCCCAGCCCCTCTCTCTCTCCTTATAAAACCCACATCCCTGATGGCTAATTGGCTCCTTTAAGCCCTGGAAAGGGAGCCTCTCTTACAGTAATGCTGGAGCCAGAATTAATCTCTTGGTTTGAAGTGGTTGTTGAAAAGAGACATTTGGACCCTTGATTCCAGTAAGTTCCTCACCAGGGCTCCTTAGAGTTCATATTTATGTGCATGAAAAGCCTTTTGGATAGCTGACGGCACATGGGCCTGTTCCAAGGGCCACGGCAGCCTGTGTGTGTGTGTTGAGACAGAACCCCCCCCCCACGTCTCTATAGTATGTGCATCCTGAACACCACTTTTCTGCTTCCATGTGGTTGGAAAAGCTAGTTTCCTGTCTGCCAATTGTTGGTGGACCCGAGGCTATTCACAAAGAACCATCAGGGAGATTCTTCAGGAGTTACACATTTACCTTTGTGCTGTTCCCAGAGAATAAAGAAGGCTTTAAGGTCTGGTGGGCTAGCAAGGCCCCCTCCTGTCTTTACCCACATTCTCATGGAAATCCCTTCGTGTCACGAGCGGCTGCAAGCTATTTGTCTGCTGTTGTGCTCTCAGAGGACATGATGGTGCTTTACAGAAACAACGTAAGGAAAGGGGTTAAATCTGGGCCCCACAGAGTTTGTAACTGCAATTTCACCAGCGTGGAGAAAGCTCGGGCAACCTTGTGAACAGGTGCTGAACTGTTTGCTTGCCCTGGCACAAGCACGGTCACTCTTTGGTGAGATGATAAGCCAGGCGTTTCTAGGCCTCGGCTGAGGAACATCTCAGCAACTGTGGGAGTCTTTGTTCTCCCACCAACTCAGATGAGAAAGATCAGGAGACAAATGGAGGTTTGCCATCCTGGCAGTCAAACAGCATGTTGTACCTTTCCAGCTCTAAAGCTGGAGCTGGTCAGGTTGATGGAGACGGTCTCTGATCTCTTGGGGAGACAGAGTGCATGATCAACAAGGGAGGAAGAAAGTAGAGGCTTGTGGACTGTCAATCTTTGGCCAGCCAGAAGAGGTGAACCAAGGGGAGAAAGAAGTGAATCTACCCGAAGGAACTATTCCAGTCCCAGCTTAAACTCAAAACGAGAAGATGCAGGCTTCTTTTCGGCAGCTTTTCTGAGCAGAGCACTTACAGCTGGTTCTGTTAACATGAAGTCTCTTTGGACAGCCTGGAGGGTGGTAATTTGGCACCTGTTGCTGGTTTCAGGATACCTGAGTGGAAGTTGATACAGATGCCTGTTAAGTCCACTTCCCTGGTTTCCTCAAAGGGTCTCTGCAGCGGTGCAAGCTGACCACTGTGATGGTTCCTTTTTGGCCTTGAACAGTCTTGGCTGCTTTATACTTCCTTCTTGGTGATAATGTGTAGAAAGCATTTTGGCTGGCAGACAGAGACATGCATGCTTCACTTGCAATGAAAGACATTTCAGAATGATAAAATGTGAGCAGGTCTGGAAGGAGGAACCACTAAAGCTCGGGGAACAAACTTGAGTTTTTACAGTCTAGAAGTGGCAGAGATTGGTACCTGGCACTAAAGTTCTCATGGTGCCTGTCTGCCAGCTGGAAGCAAGGCAGGCCAGCATGCTCTGCGGCGCTCTCTGGAGCTTGCCTGTGCTTGTTGGAGGGTGTAATGATGTGCTTCTGCCAACTGCCCCATGGCTGATTGCACACATGTGTACAGTGCCTCAGAAGTATGTCCAAGAAGTGGAAATCAGGGTGTGCCTTAAGACTGGCAGCTAATTCTCTTCCATACGGTGATGATGATATACACACAACCAATGTCAGAGCCAGCTGGGGGCTGTTTGTGAAGAGAAGCTTGAGAAAGGCTGCAAAACAGTTTGTAGTTCTGCCCTTCTAATTGGACACTTCTGTGCAAGAGTTGGTATCCTGGAAAGGAGTTGATGGCATTGGAAGGAAACAGGATCTGTGCAAAAGCAGAGTGGGCAGAGAAGAGGGAGGGCAATCTGCCACCTGGAGCAGCCCGCCAAGAGGGCCACCGTGAGCCCCATCTAGGGATACTTTTGGGCTGAAGAGGGTAGCACAGCAGAGGAGCTGGAACCGCTGCTATTCTGGTGATGGACCATGGGAGTAAGGACAGTCCAGCTTCTTCATAGTGTCAACTGTGGTTGCACACTCCAGTGTCTTTCCATGCCCAGAAAGGGCTCTGAGGGGTCAGCTCAGCTAGCTTGCGGTTTTAGTTTGGCTGTGACCTGCGAGCACCGGAGGTTCCAGAGCCAGAACGTTTATAAAGACTCCCCAACTCCAGGCAGCCTAATTTTGAGGCAAAGCTGAGGAATCCTTGGCGGAATCATGAAGAGGGGGAGCCTAAAAAGTACTTCAACAAAATCCTGGTTTGTTCATTTATTTCATGTAAAATGGCCTGTCCTGCTTTTCTGACACATGCAACTCACCAAAGGTTGAATCCGTGGCTTGTCTTTGGCGGCATTTTCACCCTTTCCTTGGCAGAGCAACTGAAGTTGCCACTTCCCAGCCGTGGGCGCTTCCATCAGCCCTTTCCCGGGTTACTGCAGTGTTCAGCAGGGACCAGGAAGTCTGCAGGGAGGCAGGAGACGGGCTGGTGTCGGAATGACATCCAGAGGGACGGGGGGGGGGCAGTGAAGGGAACGTGCGTGGGCTCTGCCTTGTGACTGAACACTGCAGATTTGCTTGGGGGAATGACGGGTTAGATGGGAAGGCTGGATTTCTCACTGGATTGCAAAAGGAGACTTTTTTTATCCATCTGGAATGCTTTCCAGTAAAAATGTGTTCTTTAATATTAAATATTGCACATGCAAAACGCGGAAGAAGGTTCCACTTCATGTCTGAGGGAGGTTTACGGCCTGAAAAGCTGGGGAGACCCTTTTAGGCCTGGTCACTAGTGGACCAAGGTCCAGTGTGGCAACGGGCAGCTTTCTGTGGTCTCTCTGGACCTCCTCATAGGTCCATAGGCCTTGCAATGTTCGTTTGCTTGACAGCACTGATGATCCTGGGTGAGTTTGTGCTCTGGTGGTCTGGAATCCATTCTTCCAGATGCATGAAGGAGTGCCATCACAGGGCAGGGACACAAACACATGCAGACATGTACAAAGGCACATAGGAAATCTAGTTGCTAAATCTCAGTAGGATCATTCAGTGTGTCACACAGGAGAAGATGGTTTGCCATAGCAGTAATTCTGATTCAGGGATCCTTTTTGAATTCCTCTCTTGGACATCTGACTTGTCTGTTGGGTAAAGGCAGTAATGTATGTCCCCTTGGAAGATAAGCAGTGCATGACCTCCTGATGTTGTGAAAGAGAAGATACAATAAGGTGTGTGAATTCAAGGAAGAGGGATGTGGCCGTGCACATGGCCCTTGCCTCCAAGGCTCTGATCTGCATGAACTTCCTTGGTTGGGGGTGGAACTGTATTGTAGTGACCTGGTTCACCCATCATGCTAAGCCAAAGTTTGGTTGATTGGCTGGGCTTATTCAAATAAATCAAAATTTAAAATCAGATAAACTATATTGTGGCTTAGCAGGGCGTGTGAACAGTGTTGTTCATTCAACACATCATGGTTAAAGCAAGTACTGGTTTAGTGTGACTAATTGGCAGTGGTGCTCCAGGTGCTCCAGGAGGTGTTCAGCCCTGCCTGGAAGTGTCAGCAAGCAAACTTGGGAGTCTGTCTGCAAAGCAGAGGTTGCCACCAAACTCTTGGCTGCCTTATTCCCTTGCGAGTAAAAGGAAGGGGGCTTCTTGTGCCAGCCCAGCATCCCTGGGGGCTCTTCCCGTTGCAAGGGAAGGTCTGCAGTGGCATCTGTTCTTGGACACGAGCAGAATTCTCCCCATGTTGGGGGGTCTTGAAAAAGCCAATGTCTGCTTTGTTTCAGATTTGGTGGAGAGGGGTCAAAGCCCACCGCAGATCCTATTGCTCAACATGGGGAGGTTGGAGATGGAGTTGGCCTGTGCAGGCCTTTCCTCTGATGTGTGTTTATGCTCCCTGTTGTGTTGTTCTTGAGATATATGTCCCACCTTTCCCCAGGAGCATAAGTGGCTCTGTTCACCTTGTGCTCTGAGTAAGACTATTGTTGTGTGATCTGCCCATGGAACAAGTGTGGCCATCCAGCCCTGGGATTCCTGAAATCCAGCCCCGCTACTGGGGGAGAGCAGTCTCAAGGAGGCAGGGGCACGCTCAGAACCAAGCCAGGCCCCGAGTGGGGAGAGGTGTTCTTTGGGATAAGCCTTACATCATTGATCCATTAGGGTGATGAAAGTATGACTGATCTCCGTTGTGTGGATTGCTGTAGGCTAACATAGCTACCTCACTGGTAATTTGTTTATTTAGCAATCCTGAAGCGGGCATCTCTAAAAAAAGCCTTGTGAAAGAGGTGGTGATAGAGTCCTCATTCTGCAGGGGAGGAACTGAGATTGTCTTGATCAAGGCCATTCAGTAGCGACGGAAAGCACACACGCCCAGCCTAATCTCTGTCTGTCCCCCTTGCTCTTCAGAAGTGCTCGGCGGCTCTCCAGTTCTTCTGCTGCAGAGGCAGCAGCCACGGTCATCACGGGAATCGTCAGGGGCATCCTTGCAGGTGAAGACCAGCAGGCTGGTTCAGGGGAAGTCAGTGCAGAGCCCCCACCATCTCCTAACCCTCTGCCGGGTCGACTTTACATTTTCCAAAAACAACGTTGACTGGGAAGTTGTCTGTCTGTGGCACATAAACCAGCCTCCAGCCTCATCTGCGTTTGCTGGCGTGCTTCTGGGCCCCTCATAAGACCCACAAATATTCATACGAAATAAAAATGCCCAGGCTTGTTGGGAATGTGTTCTCCTGCTTCCCTGTTAAAAAGAAAAAAAAAAGGCAAACTTTGGCTCTGGAGTTGGGAGCATCCTGGAAGGCTTGAGGAAATTGGAGGGAGTGACTGTCAGCCATTTTGTGAAAGCGCCCATGATGTGCTATTAATATTCTTGGTGTGCTCTCAAATATGAATCTGTGGTGGTTTGGGGAGGTACAGTGTTTGCATTCTTGGTTGCCCTGGGATTCACTTCTATATTTAGGAAGTGGAGGGTTTCTTTCTAGTGCTCTGGCTGGCCCTGGCCACTTCCTCTCTCTAGGTGGTGACCCTCCCTGATTCGCCGAAAGCCCGATCCACCCAAGTAGTGGTGATTCAGTCCACGTGGGGTTGAGTCTGCCATGCGTTGCATGAGGCAGCCATGGCCTACATCCTCTTCCTCTGGCACAGGCAGGGCACCACCAAGCTTAGCTGGGTTCAGATTCCGGGGGGCCCTGACAGCTCTTCAAAGTGCTCGCATTGGCTCCCCAGGGCACGAAAGCAGACTGGCAATGGTGGGAGCCACGACTGCCAGGCTAGAGAGTTTGAACCCACAAGGGGAAGGCCGGAGCGGAAGAGACAGCAATCTTGCCGTCTGAGTGATACATCAGCGTTCCTGGAGCAAGACATCCAACGAATGACTCACAGCCTCGTGTGGGATATTTATATATATTTCCTTGTTCTACAGAATGAAGGCTCACTTCAGCCTCAGTGCTCTGTTTCCTGTATTTGATAAAATGCACTTCCTACTTCTCCCCTCCCCAGGCTTATTTCTGGGCAGAATAATCCCGTGGGGAGCTGGGCTGAGATTTGCTGGTTCTTTTTAAACACCTGGATCTGGAGGTTTCGGTTTGACTGGATGTCGTAAGCCAGACTTGGGGCTGGCTCTCTGGTTAGAGAGCCAGAGGGGTCCCGGTGGTCAGGGGCCTGGGGCGGTAGGCCAGTAAGTGACTGCAGAGATTTGGGTTCACGTTCCATTTCTGTGGACTGTCTGCTCGCTCTCAGGATTTCCCTGCCTTTGGTGCAGAAACAGGTTTATTATGATAGCGGACAGGATTCTGAAACTACCTATGTTTTTAAAGGGATAAAGAGATGTGACGCGTATCTTGCAGTTCTTTTCTGCCAAGGGCTATGCTCCTGCGGGAGAATAGTTCATCTGCACCCTACGCTAGCGAGGACGGGGCTGGGCCAAGAACAGCAACAGGTGGGGTCATCCGGCCACGTTGTTCCCTTTCTCTCTCTCTTGCCAAGGTGGGGACAGATCACCAAATGCCCTGAGTGGATGCATCCAGCAGGCTTTGGAATTAGGCCAAGGATCAGGGGCATCTACGGTGGAAGGAGGGTAAACATAACCAACCAAAAAGGCAGCTTCAGTTGCATGGTTATGGTCGCCATCTTGGCTTTTTGACCACCCTGTCCTCTGCTAAGGGTTGCAGTTGGCTGGCTGTTTTGGGTCTGCCAGCTCAGGCCTGGCTCCTGCATTTGTGGCACAAGGTGAATCTCTTCCAGGAAGGGAAGCACACCTGATGTCTCACACCCATCCCACCTTCTGGCTCTCCTCCACAGTTGGACTTCCTCCCCTCAAGTTGGGATGGAGTGGGGGGGAGGCGGTTCTGTTTCTCTGCCACCCCCCCTCTGGGGCTGCAAAGCAGGAATCATTTAACTCTTGGGATGCCTCATCCCAGTGGAATCAGGCAAGCCAAAAGAAGCAGATTCCTCAGGACCTGCTAGAAAGGAAAATGGCCACCGAGAGTCCAACCCTTGAGCCTGTCCTCCACTCACTCCTCTCTTGGCTTTTCGTTCATCCTCCTGATAGGTCGTCAGCCCGAGTGCTGAATGTTTTTTGCTTCTGCACATTTGTAGGTCTCCTTCTAATCTGGCATTACATTTCTCCGGGGTGTACCTTGGCATTCATACCCTGAACGTCAGAAATAGGGGAAACTCTGTGCTTTTTAAAAAAAGGTGATAGAAAGATTGCAGTGGAACGGCTTAATTTTGTCAGTGTTCAGTTCCAGCATTTCTCCTTTGCATTAGGATGAACACCAGAACATTTTAAGGATTTCTGGCTAAGAGAGCTCTGTGAAGACATGGCAAAGGCAGCCGGTCCTGCATCATGGATGCTCAGAACAGGGGTGCCACAATTGAGTTCTGCTTACGGTAGTTTCAAGTGCCCAGGTTCTGCCCACGGTTGGAGACCAAGTGCTACTGGTCTGATCCAGCAAGATTTTTATCTTCTCCAGGGGGGGTGGCTCTTCTCATTTTGAAAAATAAACCCACGACAGACTGTGCCTCTCCCGGTGTGATGAAGAGGAGGAATTTTGCTAGAATGAGATGAGAGTCCTGTAGCCCAGAAGAGGGTGGAAGGTTGATTGACCTCTCCTGCTGGTGGGGATGATTAGCGACAGGTCCCCCAGGCTTTCTGATTAAAGGGAAGAAGTTGTCTTCATTTTACAGCAGGCCTCTCGTTTGCTGCTCTCCAGAACCTCACTGCTGTGGTCACATTGGTTGGACATGGAGTGCCCGACACATCTGGCCAGTGCCAGGTTGGAAAGGGTCCTTTTCAGGAGGCAACATAGGCTTTTCCTTAAAGCACCCTGTAGCCGTCTTGCAGGTCTCCCCTTCCCAGGCTCTGCGTTTGAGCCAGCCTGTTGTCCGTCCGCTACCTGCATCAGATCCCGCCCCCCCGCCGCCCCCATGCGGCTCTGCTTCCAGCCAGTCTGCAGATGTCTCAGACCTGCCCGCTGTTCTCGGCCTCCTCCCTGTCCTGATGCCTCCTCAGCTGGAGGGTTGCTCCAGCCTTGGCAGAGCCCACGGGCTGCTATTCGGTGTTTCTGGGGTGCCACCTAGTGGTCGCTGGGAAGAAGTGGCCGAAAGATAGGGGAGGGAGGAGGAGGAGGAAAAACAGAATTGGCAAAGGCGTTTGAAAACAAGAGAAAAAAAGCTGCATGAAATCACAGAGCTTGGATCAATTATGCTTATCAAGTAATTTCTCTTATTTTGAATATTCTATCCTGTATTCTTTGTATCAGGGTTCCTCAACCTCAGCAACTTTAAGTTGGGTGGACTTCAACTCCCAGAATTCCCCAGCCAGCCATGCTGGCTGGGGAATTCTGGGAGTTGAAGTCCACCCATCTTAAAGTTGCTGAGGTCGAGGAACCCTGTTTTGTATGGTACTTTGCTATTCTGTATATTGTCCGGCGACTGGGAAAAGACAGGAAGCTTGATAGGGCACTGAGTCCTGATAATGATCATTGCCACTGGATTTTGCTTGGATTGCAGATAACTTTGTAGCATAGCTGCGCCTTTGTATACGGGCTAGAAAACTGCTTTTTGAAAAGGTGATTTTCAGGAAAGTGAATTTGACAGTCAGGGTCGCCTTTTTTCCTGTGAACGGTGGAAAAATGGTGTGTCCACAAGCCTTGCTTTCATGATATTAAACTAAAGCAACATGAAAAGGAAAGTAGTATCTTCTTTTGTTGGTGAAAATGTACATAGGTTTTCTGAACTCCATGACCGTTCTCACTGGGAGTTTCTTCCTTGCCACGACACCAGCTCGAGCTGGCCACTTCAGGAAGAGCTACTGCATCAGTTTTGGTCTTACCTGCTTATGTTAGTAGCGTGTGGCACAGAGATAGTTGGAACGTAACAAAAAATTCAACTCTGGTCTTGCAATGAGGCTCTCTTTACGAGCAGAGAAACTTTGTTATTCTGCAGAAGCTGTTGTGTGGATTCGGGTTTGCAGGAGAGGACCTGGCTGTGTCCTGACCCAGGGGATTGTGTGTCTACATTTTGTTCTGGCAGGAAAAAAAGTGCCACTTTGATTTCAAGGTGACCTGAATTATTCTATCAGAAAGGATGGAGTCCGTTAAGCAGATCAGCATTTGCTTTCTGGGTTTACATTATGTGATCTGCTTGCACAATCTGGATGTTTGCAGAGTTCAGAGTTACATTAGCAAAGACTTGGAAAAAGGCGGGGGGGGGATCCTGGGGAGGGGAGAAGTAACCTTGGGAGGGAAACGGCGGTGCTGCCCAACACCTCTGGATTCAGATATCTGATGGAGGGAGGGAGGCAGAATCCAGGTGTTGGGCAAGCCAGGAGTTACCTGGACACCAGCCTGACAGGCAAGGCGAGAAGACAATTCAGCCTGCTTTGCATCCTGCAGGCAGCCTCATGAATTTCAGTTGCTAGAAAAGAAATGTCCTCTGTAACTCCAAAGGCAGAATTAATTTGGTGCAGAGTGGCATGACAATTCCCTCTTTTTTAATCTGAATGGGACATTCTCCTTCACATTTATTATTTAATAAATAATAAGTTTTATAAGTTGCAGATCCTAAAACTCCTTCCAGATAATAAAACCTAGGGAGAATAACCAGAGTAAGACCAGTTGATTAAAAAAAATAGAGAAAGTTACTGATTCTGACATAAAGAGGTTAGGGTTTAAAGTGATGCCCAAAGCACGTGTGTGAGGGGGCCTGGTGAACGGTAGAGAACATCTGCCTCTGTATTGCTGCCAAGGGGACATCCATAAGTGGATGGATGGAGGGGGAGAGACAGCACCCCAAACAGCTGTATGAGTGGGAGGCTGAAGTATCTCCAAGTCCTAAATGTTTGGGGTGAGCAGTAGGGCAGGCCGATCCATTCATCCCCCATTTTGGGGCTTCCTGGGAAATTGAGGGTGGCAAAGGCTCCCTACCCCCCGTTGGCCTGATCCTGCACAACTGATATTGTTAATCCGCTCTTCAAATGTCCTCCAGTCTTTATACCCATCCTGGAGAGTTGGCAGTGCCACTGCTGTTCCAGTGGTAAAAGCTATGGCTGTGTCTGAGTTTGTCAGAGAGTTTGCCATTGTGACTTCGTGGCTGGGGAGAGACGCAAAATGGCATCTTTTGCGTGCTGCAGCTGAGTTATGGAAGAATGAACAGCGCAGCTGAGATGCTAGAAGAAGGCAAGGCTCTTGCCTTGGGGGACCTTTCTTCGGTGCTTCGCTGTGACTCTCCATGTCTGATTCAGTCCTAGGGGAATTGAGAAGATGAGACTTTACTCACCCCAAAAATGCCCAGTAAACAAGCTGACTAGCCTGAAACACACGTTCTCCAGGCTGAGCCAAAAGGTGACTCAACTTTGGGAAGAGCAGCTCTCAAGCATTTGCATGGAGTATTGGGGGGGGGGGGATTGAAGGACAGGTTTATAGGAACCATCTCTTTCAAGAAATGGAAGGTGCTGTGGGGCGCCCACCTTTTCATTCTGGTAAGTCCAGGTCGTAGGGAAGAAAACATGGCTTGTCTCCCATTTGCGGAAGAGCTGCTTGACATTCTGGCACAGAATCTCACTCACAATCTCCCCCTTATCGCTGCTCTTGAACACGGTACCTCTGGCTCTCACACCGGAGAAGAGTACATGGAGGGGATGGTTTGAGGCCAGCGTGTATGAGGTCTGAAGGTTGCACCCAGAGAATGAAGGAGCAATCCTGAGGCATTGGGGGTGTCCAGTAACAGTTATTTCATGCAGAATTTAAGCACTTGCCATAAAATAAACCTTGTTGTGAAATACCTTGCTGAAGGTCGACATGTTGTAGACCAGTGTTCCTCAACCCCAGCCACTTTAAGATGTGTGGACTTCAACTTCCAGAATCCCCCAGCCAGCACGGGAATGGGGGAAGCCAGATTTGCTTAACGACTGTGTGATTTGTTTAACAGCCGTGGGAAAGGTTTGTAAAATCGGGTGTGGCTCACTTAACAACTGCATTGTTTAGCAACAGAAGTTCCGGTCCCAGTTGCAGTTGTAAGTTGAGGACTACCTGTATTTTGAGGAACAGCAGTCATCTAAAAAAAGTTAGAATTTTGGATTAATATTTGATTTTTTAAAAATTCCCAGCTGTCAAAGTGTTGTTGTATTCCTTATTTTATAAAACAGTGGATTTCTAAAAAGCAGAACATTTTCCATGGAAAATGCAGCCATAGTTCTGTGTTCTCCTGATCTAGCATCCTGGGCATCTTTTTCTGCATTTGCTCACATTCATTCCTGTCAAACCTTCCATCTCACTTTCCTCCCTCTGTTGCCTCCTCCGTTGTCAAAACTGCTGCTTGTGGTTATTACTCAGAATCCTCCCCCAAGCAGGAGTCATTCAACAGCATCATAACAGAAGGATCTGGCTGCAAAGCACTTTGATACATCCCATTGGTGATTTCAGCCTGGCTGAGACAGTTTAATCATCCCAGAACTGAGAAAGTTATTTTTGACTTACTTTATCAGAAGCAGCAGAGACAGCTGCGGTTGAGGGAGCCAGAAATTCAGTTGGCACAGGAAGTTCTTTCTGCAGAGGTAAAATGCATAGGTAGAAAAAGAGTCCCTCTCTTGGCAATCTAAGTTTTGGACTTCCCCAGAATTTTACCAAGATTGCTCTGAGACGCATGCTATTTTTATTGTCCTCTCCTGCATAACCTCAGTGATATTGGTCCATTCTTTGGTGGACGATGCGCTGCAGAGGAAATTGTGGAACAACGTTACATAGGTGTAGGCAAAGCCCATCCAGTGTTATCTGTAGGAAAGGATTGCCCAAAGCTCTGCCTGGAATTTACTGTCATAAGCTCAGTTTGGGGGAAATGTGGTGCCTTGTAGAAATGCACCAAGCATTAACTGCTTAGGGTCATCTTTGCAAGTTACTGGGAAAGCTGCACTCGATGAAGGTCTGCCTAAATGAATCATTGCCCTGATCAGTGTTAATGTGACAGACAAGACACACTGTGAGTGTAGAAAGCCCAATTCGCAAAGCCATCATAATATACAGGATTGAACAAGCTACAGTTCATGCATATAGAAGTTCAAGTGATTGCAATGTCTGTTTCTCTGGAATCCCGAGTGAAAACTCTGAGCATCCTAGGTTATTTCCCCCCCCCCCCCAAATCTGAGTATGAGAACATGGTAATGCTATTTTCAGAGAGGAAAAGAGAGTAGGACTCTACTCCCCACATGTTTGGTCTACCTGAATCTAGATTCTGACCTACAGCAATTGGTCTATTACAATATGAGTATTTGCTGCTGCGATTGTGGTGAGCATCTAGCGACTGTGGATGGTCGAGCTACTCCGCTGTTGTCTATGCGGATTGACAAACTCTTGGACAAGGACCGTCCCAGTTCTGCTTCTGATGCTTCTTTTTAATGGAAAGGCAGGTTGAATTAGATTTTCCATTGGTTCTTCCCTGGGCTTGCCTTTGGCCCCCAGATTGTTGACGTTTGTGATGTCGGGCAAAGGTGATTCTCCAGTAAGTACTGGAGTACTGATTGCGTTCTCTTAAAGAAGGTGGATGGCAACTGGACAGATCTGGCCCATCTGCTGGGAAATCAGGAGGGAAATCAGAAATCAGAAGGAATCTCTGCCAGAGGCTGAATGAGAGTCGTGCCAGCGCCGAGATGATCTTGAACAAGGCCACCCCAACACAAGGAGCCTTGAGCAGGATTGTCCTCAAGTGAACGAAGGGGAGTGGGGCCACTTTGTATTTTACATCTCCAAATTTAAGGAGTCTTGGATTGCAGAAGGTGGAGATTATAGCTCTTTTTCTGTTTTCTTTTTTCTGGCTGCCCAGGAACAAATATATGTCAGGAGTAGTGCTTGAATTAAAAGCAAAAACTGTCATAATCTCTCCTTTTTCTGGAGAGACCTCACTGGCCAGAATTCACTGTCCATCTGCCGATCTCCGCCGCAATGCTGTCCCTGCTCCTTCGGGAACATCTAGTTCACCATGAATCCTCACTTGCTGTGATGAAGTCATTTCTTTATATATATATATTTTCTTTTTCTTTACTATATTCTTTATATTTTTTCTTTCTTTTCTGCACTTTCTGTTTTTTCTTTTTCTTTTTCTTTAGTTTGTATTAGTTTCTATCCTAATTGCAATGCTCAGTAAAATTATTATTAAAAAAAGAATTAAGAATCCAGCAGTCTTTTCCTAGGGGCATCTTCATTTTACTCATAGGAAAGGAATTGTATAAGTAGTTCTTTTCCACCACCGTAGTATGGGAGACAAGGATTCTTGCTGCTGTTTTAGTAATACAGTAGAGTCTCGTTTAACCGACCTTCGCTTA
Source organism: Python bivittatus (assembly GCF_059951505.1). Lineage (NCBI taxonomy): Eukaryota > Metazoa > Chordata > Lepidosauria > Squamata > Pythonidae > Python > Python bivittatus. The sequence goes on from NW_028277032.1 coordinate 3,479,346, forward strand.
TCCGACATTCCGTCTTATCTGATGCCCCTAAAAAACACACAACACGCATAAATCGGCGATGAGAAAAGTGTGCCGCTTGTTTGCGAGCGTGAGTGTACGCTTTCTTGTTGCTCCTGATGGTGTGGCGCTGCAACGCAAAAATCGATTGCAACAGGCGCAGCGGATTGGTGTTTGTTTTTTTTAACACACTCAATCGTTATTGTGTGTTATCCGACATTTTCGCTTATCCGACGTTCTGCCGGCCCATTTATGTCGGATAAGCGAGACTCTGCTGTAATACTGTTATTTCAGGGGTACTTTCAGTTTCTCTTCTTTATGTATCAGTGAAAAGGTCCTTTAAAACCCAGTGTCAGGTTGTATCGAATGGAGACTGCCAGGAACAACTGCCCCCTGTCTTCTCTCGGTTTTCTGGCAAGAATCTGCCATGATGTGATTGCCCAGTGACGGCAAATCTAGCCCTCTGAACAAAAGTGGCAATATCCCCAGTATCAAAAGTGGTAATTCATAACTTGATGGCCCTTTGTTTTTGCACTCGAGGAGCCAAGATGCCACTGGGGTGGCCTTCGTTAATTTCACTAGGACCGCGCCTTTGACAAGTGCCTGTGAGAGTGTCAGGGGAAGGCATCAGGTGCCTCTGGGAGCGTCAAGGGCAGGTGGTGCATTCTTTCTCCGAATGCCTGCCTGCACTTCAGGGATGCGCATGCCCACCGGTGTCCTTACTCTCACCACTGCGGGAGCTCCCTCTGCCCAGTGCTGGAGACCCCCTTTAGGTCCCCTTTGGGGTGGCTGGGAAATGGACCTTTTTGGTGGTGGGAAAATCTGGGAGTCTTTATTCCAACTCCTCTTTTGGCTTTGCCTTAAAAGAAGCTCCTTTATTTCCCAACACTGTTTATATTTGTTCCTTTAATCTGCTTCTAATGTCATTAATGAGGTCTGTTTAGGGCCCTTTCTATTGTTCTTAGAGACAGAACATTCAGCATTCTCTTTCCAATTTTTAATATCGTTTATGCTCTCCTAGGAATTTAATTGTAAATTGAGAGAGGGAATGTAGCTTTGATTCTCCCCCCCCCCCCCCCCGTGAATGCTGAGCCACATTCCTCAGTTGTGGCTCCACATTTTTCCTTGGTTGAATGAGGCCCTTCAGTTAGGAGAAATGATGTAGTAAAACTGTTTCCAGTTTCTGCTTCTAAGACTCCATGGGCCATGGGAATCAGTCCCCCCGCCTCACCCCATTTATACATGAAGATTAGGATTCAGTGGATTCGAAACCCAGTTTCCCTCCTTCCATGGGGCTGGGGCTCGTCCGTGTGCCACCTTTGCTTGGTGGCTGGGACTTCTACTCCACAACTGTCCCAGGGAGAGGAAGTTTGAACAGTTGCTTCTCTTCCAAACAAGCCTGCATGGACAGCAGGTGTTCCAAGGGATTTAGGAATGGAAGCTTCAGAGCAGGACATCCTCTCCTCTCCTCTCCTCTGTATGGAACCAAAGCAAGGTTGAAAAAGGAACCCCTTTCTTGTGTAAATTCTTTCAGGAGCCGTGCAGGCTCAGTCTCTTCCTATCTGTAAACTCTGCACTGCTGCTGTGGTCACCCGCCCTGTTCTCCGTGATGCTGCGTCCAAGCGCTCGTGGCTCAAGAGAAAGGAATTTAAAACTCAAGAGTATTAACGGCAGAGCGGCTGGAGGGACTGGGAATGAGAAGGCAGATGCCACCTTGGAATGGCGTTTTTCTGCTACCCACAGTTTTTGTCCTGAGCCACGTCCTTGGGGTAGCTGGGATCTTGTACTGGACCAGGAGAAACAGCCGGAGCCAGGAAGGTACTGTTCTTTGTGTAGCAAACTGAATGCGTGTGGGAAAGGGAAAGGGAGTGTGATCCGTCTCCTGACCTTGTTTAAGGCAGTAAAGTTGGCTTACTGGATCAGTGATGTAATGGAACATGCTGAGCTGCAGAGCCTCCTTCGCGCTGCGTATGTTGGTTTCTGAACCTCCTTTGGTGGTCAAGGACTGCACCCAAGGAACCCTGGGAAATGTTGTTCTTTCTGACCTCTGATTCTGCAGAGTGTCGTCAGGGCCTGGCACGCCTTTCTATCCAGACCCGCACAAGGAAATAGTAATAATATTAATATTAACATTGGTATTAATATTAAATACAGAAGTAAGGGAAGTTCTGGAATAGGCAGTTCTCTTTCAGTGTGCATAAAAGGCACTGCAGCGTATTTATTCACAGAAAGTATTTATCTTTAGTGCAAACAGAGGACTACCTTAGACGGCTGTAAATGAGGATTAAAAGAATGGGAGGGGGAAGAGGGACATCTGTCAGTGGATATGAAGCTTAGTATCGGTGGACTCTCCACATTCATGGGCAGTGTGCCACTAAGCTCCAGCTCCGGGGGGGGGCACCCCGTGCTTCTACTTTTGCCCCTTTTCCTGCTGTACTTCTGATTTTCCCGGAGGCACCTGATGGCCCCTGTGGGAAGTTGGGGCTCCCTGCACTCTGTGTTGGCAAGGCCCTTGGAGAGTCAGACAGTGGAAATTGAGCTCCAAAGCCTGCCAGATGCTCCAGGAGGAGGAACAAAGGTGGGTGAAGCCAAGGTGCTGTCCCGAAATAAAGATCGGGAGCAGGAAGCTTTGTGTACATGCAGCCAAGGGCCCTGGGAAAAGACCTGGCCCTAAAATCTGTCTTTTTATAAATTAAGTGGAAACTGGGAAGGTTCGTGCAGGGTGAACCAGACAGACAGGTGGTACAAGGGCAAATCTGCTCCACACAGCCAGTTCTGCAGACTGGGTGGCTCAGCTGGGAAAAGCAATGGGCAGTTGATGATTTTTGTTATCGGGTTTTGGTGTCTGGGCCGTGGTTGTTGTATATTAAAAGTCCCAGCTGAAGAACTTGCATGTTATAGTCCCAGGGAACTTTCAGGCTAGTGCCACCCTTCCAAGTCCTTGCATAGTTAACCTAATTTTCTCTTTGGGTGCCCCCCCCCCAAAATCAGAAGATGTTGTGGGAGAGCATGGGAACATTGCAAATGGGAAGCACCATCTGGGTCCTGTAAAATTCATGAATGAGACCGGGAACTACATATAAAGAAATGTTGCCTGAAAACGACCCAGCAGAGACTAGAACGTTGTGCAGTTTGGAACAGTGATGCTGGGTGGGAAATTATTTGCTGCTCTTTTGTTGCGCAGAAAATGTTCCTATTTCTAACAATAGATTGTTTAACAAACATAAGTGGTAACTCGGTGGCTGCAAAGCGTAAAAGTCCCATTTTCGGTTACAGGATCTTTATCCTGATTGGCTCAGTTTCCTCCCTGACTGCCTGCTTGCACATTTTGGAGCTTTTCTTCTGGACCAGCTGCCGTCGCTTTGTTTTTTACATTGTAGGAGGAGGGCTGTGCTAGTCATAGCTGAGCGCTTTTCATTGCCTTTATTTGCTTGAGTTAATATAAAGAAAATCTGTGCTACGGAGTCGAGACAGAAGCATCTTTTAATATTTTTTCTTTCCAGTTTCAACTTTCTCCGTTGTAACTTTATTTCCTTCTGCATAGGTTTTTTCCTAAAAGTCCGTGCTTGTTCAGTCCATCTGAAAGGCAGAACATTTGGGAAGGCTGATTTCGCGTGTGAAGGGGATAAACCCCCGAGGAAAACATAGATTCTCCTTGACTTTTCTTTGTTCAGCGGGTTAGCGTGGCTGGGTTAGACAGGGAGAGGTGAGTTCTTGAACCACGGACGAGGTCCTTTGTGCCTCTTCCCTCCTCCTCGTAGAATAAGCGAGCCGGCGTAGGCAGGTTCTCCCCTCCGGTGGAAGCAGCGCCTCGATGCCAAGGGAAGCGTTGCAGTGCCCCGGAAGTTCATTCTGATGTAGACGTGTTCGCTTGGGCATTAAGGGACCGTGTGCCCAAACCACAAGGCTCCGCTCCAGACCTGATTTGGAAACAGCCTGCTTTGCCTCAGACAAACTGGAGACGGGCCAGTTCTGCTCTAACCCGAATCACAATTCAAAAATCGCAGTCCCCCTTTTCACCAGCTTTTGAAATCTCCAAGCTGTGATCGAATGAATTCCTGATTTTCAGGAATTGTGACTTCATTATGAGAGAATGTTTTGCATCAGAGCTTAGAGACTACCATGCTGGTAGTTTTGTGCTCGATGCTTTTAAGTTTAGAAGGGAATTGTTTTGTTTTTTTCATCGGGGGACAGAATTGAATAAAAACGGGCAAGCAAAATTGACTCACCAGGAGGGATCAGAGCCAGGCCCCTGGGTTTTGTGCAACGGTGGCTGATTCCAGAAAACAATATGCTTACCCCCCCCCCTTTTTTTAAAGGATGATTGTTAAGAAAATGACATGCCAAATAGAAATGACCCGAACAACATTTCAGAAAGATAGATGTGATTGTGTGTGTGTGTGTTTCTTCATCTGTGTGTTTGTGTGTGAACAGAGTCTTAGCACAAATTGAAGGGGTCATTTGTTTTGCCTCCTTCCTATGGCCTTTTTTGGGGGTTAATTTGCATGAAAGTAGCGTCCCTCCTTCATAGAGGATTCCCTAATGAGAAATCTGCAAAACCGTAGAAAGATGGGTGCACGGGCTCTGGAATTATGCTTTTAAGAATGCCGTTGTCGTCTTCTGCTCAGTCTGCACAAAAGCTGCAGAAAGTGTGTTAGAGGCAGGGTGGATGATGGACATGGAGTAAACAGTTGGCAGAGGCAGAAGGACTTGAACGGCCATCATGTTCTGAGGAAGCACCTACGCTCCCCTCTCTCAGACCCCACAGGATCCGTCCGATGTTTTCGTCTCCGTTGCCCGTAGGAGGGAGAACCTGCAAAGAACCTGAACTCTAGGACAGACCTCTGGCCAATCACGGTTCCCGTCCTCCTTTTCCAGGACGGGAAAGTTCTGGTGTAGACCTCCAGTGGGATAATAAATTAGAGCTCCCAGCAAGAAAATGAGGTTGCCTTCTGCCTTTCCCCACTTGGAGTTTTCCTTAGGTAAGGTATTTGTGCAGAAATGACCCGTATTTGCTGGCCCCTGTTTGTGCCCCTCCAAATTCTGAGTCATTTGCAAAGCTTGGGGACAGTTCAGAGTAAGATTGGTTTGGCTTCCAAGAACTGATTTTGAGACTTGACAGAATCCGTTTGATTGATGTTCTGATCAGGGCTGCTGCATTCTTGGAAAGATGACCGTTTTTGATTTGCAATTCTGTCAGATACTCATATACTGAAGGAGACGAATAACTACAGAATTGTGACAGAAGATCGGGAATCTGATGAACAAATTTTATTAAAAGGCATAAGCTTTTGAAGCGTGTCCGTTTAATAAAATGTGTTACAGTAGCCAGAAAAGGGACCATTAGATTCCTGATTTTTTGCTGCCATAGATGAACAGGGCTCTCTTCCTACAGTGTGTACAGGCTTCTGAGGGCTGCTCTCTTCTGCATTAACTAATCCCAGACTGGGGGCACGCCTGCCTGGGGCTCCGGGGCAGAGGCTCTGCTTTGCTTGGCGTCTGCAGGTAAGGCCGAGGAAGCCTCTGCTGGTCGAAGCGGAGAAGGTTAAGCTGAAGGCCCTGGCGGTCTGAACCGATCTGGGAAGAGAAGGCGTCCTTTAGGGAAGGCACCCTCCCCTGGCTCTGCTCGCAGGTTTTCTTGTTGGGGCCTGCTGGAAACCTGGAGCCCAACACTTTTGTATTAAAGCAGGACCGTTTCACAAGGTAGCTCTTTCCCTTGTAGCTGCAGAAAAAGAGGGGTTGGAATCAGAAGCTCTTGAGCGTGTTGCTGGGCTTTGTTTTCTCCTTTAGAAAACAAGACTTGGCCTTCTGTGATGATTTTGCTGCCCGGTCAATGTGGCGGCCGTTGTTCTGCCTCCTTTCTGTGGGTCCTGGTGGCCCTGGCCTCTGCCAGGATTGCTGGGCACCAACTGGTTCATGCCGGAGGGCTGAGGGGCAATGGGGCCAGGGACGTGATGGTCAGGGGGGCGGCGGCGGCAGCTGCAAAGAGTTAAGGAGACTATGGCAGCAGGTTGCTTATCGGAAGGACTCTCTGAACAAAGATTAACCAGCCAGAGATAAGTTGGCAAGGTCTTTGTGCTGGTGAGAAGGAGCAAGGGGCTTATTATTAGCTCACGGGATAGTGGCACAGGGCAGGGGTGGGAGAAGGGCTGATCTCTGGAATCCAAGAGTGGGAATGGCAGATGCCTGGGGAGGAGAAATAACTTCAGGCCCTCGGTGGTTTTGGGGTGACGGGACGAATCCAGAGCTTCCTGCCCTCTCTGAACCCCACTGGACTTCCTGAGCAAAGGAGCACTGCCTGGCTGAAAGAGAACAAACAGTCGTTATAAATAGCAGAAGAAGAAAAGGAAGACAAGAAGGATAAGCAGCGCCTCTTATCTCTGCTCTGGACATTCCAAACTGTCATCTTCCAGAAGGTGCTGCTCCCCACAGAAGTAGTTGATCCGCAGAGCCAAGCTCTCAGTCCTTGGCCTCGTCTTTCAACTGGATGCCTTTGTGACTGGTGAAAAGGCTGCCGGACCAACAGAGATGCAAAAGGAAAGAACGGACCCTTGTTTTCCCCTCGGTGTCATCTTGTGTCAGCACATCTGATGTCTTGCAATTGATCGCAGAACTGCCAGCAAGTCCGGGGGGAGAGACAATGCGCTGCCTTGTTTTGGGAGGAGGACGTGAATGGCCATCTACCTTCTCCAACCATTTGCGGCATGAGGATGCAACCTGTTTCAGTGGACTTTAGAGAGCAGGTGGGATTCTTTAGAAGGCAGAGCTGGAACACTGGAAAATTGTCCTTCTGCTCTGGATGCCTGAGAAGTTGTGAGTGTCACAGGACACCCTGGATTATGCCCCATTGCTCATCCCCTGGAAAGCAGAATCTCTTTCGCTTCCCCAAACCAGAAAGTTCAACCAAGGTGTCTAGACTGAATGCTTTACTTGGATTTATTTTTACTACGTGCCTCTGCCTGAATGTGGAAAGGTCCCGGAAAGAGCAGGGGTTTCCTCCAAATGCTGTACTGGCTGGATGAACCCTAACCCATTATGGCGTGAAGGAGGATGTTGGCCAATCTCCTGAAAACCCCCAAGCTTTTTAATGAAGGAGTGCTTTTCTCCAAACCCCGAAGGCCGTAGAACTGCAGTGTGCGCAGGCTGGTTTCTGGAAGCACCAGCCCATGCGCTTCCTTTCATGGCTGATTATGAAGTAGGAAGTTGTGGGAGGAGCTATGGTGAGGAAGCTGGTGGCAACTGCAAGGGGCTGGGAGATCACGTTGAAGATGTCTTACAAGGGAAGCAGGAAGATGGAAGAGTTCTGTTACACCCCAAGGATTTAATGCAGCTTGCACGGGAACCCCAAAGGACCATGTGGCACGTTTACAGAACGGAAAGGGAGCTGAATGCCCACCTTGTGTGCCAGATGTGTTGTGTTGGTTCGTATACCTCTGCCTGCCTTGTGCCTTTCTTGGTGGGGGAGGGTGAGAAGTAGAGCAAGTTTGAATCCAAACCTAACCATGTTTATTCAAGAGTATGAGCTGTTGTATTTAATTCCTTTTCTTCGGGTGTAGTGTTGGACTTCAGATCCATTTTATCTTTCAAGTCTCGGATGGATTTTGCCCTATATAACACTGCATCCTAGAATGTTGTTGGGAGGCCAAACAGGGTGCTCATGTAAAGTCTCCAAGGTTGGAAGGAGACTTTTTATATTTACAACCAGGAGGTAACACCTTGGGAGTACAAGCTAGTTGGGTTTTTTTTATTGCAAGGTGAGTTGGCTGCCTTGAGCAGTTTGTCTTGGGTACCTACAGAAGAAATCAGATACCAAAATTTAGCAGAACTGATTGGGAATTTGATTGCAGTCTACCAGGGAGCTTTTCCATCTCAGCCAGATTAGCTTGGGTGGAAGTGGCAGTGCTCCAGTTCAGTTTATGGGGCCGGCATAAGTGAGGGTATATGAAAATCAGTGGAAGAGCAGAGCTCAGTTGGATCTCTCTTTCTAGCACCTGAAACTTGGAAACATGGTTGCTATTTCCTCCTTAAAATGGTCATTCTTCCTGAGGCATGACGAAGGAGATGCTGCTTCTGTTTCCGTTATTTGCACCATGTGGGTTGGGCAGGTCCATCCTGAGGCAGCTTATAAAAATGATAGCAGTGTCTTCTATTGATTGTCCATGTTTTTTGCAAGATTTCAACACCTTCAGTAGAACTAGGTGGTAGTCATTTTTTAAAAAGGCATCTTGAGTTGAGAGGAGTTCTAAGTCAGAAATGGGGAGCCTCTTGTCCTCCAGATTTTCCAGCTTCTGTCATCATTGGTCATGCTGGCTGGGAATTGTTGTTCTGTAGCAGCTGGCAAATCAGAGGTTCCTGATTCCTACTAAAGAAACACAGAACTGATTTTTTTTTTCTTTAAATATTTAGCTTAAAAGAGAGAATGGAATAAATACATGAGTACTAAAGCAAAATAATGTTTAGGTTTCTTTAGCCTGCTTCTACCTCACGCACCCCAGATGTGTTAGGTGGCCACAAACCATATCCCAGCTGCTATGACCAGTGGTATCCAGTGCACCTGAAGAGCATTTGACTGGGGAAAAGTTGCTGTAGTGATATTCCTCATTTTGTTAAGTATATAACAAGCCAAGACCTGAACATTGTGGGGCAGGATTCTGGGGAGGAGATTGTTGGATCAGACAATAATGAGAAAAGGTAAATGTTTATAGCTTGTTACTTGATAAAACATGGCCTTTTGAGCATGAGGTCTCTGGCCCTGCTGAGAACACTCGACTATTCAGTCCCCAAAGGGTGGTTATAGATCTTCCTTCCAGGTTTGAATCCTGTTTGCCTCATAGAACATGTAACTTCGATGCCCTTTGGATGGGCTCTCTTCTGAAATTAGACAGAGCAGCTCAGAATGGTCCTGCCTTGAAGATAATGGAATGGCAGGGAGTGAGGTATTGTAATTATGATAAAAGTAAAAGGAAGTGTGTTGAGACTCGTTTAAATATGGTGGACACATTTTCTGGTCATGGGAAATATTCTGAGAAGGAATTTTTTTTAGAAGGACGTCAGTGGGAATATTCCTGGACATTGATTGCAAGTGGTGTTTTGGGGAGAAGGTGTTGCAGCTCTTTTTAATCTGTGGATGCATAGAAATCCATACAAACAGTGACTGAGAAAAGAACCTTCTGAAGCTTTTCCAAGGTTTCACAGAAGGAAAGTCCTTGAGCACAGAACTGTACACAATTTGCAGTCGGTTGTTCATTGTTTCTGAAGGCTGATTAAAGGGAGGCTGAAGGCCAGGAGCCAGGCTGAGTGACCCCCAAATATATACCAAAGGCGGGGACAAAAAACAATTAATAAAATGTTTAAAATAATAAAGAAATAGAAAGGAAAATGTGTATGATGGGGCTTGATGGAAGGGTAGAGATTGTTTATGTCGACAGTGGGTTTGGATCTCTGATGGCTCTGCAGAAGCTCTGCACCACTCTGCTGTTGTAAGTAAGTGGCCAGGCTCAGCATTCCTCAACCCGAGAGTGTCTTTTACATCAGGCATGTAGTGGTGAATCTCAAGAATTCTGTGCAGAAGCAGAGTAGATCCTTCAAACCCGACGTCTGCCCTTTCCTGGAATAAGGCATCAATGAACGTGAAGCTTAAAGAACTATAAGTGGATGGGTCTCTGCCTGAAGGAGTCTGCATTCTAAATGTTGACGGTGAAGAGAGAAGGAAAAAGGAGCGTGTGTAGGGAAAGGAAGAGGCATATTCATATTAAGGAATTAATTGGCACTTTTATCACAAGCCCTCTGCATGGTTCACTTCCACCAACCAGGTTGTCATGGGCCAATATGATTTTTATGTCTTGCCTCCATGTTGATTGTTTCTTAGGTCAACCATCTTCCTATCACTCTTGTGAGATGGGCTACCACTATACTAGTTCAGACTTTCCAAAAGTTCTCTGGCATACAGTGAGTGAGCTGAGGTTTGAATTCAGGCCTTTGGTAGGATTTCTATTATCTCTTGTTTCATTAATGCTAGCTCTGTGATTAGCAAAAGTTAGGCAGGATAAAGACATGTGGATATCTTTGGCTAACTGAATCCGAAGGTGTGATGTTTCATAGAATACATAGGGAATATTCATGGAAACATGCTGGAAGCCTTTCATGTATGGTACCTCAGTTAGCTTCTGTGTGGTTGTGGTGCTCACAGAGTAAATGAACAGGGAGGCCTAAGAGGAGTTTGCCAAGGAGTTCCCCAGGAGAAAGGGATGAAATAACCAAAGAAGCTGAATGTTTTGAATGATTGTGTGCTAAACTATGAGACCTGACAACTGAGTCACCTCCTGAATAGCGGCTGGCTGCAGTGGATATGTCCTAAAAGCTGCCGATTGTCCACTGTGGGTGATTGCTTCCTCCTTGATAAACAGAGACAGTAGGAGGAATATAAAGCAGCAAGATTCCTGCTCACTAAATGAGGGAACAGGGAGAGGAAACAGGAATCTGCCAGGAGAGTTGGGAAGAGGAGCCCCTAACAGCTTTTCCTTACAAGTCAAGAGTTTATGCGTAGCAAACCTGAGAGCCTGAGAAGAATGAGAAGAAAGATTTTCTTTTCTACTGGTGGAGCCTTAAAAAGAAAAAAATGAAGATGGATGGACAAGAGTCTGCAACTGTGACCTGCAAAGCTTGTAGCGTGTTTGTCTTCCTGTCTGGAAACAACCTTAGCAATGTATACAAGCTTGGAGCAGTCCTTGGCGAAAAAAGTCTCATGATTGGAGCAGCAAGTGGCTGTACTTCAGCTAATAAGAAAGGACAAGGATTTCTCAGCTCAAGAAGAAGGCTGTACAACAGAAACTGACAGAAGCAATTCTCCTGAAGGAGACAGTTAAATGAAGGAACGACAACCAGAAGGAAGAGACAGGGCATCGTTGGAACTTGGAAAGGATTTTCAGGCCCTTGCAGATGAAACGGGTTTTGAGAATCCAGGGTAGAAAAAACAGACATTGCACAGCAAGAGACAGGATGGTGGGTCCCTGAAGAACAGAGAAGATGCAACTGGTATTGGATGATATTCTTCTCCACTTCATTCTGCTTCGATCAGAACCCACCTTGAATACCAGATGAAGCGTCTGGTTCTGGACACAACAGTTTAAGAAGTGTTCAGAGAAAGGGGTGTAGGTTCAGGAATGATTAAAAAGTAAGTAAGTCTTGTGAAGAGAGATGGGAGGAGCCAGCTGGTCATATTTGGATTAGAGAATAGGTGTCTGAGGAGGGTATGATAGCATTCTTCAAATTAGAGAAAGAGTGTCACAAAGAAGAAGGTCAGGACATCAACTGCCTTGTGCCAGAGTGCAAGACATGAAATAATGGATTTAAGATGGAGAAAAGCAAACTCCAACTGACAATAAGAGTACTAATTCAGCAGTGGAACCACCATCCCAGAGAGGTGGTGGGCTCTCCTTCATTGCTTGTGTTCAAACAGAGGCTAGCCAACCATCTGTTGTGGAAGCTTTAATTTGGGATTTAATTTAATTTTGGAGTGGGTGGCGGGAATCTTGGTGGCTTCAATGGCACCTGTGCAATATGACTACGCAATATGATGGTGAGAATGTTTCTGCAAATTGGCTTTCATGAGAAATCCATCTGGATCTTTGGTGTGAATGGGTAGCTTGTTGGAGTCTGGATACTGTGTATGAAGAAAACTTGAATGTCCTCGTAGAAGTGAGGGTGTTGCTGATGTCAGTGTGGCAATTATGCCATTTTTTTCCAGGTTTCTGTTTGTCAGTGAATATAGTTCTTGGTGGAAGCTGGGGTGGTGGTGGGGTGGGCAGCATGTGGATGGCTGGAAACCACATTTAACATTTTGGGAAAACAAGAGCTGTAACAAGCAAGACAAGGATACACAGAAAAGTTTTCTTTTTCTTTTTTCAATAAAGTTTGGGGTGGGTCTGGGGCTTTCCTTTGCTTTTTAAAATTTTTGTTAGCATTTACATTATAGCTTTGTATATTTCCCACCTCAAAATATACCACCGTTTTGGGGGAATTGCAGTCTGATGGTTGCCTAAGGCATGCAGGTTGCCCCCTTGATTTAAAGAAACATTAATGGACCAGTTTGCTTTACGTTGCTACTTTACATTTATAGAAATGTAAAATTTGGACAAATTCCTTTGTATCCTTGAAACTCTTCAGAATATCTCTTCTGATATTATTTGTACCCCTTTGAAAGTTGAACTGATTTATAATCCCATAGACCCCATTGCTAAAAATGTGTTTGTAGAAACTTGCATTCTCCCTCTGCACCTGGAGCCTCCGCATATTCTACCGGCCCAGATCAGCCAGTGATCTGGTGTATTACGTGACTCAGCTCAGCAGCTGCCCTTGCCCGAGCTCCTGCAAGTGACTTTTTGCAAAATAGAAGGGGCCATTGTTTTTGATTCTCTTTCCTGATGTGGTGAGCCAGAGGGAGAGCCATCTAGTCACAATAAATGCGTGAAAAAAGATAAAAGCACCCTGTTGAGAAAACAGCCCCCACGTTCTCTATCGGCTGCAAACAAGCCTGCATACCTGAAGCTCTCTGGAAAAGCTCTGGGGCGGGGGCGGGGGGCTGGAGTGGGGGCCGAAACTACATGTAAAAGAGGCGCTCCTTGCAACCCGCAGCAGGAAAGCTAGTCTGGATAGGCTGTGTTTGTTTTCCCAGATGACTGAAAGGCTAACTCGACATGTTTGCACTTTCTCCCTTCTCTTTCTGCAGATGAACGGGACCGGGTCCAGAAAAAGACCTTCACGAAATGGGTGAATAAGCACCTGATGAAGGTAAGCCCAACACACCTTTGATTCTACTATGCCTGCTCTTTTTTTTCTCCCTCCCCCCTTGGTGTTCCTTTTTAAAGCTGCCACAGAAGCATGTTGGCATTCTTATGCCAGATGCTTTTCATCAAGTCCAGAAAAAGATTTAATACTGTGAGTTAATTCTTTAAAGTGTGCATGCTCCTGGCCCTTACAACAGCAGGAAAAAAATATGTGAGATCTCTGAAGCAAAATATGGTTGGGTGAATGGAGTTGATCAACATGCTTATTAGTCAGATGGCAGGTCTTCAGTTCTTGCATAGCACATTTCCCCCCTTTTTACCCTCCCCTCATGAGAATTGCTGCCTTCTTCCTCTATACATTTTCTCGCCCTATGCAGTTCTCAGAGCACCTGAACAGATTTCTCTCTCTGCTTTGCTCCTATAGGTGCGCAAGCATGTCAATGACCTCTACGAGGACCTGCGAGATGGTCACAATCTCATCTCTCTGCTGGAGGTTCTTTCAGGTGTCAAGCTGGTGAGTTTCCAAGATGCCACAATTGAAGCAGTTTTCCCAGGGCCACATTAAGGCCAAGCAATGCCCTAAGCACAACTCAACAATGGTGCCCCTCGACAGTCACACCATGAGATGGAAATAAATGTGATTTCTGACATCACCTTCAAACCAAACTTTCAAACTTTAGTGCCAAAGAAAATGTTTTTTAAACAATGTAGATGAAAGTTGAAGGTGACAGATAAGGACTATTATAAAGAATTTGACTAAAGTTGAGTGTGGCGGTGAAAGAGTTAAAGCCTTGATAGCTGGGGGAAAAACTCTGTGGTGCCCCCCTTCCTTAATGGTTGATTCAGGGCTGAGTTTTTCTGTCTCTTTTTGTTGTTGTCCAGTCGTTAAGTCGTGTCCGACTCTTCGTGACCCCATGAACCATATTGCGCCAGGCCTTCCTGTCCTTCACTGCCTCCCTGAGTTTGCTCAGTTTCATGCTCATTGCTTCAGTGATGCTATCTAACCATCTCATCCTCTGCCGTCCTCTTCTCCTCTTGCCTTCAATCTTTCCCAGCATCAGGGTCTTCTCCAAAGAGATCTCTCTTCGCATAAGGTGACCAAAGTATCTGAGAGCTTCATTATCGATCCTTCCAATGAGCAATCAGGGTTGATTTCCTTTAAGATTGACTGGTTTGGCCTCCTAGCAGTCCAGGGGACTCTTAAGAGTCTTCTCCAGCACCACAGTTCAAAGGCATCAATTCCTCGGCGCTCAGCCTTTTTGATGGTCCAGCTCTCACAGCCATACATTACTACTGGAAAAACCATAGCTTTGACTATGCGGATCTTTGTCGGCAAGGTGACATCTCTGCTTTTTAATATGCTATCTAGGTTTGCCATAGCTTTCCTCCCAAGGAGCAAGCGTCTTTTAATTTCATGGCTGCAGTCTCCGTCTGCGGTGATCTTGGAGCCCAAATAAATGAAGTCTGTTACTGCTTCCATTTCTACCCCTTCTATTTGCCAGGAATTGATGGGTCCAGATGCCATGATCTTAGTTTTTTTAATGTTGAGTTTCAAGCCAGCTTTCACACTCTCCTCCTTCACCCTCATCAAGAGGCCCTTTAGTTCTTCTTCACTTTCTGCCATTAGGGTGGTATCGTCTGCATATCTGAGGTTATTGATGATCCTCCCTGCAATCTTAATTCTGGCTTGTGATTCTTCCAACCTGGCATTTCTCATGATGTACTCTGCATATAGGTTAAATAAGCAGGGTGACAGTATACAGCCTTGTCGTACTCCTTTCCCTATTTTGAACCAATCGGTTGTTCCGTGACTGGTTCTAACTGTTGCTTCTTGGCCCGTATACAGATTTCTCAGGAGACAGGTAAGATGGTCTGGTACCCCCATCTCTTTAAGAATTTGCCAGAGTTTGTTGTGATCCACACAATCGAAGGCTTTTGCATAGTCAATGAAGCAGAAGTAGATGTTTTTCTGGAACTCTCGTGCTTTCTCCATGATCCAGCGAATGTTGGCAATTTGATCTCTAGTTCCTCTGCCTCTTCGAAACCCAGCTTGTACATCCGGTAGTTCTCGGTTCACGTACTGCTGAAGCCTAGCTTGTAGGATTTTGAGCATAACCTTGCTAGCATGTGAAATGAGTGCAATTGTGCGATAGTTTGAGCATTCTTTGGCATTGCCCTTCTTTGGAATTGGAACGTAAACTGACCTTTTCCAATTCCGTGGCCACTGTTGCGTTTTCCAAACTTGCTGGCATATTGAGTGCAGCACTTTAACAGCATCATCTTTTAGTATTTTAAATAACTCAGCTGGAATACTGTCATCTCCACTAGCTTTGTTGTTAGCAATGCTTCCTAAGGCCCACTTGACTTCACTCTCTAGGATGTCTGGCTCAAGGTCCATGACCACACCAGCATGGACATCAGGGACATTAAGATCTTTCTTGTATAGTTCTTCTGTGTATTCTTGCCACCTCTTCTTAATCTCTTCTGCTTCTGTTAGGTCCCTGCCTTTTTTGTCCTTTATCATGCCCATCTTTGCACTAAACGTTCCTTTCATATCTCCAATTTTCTTGAAGAGATCTCTAGTCTTCCCCATTCTATTGTTTTCCTCAATTTCTTTGCACTGTTCATTTAAGAAGGCCTTCTTATCTCTCCTTGCTATTCTCTGGAAATCTGCATTCAGTTGCTTATATCTTTCCCTTTCACCCTTGCTTTTCACATTCCTTCTTTGCACAGCTATTTGTAATGCCTCATCAGACAGCCATTTTGCTTTCTTGCATTTCTTTTTCCTTGGGATGGTTTTAGTTGCTGCCTCCTGTACAGTGTTACAGACCTCCGTCCATAGTTCTTCAGGCACTCTGTCTACCAAATCTAACCCTCTAAATCTATTCATCACCTTCACTGTGTACTCGCAAGGAATATGATCTAAGTCATACCTGAGTGGTCTAGTGGTTTTCCCTACATTCTTCAATTTAAGCCTAAATTTTGCAGTAAGAAGCTCATGATCTGAGCCACAGTCAGCTCCTGGTCTTGTTTTTGCTGTCTGTATAGAGCTTCTCCATCTTTGGCTGCAAAGTATGTAATCAATCTGGTTTCGGTATTGACCATCTGGTGATGTCCATGTGTAGAGTCGTCTCTTGTGCTGTTGGAAAAGAGTGTTTGCTATGACTAGCTTGTTCTCTTGACAGAACTCAGCCTTTGCCCTGCTTCATTTTGTACTCCAAGGCCAAACTTGCCTGTTATTCCAATTACTCCTTGACTTCCTACTTTAGCATTCCAATCCCCTATGATGAAAAGGACATCTTTTTTTGGTGCTAGTTCTAGAAGGTGTTGTAGGTCTTCATAGAACCGGTCAACTTCAGCTTCTTCGGCATCAGTGGTTGGGGCATAGACTTGGATTACTGTGATGTTGAATGGTTTGCCTTGGATACTCACTGAGATCATTCTGTCGTTTTTGAGGTTGTACCCCATTACTGCCTTTCCCACTCTCTTATTGACTATGAGTGCAACTCCATTTCTTCTAAGGGTTTCTTGGCCACAGTAGTAGATATAATGGTCACCTGAATTAAATTCACCCATTCCTGTCCATTTCAATTCGCTGATTCCCAAGATGTCGACGTTCAATCTTGTCATCTCATGTTTGACCACATCCAGCTTGCCTTGGTTCATAGATCTTACATTCCAGGTACCTATACAATATTGTTCTTTACAGCATCGGACCTTCTTTTCGCTTCCAGATACATCCACAGCTGAACGTCCTTTCGGCTTTGGCCCAGCCGCTTCACTCTTTCTGGAGCTACTTGGAATTGCCCTCCGCTCTTCCCCAGTAGCATATTGGACACCTTCCGACCTGAGGGGCTCATCTTCCGGCGTCATATCTTTTAGCCTTTTAACATTGTCCATGGGGTTTTCTTGGCAAGGATCCTGGAGTGGGTTGCCATTTCCTTCTCCAGTGGACCACATTTTGTCAGAACTCTCTGTCATGACCTGTCCGTCTTGGGTGGCCCTGGATGGTATAGCTCATGGCTTCACTGAGTTACGCAAGCCCCTTCGCCACGACAAGGCAGTGATCCATGAAGGAGTTTCTGTCTCTATTCATCCCTAATTTCTGACCAGAATATTTATGTATGTGGTTTTAATTTCACAGAGTCATAGATTTAGAAGGCGTCTTTGAGGCCATTGAGACTCACCCCCCTGCTCCATGCAGAAATCCAGATTAAAGCATCCCAGACAGAGGGTTGCCTGCCCTCTACTTTAACCCATTCAGTGAAGGGCACCCACCCCCATGCCTGCCTTCATTGTTTTCACTGCCAACCTGTTAGGAACTCTTTTCTACTCCCCACTTGGAATCTGCTGCCTTGAATTCATCATTCTGTGTCCTGCACTCTAAATGAAAGAGAACGGACGTGTGGTGTTCCTTTGCATGTTTGAAGCATGCCATCATATTCCAACTCCCTCTTTTTCTTCTCAAGGATAAACACTTTCCATCTCGCCTTTTGTTTTTAGTCCCCTGGTATCCTTGTTGCCTTCTTTGTACCTTTTCCAGTTTGTCTGAATGGGTGAAGCCCATAGAACTGGAGCCAGTGAGGTCTGGCCAAAGCAGAATGAAGTGGAGCAGTTACTTTCTATAATAGCACATTATGTCATAGCATTTATTTTGATCTGTGTCTTTCTTTGAAAGTATAACATTTCCTCTTGCTGCTAACTTTGGGGGTGGTCTGCAAGAGTTTGGCTGGCTGAGATTCCAGGTCCCTGCAAAAGACTGCCTCCATATATGTGTTGACTTCCTGGGCAGATGCATCAATGGTCTTAAAAAAAAGCGGGTCAGTTTTATTTATACTTCTAACAACATAGATTGTCCTTGTCTATCCATACTCCCAGTCTGGTTCTGTTCCTCCCTAATGTTGGAGCATTTCTGATAGTTTCAACAGGGTCTTATTTGTGCCACACAGTGTGTGCTGTGAGAAATCTACCAGGAGGGCACAGAGGGGTCCTGTTCTGCTTGAGTTTGGAAGTTGTCCAATTGCCTGACAAAATCTAGCTACCCATTGTTGCAGCAAGTCTCCCCAGTTCTGATGAAGTCTCTTCCTCAGAAGTTGGGCTGCTGTCACTGAGTCTCCTGCTCTTTGCTCCTTGTAGGGGGTCTTTGGCACTCCACTAGCAGGTCCTTCTTTTCCAGGCCTCGCTACTGAGCATCTTGGCACAAGGACAATGGATGAGCTTCAGTTTAAACCTAGGAAAGTAATTTTGGAGGCCAACCAGTGAAAGTTCTCAATTCTGAGAATTGCCCTTGTTGAATTGGAAACTAAGTAGACAAAATAATTTTTCTGTATGGGCCTTTTGTAGATGGCAATTTGTGGAACCAGCCCTGAGATTCAATATTTTGCTAAGCTTATATTCAGATTGGGTCATCTTCTTCCTAGCTGGGAGAAGATGAGTTATTTCTCCCATAGGCAACAAGGGGGCGAGGGGACTATCTAGAAGGGGAATTGTGGCTTGGTGTTCCATGTAATGGGAAACAGAACCTGGGCACAGGACAATGTTAGAAGATCTGGAAAGAAGAAGAAACCCTTTTCTGCTGGACAGAGATCATTGTTGATTATTGATCACTTAGTTTGCTTGGTGTATGGGGAGGAGCCACCCCAAAAGATGCAGAGAGGGTGTGAGTCAGAATTTCCAAGATGTCTGCTGCAACTGTTGGCTCAACAATGGGAAATCGATTGAAAAGCTGGGAAATTGCTTGCTGCAGCTCAACTTATTTGTCCATACAACTCAGTTCTTATCTTTCTGAGTGACTCTCAAGCAAAATTCTTTGCCACCCAGTCCTTTATTTTTTTTCCTTGTGCATAAAGCATGTTTTCTGCCATCCAGCTAGTTCCAAAATTGTTTTGTCATCAGCAGCTGACCTGTTCTCAGTATCCAAGAGCCCTGTAACTTTTGGATCTCACCAAACCTCTTTCCCTATGAGGGAGATCAGATGTTGGATTGCTTGTGGAAGCTCTGGATGTTTGGTTGAACATTTGCTGTGGAAAGTCTGGAGGAGCTATGCATTTTAAAATTCATTTTTAATCAGGGAGGCAAGCAAAGAGTATGTTTGTGTGCTGCTCTTTTCTTCCTGTGCATTTGGTGGGTGTGGCATTTTTCTTTCTTTGACGTGTGTCCCATGTTCTCCCATTTGGTGTTGTCCACCCTGTTTACTAGCACAGGGAAACCTCAGGGCAGAAGACTCTTCGCTTGGTGAAAATCCCTCCCTGGAGTGGCTCGGGCAGTGACGAGTGTGAGGAGGAGGAGGAGGAGGATGCAGTAGGTCAATGCCCACCATGGAGTAGCAGTAGCAACTGGCACTGGACACATTCCGATAATCCAGAAATTCTTCAGATTTCAGCCAGGACTTGTCTAGCATCTTCTAAGAAACAAGGAAATGATAATTTGGTCAGTTTGAGAACCCCATAAATGGTGGCCTCTTCCATTTCTTTATTTTTTCTAATCCTCACTTTGGTTTGCAATGCAAATTAAAAAGGAGCAATAAAATGTAATTCCTTCAGTTATAGAGGGTTTCACATTAATGTTTGAAGAACTTTGCATTCAGTAATCATCCCTTCAGCTCTAGAGTCATGTTTTTATCCTCATATCACAGATGACATGTGAGCCTGTGAGATGGCACTTTTTCCAAGGCCTCCTGGTTAAATTTGTGGGAATGAAGACAGGTGAATTCTTTTCAGAATTCTACTCTAGAGCTGCCTTTGCAGCTCTGTGTGTGGGTAGATCACCTGCCTATCTGATCCTGAAAGTAGACAGATGGAGCTGGACATCCCCAAATTCTGCAAGCCGGAGGAAGGGAAGGATCCGGTGGAAACGGGGGTCCAAAGGGAAGGAGTGGCCACCCTCATTCCATACACCAAGTATGGGGGCCACTTGCTGTGCTCTTCTGGAGACTCGGGGGCCCTTCACTTTGAGACTCCCAATGAAGCAAGGACCTTCCAGGTCTCCCTCTTCCATACAGAGAAGAGCTTCTGTCCTTGGCTTCCCTTTTACAATCTCACCCTTAGCCCGAATACCTTGGAGGCCTGACTCAGTTCTGACATTGCCAGGAAAGACTTGGCACGCTTTTCTTTCAAAGGGGGGGCAGACTTCCCTTTCTTCTCCCAGGGGCTGGAATAGGGTTTCACTCAGGGCTTCAGGGCTGTGCAGAATTCATGGATTATCTGGACGTGTTCCTGGTGTTGGTAGCTGGGGATGTGGGAGAATACTAACTCACGCAGTGTGAGTGCACAGTGATGTGTCTTTTCTGCAAGTCTTGCACACTTCCACAGCCATCTTTTGGTCCCAGATGTGTAACCACAGCCAGCCTTTCTCAGACCTGCAGGAGTGTTGGGAATGCGGCTCCCAAAATTCCCAGCCATGTGTTTGGGAACTGAACACAAGTGGGAAGCCACCCTTCACAAGGAGTATGGGAAATGTCGGGAGACAAATCAAGCAGCATGTTTTTCCTCTGTTTGGAGAAGAGTCTTGTGCTTCAGAACGAACGTTTTATTCTGCATGCTGCCTGCTCGCTTGCATTTTAAACCAGATCATTCCCTTGATGTGCTCTTGCAAAGAAAGCGGTCTTGCCTCCAGGCAGCTGGGTCTCTGCTTGCCCACAGAGAAGCGTTGTGCAGAATTGGACCCATGATGGAGGAGAAAAAACGGAGAAGCAGTGGATTTCTGCCCTTCGTATACGGGGGCGAGAGGAATTTGGGTGAAGCGTCCTCCTCCTTTCTAGCTGTACCCTTATATTTATTTATGCTCATTATTTGTACAGGATCTCACGATGGCACAGGTAGTGTCCCTCCTCCCATTTTCCCCCACAACAACCTTGTGATGTTGGTTGGGCTGAGCGAAGGCATCGAAACCTGGCCTTGGGAATGAGGAAGGGAGGAACCGTTAAAGGAGGACTTTGTGGCAAGACCCTCCTGAGAAAGAGAGGAGCGTGAGAAGCCCAGCCGTTGGTACAAGACAGAGTGGAGAGAAACCTGGACAGGATTTCAAGATTCTGCTTCGTACATTACTTAGCACGCTTAGCACGTTGCTGGAAAGAGCGCGCCGTGCCTGTTTCTTGACCTGCCCTCCCCTGACAGGCTGACCTCAAGGGCCCATCTTGTACCAGAGAAAACCAGGGCAGGGTTATTCTGGGTTACTTTCTCACGCTTCCCTCTTTCTCAGGAAATCGGGGCGCAGGCAGCGCTTTTTTGGCCACCCTTTGCTGTCCTCCCACTGTCTCCTTCCCAGGACTGAGTAACCTTTGTGAGAGACTCCCCGAATGGCTCCTTCCTTCTTTCCCAAGGCCAGGCCCACGTTCCTCCTTAGGCCGAGAAGGGGCACTGGCTCCATGGCCGAGGCTGGACTCGAAGGTGGCTGCCCTGCTCTTGGGTCCAGCACCTTCTCCACCGCCCACCCGGGCCCTCACCCCGAGGCTCTGAGGCCTTGTGTTGAAAGAGGTAGAGATAGCCCTGGTAGCCAAGATGGCTGCCTGGCTTTGCTGCTGCTTCTCCCTTGTGCCTGAAAGATATCAGGCTGCCCCTTGGCTGGGGGCATTTCCTTTGGATGCCCTCTGGCCTCTTTTTCCTGCGGGGGCGGCTGCCCCTTTCCTGGGTGCGGCAGAACAGCTGTGCGGTGCGGCTCTGGAGGCGGGTAGCCCCTCCGGCAGGACAGACCAAGGGGAGGAAGGGGCATCCTCTTGGCTGCAGGCAGCAATGGAGCTGTCACTTACCACAGCCGTGTTTTTCATGTTCTCACTGGACTGGGAGCCCGCCTGCTCCGTGGCCTTCCGGGGTCTGGGTCTGCCAGCACAGTGACTTTGCTGGTCCACGTTGGCCCTGTTCCCTGGGCTGTGATGCTCCGGGGTCCCCTCCTCCTCCAGGGTTCAGTTCATCCGGAGGAATGCCGGGCCCTCCTTGTTCCTCCTCATTGCTAACCCCCTGCTTTGCTTTTTTGCTTACCTGGATCTTCACTTCTTCTAAAAGCAGGGCCTTCTCTGGTCCTCTGGATGTTCTGGATTGTGGCCATGCTGGCTGGAAACAAAGAAGTTGCAGCTCATTGGAGCTTTCTATTTGGAGGGCTGCAGGTTAGGAAAGGCGGTCTTAAGGCGTCGAAGCTGTGGCTTTGTCTCTCTCTTTAACTGTTGTTCGGTAACAGCTACAGCAGCTCCGTGCTGGTTTCCTAGTAGAGGCACTCACATAGCACACCAAGCCACATTTGTGTGTGAAGCCAGCCACCCCCTCGCCGTCCAAAATGACTTTTTCTGTGAGAGCCCTAACTCTTCCTGAAGTTGGCAGCAGACAGCACAGATTTTCATCAGGCAAGTCCCAAGAAAGAAAAGAGTGTAACCACCCTGAGCATTTGCCCTCCTCAGCCCCAGCCCAATATGGATTGGCCCCCTTAGGGCCTTGGGCCCAGACCAGAAAGGTGAGTGATGCAGCGATGAGTCTCCGCTGCCCGTCTGGATTGTCCATCCATGTGGTGGATGTGAGAACCTTCCTGTTCCTTTTCTTGAGAAATGACATTTGAACATCTTAAAGGGGAAGGACCTGCTGCTCCCACCCCTTTTTCATCTTCCTTGGTTTTATGCAAGCTGAAAGGGAGGAACAGCCCTTTCTGAGGTCCCTTGCCAACTCTGTCAGCCCTATATGTTGTGTGGGGCTGCTCTCCCTGCTTCAGAGGTCCCACCAGCTGCTGAGAACCAGGCAGGAAAGGGTGAAGTCCCTGCTGGGCCAAATTATGAGGCCGTCTGTTCTAGAATGGAAGCCGCCTTTGGATAAACATGCTTAGCATCCTGAAAATTAGTTTCCCTTACCCCAGTGCTTGTCAGACAGGTTGGACTTCAGTCCCCATGATTCCCTGCTGGCCCACCTGGTGGGCTTCAGGTTGGAGAAAGCTGTTGGAGATCAAAGTTGTCCTCCTGTTTGGTTGGTCTGGGCATTTTGTAGACAAGAGAACAAAACAGGTGGGCTCGTTCAGCTCTTTCCTTTTGCCTTTCTCCCTTGGACTGGTGAATTGCTGGCAGAAAAGCTGATTCAGGCCCAGACCTTGTTAGAACCCCATGGCCAGAACAGCCCTTCCATTTACAGCAGTGTTTCTCAACCTCAGCGACTTTAAGATGTGTGGACTTCAGCTCCTAAAATTCCCCAACCAGCATGCTGCAGAATCCTGGGACTTGAAGTCTACCAATGCTGGCTGGGGAATTCTGGGAGTTGAAGTCCACACATTTTAAAGTTGCTGAAATTGAGAAACATTGATTGACAGGATGCAGAACTTGGCTCAGCTTCTGTGGCTGTTGCTCCAATCCTTCAGGACAAGGGAGGTGGCACAGATGGGACCTGCAGGGAGGAACCCCCCGGAGGTGGATCCATGCTTTTCTTGAGACGGTAAGAGATATTTGCCTTCATCTGTGAATCACTTAGCCACAGCTCCTTTCTGTTTTCCAGCCTCGAGAAAAGGGCCGGATGCGGTTCCACCGATTGCAGAACGTGCAGATCGCTCTTGACTTCCTCAAACAGCGACAGGTAAGAGCATCTCGCTGTGACCCCATCGGGGGGCTGCGGCGCCTCCTTTCATTCCTCACCTTTTTTCCATTAGTGACCTGCAACCACATGATTCCCTTTGCTGGTTGCAATTAAGTTGAGGGAGAGGAGAAGTTAACTAAGTTGCCTTTTGACATGGACCAGTCTTATTTGTTATTTGTGCTTGGAAATTGATGCCTCTCTTCTTCCCTATTTTATCCTCCCAACAGTGCTGTGAGGTAGGCTAGGCTGAGAGACAGTGACTAGCTGAAGACTGCACGCTGAGCTTCATAGTGATAGGAAGGGATTCAAACCTGGTTTTCCGCAGTCTTAGTCTAACCTTCTGACGTACTCCATCACCATACTGGCTCCAAACTACATTCACGCCTCCCAAACGTAGATACACACAGAAGATATTCACACTTCTGGATGCTGTCAGTCTTCAGAACAAAATCAATAGGCCTGTTAGGCAGAGAAGGGTGTATATATTGATGAAACTAACATATAAATGCACACAGAGACAGAAACATTGATTGCAAAAATGTGTGTATTTAGAAAGCCACACAGGAACATGGTCCATTTGAGAATCCAGATTTATTCATTAAAAAAAAGTTGTTAGAAGGTGCCCAAATGGGAATAAATTGAGAGAAAGTAAGAGAAGGCTAACAGATTTCTCTGCCCCTACTCAAAATGCATACAGACCGAGTCTCTTTAGAGAAGCCATAGCAGTGTGGGGAATGGACACAGGACCAGATGAGGCCATTCTGTTTCTGTCCAGCCCATTCAAGTAAAAGTGTCATTAAAGCGAGGGTGCTGGAGATGCGTGCCTGTAATGTTCCGCATTTGCTGGGGGGAGTCCTGACTGGAGTCTCAGTCAGCACCACCTTTTCCTACGTGTCCTGACCTGACATTCTCATTTGAGAATGAAGATGATGACAAGGATGAGCTTCATTCCCCACAGCTTCTGGGGGCTGCTGGCTCAGGCAAGGGGACGTGCCCTGCCCTTAGGAGTGTTAACAGCTTAATGATGCCCCTCGCCCTGTGTTTAAAAATACACCAGAGTTTTGCTGGAGGCACAGGGTTCATTCTTCCACAGAGGCGTTTCAGAAGGTACTCCTCTGTCTTGTTATTTCAGAGGGCAGGAGAAATGCTCTCGCTAGCTTGTTGGGGCAGATTGTAGGCAGGATTGTCATAAATACCCATCTTAATTCCAGGGTGGGAACACTAGCGCCCAGAGCATCTTTTGAAAGTCATGGTTAAGTCTTAGCACACTCAGGATCTGACCCGTGCTGAAGTTGTAGGCCTTCTTTCCCCAAGCTGGTACCCTCCAGGTGTGCTGGATCTGACGCTCTCTGAATTCCCAGCTCTCATGGCCCTGGGTGGGGGATCAGGGCCTGGGGAAATGCTCCAGGCAGCTGGCTGGATCTGGTTGGGGTGAAACTACTCTGGTTGCCTTCCCAACCTACCCCCTGGAGCCCCACTGTGAGGGTCACAAGCTAAAGAAATAATAACTAGGGTCCCTGCAGGGAGATATTTCCAGTGGCATGACAGAGGTTGGTGAGACTGGAGACGTTTGCCCTGCTTTAGGAAGTGGGAGTTTGGAGGCTTTTAAGGGTATAAATGAATGTGTTTTGGTACACACATTTCCCCCTTTCCTCATTTTTGTCCAAAATACCAAACAATCAATTAGCAGAGCCAGCTATTTTGCTCCCAGATTTTGGTGGTACAACCTGGGGGTGCTCTGGAGCACAAAATGGGGTGGAGGTTGTTCACCCTGCATTACTGTAGGGGTGCCTCTAGTGTGGCTTGCTGCCCCAGTCAATGACCCTCTAAGCGCTGTTCTAAGGAGAGGAACTTTGGGAATGTCTGCACGTGTCCGCCTTTCTTGTCCTCTGGGACCAACTTCCTGCCCAAAGGACAGAAGAGACCATCTTCCATCCCTTTGCTTCTGTAGCCAAGGAAGATGCAACTTACTTGGCAGTTAGATGAGGAGAAGTATGAAGCTAGGAATGCTTGGTTCTCTTTATTTACTTGCTGCAATTTTATGTGTTCATTAAAAAGGCTAATCTCTTGATAAACGCATGCTAGCATCTGGAAGGCCAGAGGGGGGGGGTTACTATACACCCAAGGGGGTCTTTGTCATTTTGGCTCTCTGTATTTTGTTTCCCAAAATGCAAAAATAAGATGGGAACCTTCTCCATTGATTGCATGTACTAAAGCTGACTAAAGCAACCACTGAATTTGGTCCAATACTAGAGATAGAACAGTGTTGTATGGCTAGACAAGGAATTGCAAGAATAGGCTTCCAAGGTTACAAAGGCTCTGATTAGTAAATTTATATAGAGTAGCTAAAGAACCCATTACGAAAGAATTCCAGCAACTGCTGTGTATCACGTGCGAGCCTTATTTATAATGAAATCAAATTCTTTTCCCTCTTTCTCCCATCTGCATAATGTAAGAGGCTAGTAGGCGTTCTCCTTCAGTCAAGAAGGATGATTTCCATCTGTCTTGTTGTGGTGACAGACTGATTTGGTATCAGGTTGTTTGTTTGTGGTCACGTGAGAAATTGCTCTCACAAGTGTCTTCTGAGCACCTAAAGACTGCAGGCTTGTTGAGGAAAGCAGGCCTGACTGCTTAGCACAGAGTTCTTCTTCCTTCACCAAGCTGCCATTGCGCAAGAAAGCTGTCAGCTAAAGCCAGCCCTGACTAAGAGAGTCTGCGATAACCCAGGAGATAACAACTTTTGTAGGCAGTGGGCGTCCTGTGCAATTTCATTAAATATCATGGATATCTATCTGTATATGGCCAAAATCTCCTCGTCTCTCAAGTGAGAGATTTTCAGACATTGTGAGCACTGCACTGCTGACCCTCCACATTGACCCCTTAGCTGAGGGATGTGCTTCAAAAACTGAAAGGCCTCTTAATGGAACAGCACAGGTTGAGATAGTGATCTCCCAGGTTCTGTTCCCGATCCCTTTGCACAGGACCTCGTTGCATGCCCCTTTGCAGCATGATCCAGGTGAAGAGGTTCTCATGAACGCGAAAAGGCTGGGATGCCTCATAAGCTGCTGGTTCAGATTTGTGAGAAACCTTGCCAGATCTTGTGTGTGCTCTGTAAATACATAGGAGAGCATTATCTGGCTACGTGCTGTATATTTGTGTGAATCGTTCTCAGTCTATAGGGTGGGCTTGGAAAAAGCATTTTAGTTGCAAAGTGTGTCCTTCTCCCCCACTCCACTGAAATGATGTAGGTATTGCATTCTTTCCAACGGTTGGTTGTCTAGGGTGTGGGTTCAGCACGCACAGGCTAGCATTTTATAAGGCCTGCAGATTGTTATTTCTTTGAAAGATAATATTTGGGATGGAGAAGGGATAAGAAATCTTCGTGAGCTCATTAGCATGCCAAGAGATATGATGGAAGTTAGCCCTTGGGGAAATTAATTTAATATTTAATAGCAGCAGGGAAGGAATGTTTGAAAGGTTGTCACAGCAGAAGGTTTATATAAGCCTGGTCATTTTGGACATCTTAAACATGTGGTGAAGCTAAAACTTGTGTATATAATGAACAGTGAATAGTTTTTCAGAATGTTATAATATGGTTTACAAATCAGGGAAACATGCACACAAATGCAAATATTAACCAAAAAAAAGTTAGAAGTATGCACAAAACTTAGTTATTTATTTGTTTGATATTATTAGCCGCCCAACTCCAATGGACTCTGGGCGGCGTACAACACTGGAAAATCCAAAAAAACAGGTAAAACATCAAGCGAAATGAACAGCCCAGACTAAAACAATATTTTAAACAACACAACTCAAACAAAGCAGGGGCCCTAGACAAACAATAATAGATCAACCCTAGGCATGGGACCAAAGCCAGGTTTTCAGAGCTTCCTAGGACCCCAGGAGAGGGCGCTGTCCTCATCTCCGGGGGGGGGGGGTATGCTGGTCCAGAGGGTGGGGCTGTGATGGAGAAGACATGTTTCTTCGATCCCGCAAGATGGCCACATTTTTTGGAGACGCCCTGGAGTGCACCCACTCTGCTGGAATGCACCAGGCGGGCAGAAACAGCTGGAGATAGGTTGTCCCTCAGATATCCAGGCCCTCTGCCATACAGGGCTCCATAGGTAATAACCAGCACCTTGAATTGCACTTGGAAGCCAACTGGCAGCCAGTGCAGCTCACGTAGCAGTGGTGACACATGGGCACACCAAGAGGTGCCTATTAGTGCTCGTGCCACTGCATTTTGAACCATTTGTAGCCAGGTGGCCTTCCAGGGCAGCCCAATGTAGAGCTCATTCCAATAATCCAATTGTGAGCTGACCAGGGCACGAGTGACTGACTGAAGGGGCTCCTGATTGAGGAAAGGGCACAACTGGCATGGAAAATAAAATCAATCCTCATGCCAGGAAAATTTCACATTCAAATCTCTAAATATTTGTGCATCTTTTTTTTTTTTTAATCTTACAAAGATTCATAAACATTCTCATTAGAAGAGCATGCTGATGAAATTGAAAAAGAGATCTGCTTACCTTTTAGTGTGCTGTTAATTATTTCTGCATACATCAGAATATCTTGGGATATTTTGAAGGCAAACTGATGAAAACACCCTATTTTTGAAGCAAGTTTTAAAATAGTCTGACAACAAGCAGCTGTATTTACTGACGAGGTGTATATGAGAGAAAAAGCAACATGCTTCCAAAATGCCACTAATGTTGTAAATGGATTCAGCAAAGATCGATCATTTTTCTAGAGAAAAAACGCTCAGAATTCAAAATGACCAAAAGTATTCCCAGCTGGTTTTGGCTGATGAAACAGTGTTTATTCGTTATGAAGCTGGCGGTGGCCTTGCTCTGGGCTTCTGACTCTGACTGAGAGGAGCAGAACAAGCCAAGGATCTGACTTCCGATAAGGCCCTTCCTGCTTTGCTTAGCACCTTTGTTTAGTTGAGCGCAATTGAGCGCCCCCCCCCCCCGTTCCCTCTTGATAAGTCAGAATTGGACTTGCATCCAAATGGAACCAGCTTGTTTTTGAATAGAGTAAGGATGCCAGAGGCAGTGGACTCGCTAACCTGGTCAGAAAGAAGAAACGCATTTTGAGTGGGATGGTTGGGGGACACCCCCTCCCCTTAATGTGGGCTGCACTGAAATAAAGGGGAAGCCATCGTCTGAGGACTGTTGGCATAGGGCCACCATGCAGTGTTTGCTGGCTGCTTGTTTGGGTGGGTTTAAGGGGAGCTGGGCAGGTTGATGGGACAATGTGGATCCCCATAACGTTTCTCCCTGTTGCTGTGAGCATCTTTGGTAGAACAACAGTCAGCCAATAAATGCCGCAACCATATTTTTCAGAAGAGAATGGGTATCTCTGGGAAGTAAATCCAGTCTGTCTGGAGGGCAGGGAGGGGGAAATTGACATCATTTGTTTCCTGAGGGCACTGCACAAAGGACATAATTCACATTGTTTGTGTGGTGATAAGATGGCCAAGACATTGTTGCTGGCACTGGACACCCGGCTGACAGGAGGCTGGCATTGGGGATGGGACAGCTGCTGCAGTGCTCCCTTTTTCTCTGCTTCATCTTCCTGTTTGGTCCCATTTCCAGGTGAAACTGGTGAACATTCGTAATGATGACATCACAGATGGGAACCCGAAGCTGACCCTGGGTCTGATCTGGACGATTATCCTTCACTTCCAGGTAAGAGTTTCACTAGTACTATTTTTAATTCTTATTTTCTTTAAAACACCTGCCCCAATTGTGCCACTGAATTTCAGCCCCTCTACATTCCACCTCCATGGAGCTTTGGGCTTAAGAGGGGCTGAATCCTAACCCAGAGCTGGAACATCAAGTGGGGGCCAGCCCAGTAGAGCTTCCATGGGCCAGGGAGAGGCAGGCTTTCTTTCAGCTCTGAGCCCTGCAAGGTGGAGGGAACGTGGGTCTGAAGAAGTCCTTGAACATGGACATCCCAGGTCTCTTGCTAGGCGAAGCCCCAACCTGCGGGGCCAAGGAGCCTTGCGTCATCTCCCTGGCACTCTGTGCCAGGGTGACAGTGGAAGGTCTCACCCCCGCCCTTTCCCCAGGTATATACTACTCTCTGTATAGATGGTGAAAGGTGGGGTAAAGAAATGCCAAAAGAATAACATCAATTGAGCTGAAAGAAATCCATTACTTAGTGTCTGCCAGGTAATACTTCTTTTTTAAAAATCACATTAAGTTATTGCATTCAGAGATTTATCCCCCTGCTGACATTGCAAGGAGCAGCTAATGAATTGGGTGGGTTGTCCAGAAGCAGAGGCAGACACAACCTTCATGGCCTCATGCTGGGCCCATCTTGTGTCTGTTGGCTTCCACAGCTTGTTCAAGGGAAACCAGGTCTGACTTCAGCCAATATCAGTGTGGTGTTCATCCCCCACCCCCTCCTCCGTTTGTTGCCAGGCAGGCACTAGGTGGCACTGCTGTCTCAAGAACAAGGGGAGGGAAGAATGGGTGAGGGTCTGGCTGCAGAGGAGCCCCTGTGAATGTGCACATGCCCAGAAGCTCCATGTTGCTGCTGCTGCTGCTGCTCTGGGTGGAGATGAGAAGCACAACTTGGCTTGGCTGGAGTGAAAGGGTCACTGTGAAGGCTCCTCCCAGGGCCTCTTGTTTTCTGCAGTTCCATAGGACTTCTTTGAGCACCATTTGGATTGGGGCAGATTTGCTCTGACCCCAGCCCTACTGAGTCGTTCTCCATTTACATGAATCCCTGTGGGGGCTTGGTTTTCATTCTGCAAATGCTTGCTTGGAGACATGATCATTTGGAGGGTCCAGAAATGGAAGAGCATTTGCTGATTTGGATTTTGAAAAAGGTGGATTTGGGGAGACCAGTTTGGTCTTACAAGTATTCCTTAAAGTAACAACTGGGAAAAAGAGGCAAGTAAAGTTGTGACATCTTTTAATGCTCAAGAAACTTTTCCTTGATGTTTTGGTGCAGACTTGCTGTTTTGGGGGAATTTTTTCCTCAGACCTTGCTTCTTGTTGACAAGAGCTTTTTTGCTTCCGCTAGGCTCCCCTTTTCCCTGCTCCTATTGAAGAGGGGGGAGCCCCTCCATGATCTGATGCCTCCTGTCTGACCCATCGCTACAGGGCAACAGTAATTTCCATCTCGAACAGGGTCCACCTGTTTACTAATCAGAGCAGACAGCAGGGATCAAACTTGTGTTCAGATGGGCACCTTTCAGTCAATGCTGGAGGACAGACACAATCTCCAGCGGCAGAGTGGCAAAATAGAGGAGGATGCTGCACCCATGGCAGAGTTAGTTAACTACATCTAGGTGTAAGGAGAAGCAGCTATTCATCTTTGTCTTAAAAACTAGATTGCGTAAAGGCCTTCTTGTGATTGACCAGCCGATGTCTTTCAGTGTGAAATATATGTATTCAAAAGCATGAATTAATTAATTAAGGGTGATGATGGTTGTCTAGAATGCAAATCAGGGAAGTGAATGCCTTGTGGCTGGCGGTGGTGCACAGCCTGCTCTGCCCTGACTGTGCAGCCCACGCAATTAAAGTGATGCCAGTTCAGCTAAAGGGGGGTAATTTCTGCTGTTACTTTGGCTGGTAGAAAAAACCTACCCGCCCCTCTGGCTCAAAAGACTTGGAGCTGAGGCTCTTCCAGGAAATCCTCCAGTGTCAAGGCAGCTTCTTGGGAACAATTGACTGTTGCCTGCTTTTTTTTCCAAACCAGAAGGAAACCCTCCACGCTCCTCCCTACCTGGGACCTGGAACCTGTGGGTCAGGACTGCTTAGCATTGGACCCACTGCTCTTTGCCCTTCTGCAAAGCATAGAGCAAAGCCAGCATAGGGAATTCTGGGAGTTGACGTCCAAGTTGCTGAGGTCTAGACTGGTCTAGACTCTTTCACTTGTTGGCTGAATGGGATGAACAAGGAAGAGGGAGGGGGTCCATATTTCTCCCCCCCAACTTACAGAGAACTCTTGCCATTAAGAAAATCTCTCTTCTTTGGACCCAGAAGGCAAATTTGAGAAGAAGGAATGCAGCTGCTAGTGATCTTTGGTCCCCAAAGATTGAGGTGGCTTATTAGATATGGCAGCCGCTAAGCTTTTGGCTCCTACATCTAATATTTCCACTTAGCATGCAGCTAGAATGGCAGTTTTCTGCAGAACTGAGGGATTGCAATCTCCCTCCCCTGTTTATTTCATCGTGTTCCACCCGCATTGTAATGTACCGTGGCTGTATTAGGGAAGGGGAGCTCCTATTAAGGATGTCAGAGCAGCCCAGCTGCATCGGGTGGAGGCCCATCTTGGTCCAAGATTTGTTTTTTGCAGTGGCCAACCTCACGCCTCTGGGTGCTCATAAGCAGGAGAGGGAGACCTTCCCCTCTCCCACTCTTGTTCCCCTGCAAGTGGCTGCCTCCAGCCTTGGAGTAACAATGATAACCCATCCTCCCTGAATTTATCCAGTCTCCTTTTAAAGCTGCCCAGGTTAGCGATCCTTACGTGAATGCCACTGGTTAGTTTTGTGCTATGTGAGAAACCCAGCTGAGCAGTCACCCAAAGTTCTGCCTAGTTTTTCTGGCTATGTGTTTTTAAGAAAATTTTGAAACCATTATGCCTCTGCAATTCTATAACGCAGGAATAGGCTCCACAATTCCCTCCAGATGATTTAGATTTCACACATCTTTGCCATCAGCCATGCTGGTTGGGGTTGGTGGGAATCGAGAACATCTGGAGGGCACCAGATTACCTGTTTCTGATGTCAAGTTATTTTTTTAACAATTTAAGGGAAAAAAAATTGGGGAGGAAATGCAGTTACTTTGCAAGATGATGATAAAAGCTCCTCTGAGCTTGATGGTCTCCATTGGCTGAATAACTGGAAGGTGCCCACTTTCCTCATCAGCGTCCAGTCTCCAGTCCAGTTGGGGCAGGAGGGTCAGTCTGGGTTCTACAGTGGTCTCCAGCTGCACATCAGGATAGCCTCTTTTCTCCTCCCTTCGGTTCTGATTGTTCATAAGCCCCCGAGGGGACGTGGATAGAGCTGATGGGGATCTGAGGGTCCGACCATTTCCCGGCAGCTTCTGGTTTTGGATGGCTTGGCTGATCAGGGTTCATTCGGCCCCACTGAACGGGGTTGAGGCACCCTGGAAACTCCATGATTGAGGAGCACTGCAAAACCTATTTTTCACGATGCTCTTCAGAGCCGAGAGCAGCTTTAAATTCCAGAACGCCTGCCTTTGATATTTAGATGCAGCTGGAAGGAGGCTTTCTTTGCTGAGGTTAATCTTCCCCAGCCCAAATCCCTCGATGGGGTTTAGCGGTGCATTTTCCGTGGCTTTGCACAATGCCCTGATTTCTTTCTCGAATGTTTCCTTTTCTCCCCCCCTCACCCTTTCCACCCCACCTTCCTCTTCTCGCTCCTGTTTTGTTGTGGTTTTTTTTTAACTTTGTCTCCTGATTTCCATCTCTCTGCCTCGGTGCCACACCCCTTCGCAGCCTCTTCTTCCCTCCCTCCCACCCACCCACCCGCCCGCCCGCCTCCCACCCTCCCGCCCGCCCGCCCGCCGCTGCCTGTGTCTGGCTCCGGCTCCGGCTCGGCTCTGGCTCTGCGAGGGGAGCTCTCCCATTACCTCATATTTGGAGAGAAGATGCTGCAGCCAATCCCGGCTCCGGCTGCTTTTAGGTCAAGTGATTTCTGAACTGCAGTGAGGTGCTTTGAATGTCTCTTCCTCCAGCTTCCCGTCTCTCTCGTAAGATGGCTGTCTGAGAATGGCAGCGGCTCAGCAGGAGGAGCATCTCGATGTGCGGGAGTGTGTGTTCGTTATTCATGTGTGAGCGTGCTCGCAGTTGTGTGCGTTTTTTAAATGGGCATCTAATCTGATGAAGCAGCCGCTGGGATTTATCCAGGAGGCCGGTGGCAGCTTCGCTGCATTGCCACTGGAGTCCTGCGCACCACGGAGATGGGGAATACTCTGGGTTGTGTTAAGGAGCTGAAAGAGCCAGCCGGGGAGGTGGGGAATGCTCCCCTCTCCCCCAAAAAGAAAGCCCGCTTCAGGCGGAAGAGGAAGGGGAAGAAGCAGATGGCACCGGGGATGCCTGATCCGATAGCAGAGAGACCCTCCCAGAGGGCTGAGATGGCTGAGCAGGAGGACGAGGCATCCAAAAAGTTCAGAGGGTCTCCTTCAAAGGAAGGAGAGGCCAAGGGCTTGCACCCAGGCACTGCTTCGTATGGGGAGGCTTGGCCGGCTTTGGAGATGGAGAGTCTGGAGCAAGGGCATGTCGTGCAGGTGAGGGAGAAGTTTCAGGGGATGCTTGAGCGAGCTCACCTGGTGACTGAAAAGACCTTCTCTGTATCTGGAAGCCCAGGAGACTTCCTTGAAGGGGGAGCCACCGTCATTGCTCGCCTGCTAGACAACCCGGCTGAGCAGAACCGGGAAAAGGTGGCCAGCCAGTTGATAGCCTTTCAGAGGCCAGTGGGTTTGGGCAACAGCCGAGCAGTTCTGGTGCCATTGCCAAAGGAGGCTTTGCCTGAAGTACTTGGGGAGAACAGCTTGGGCAACATTGCATTGGTGGGTTCTTGGGCTCAGCCGAAGTTGGAGGTGCTACAACAGCAACAAGAAGCGACAATGATGGCGGAAGAGTCCTGCAAGAACTGGAATAGTGAAGAAGGAAATGAGAGTCTGTCAAGTGCTACTTGGGGAGCTTCTTGTACTGCGGAGAAGGGCACAATCTCAGAGCTGTCCACACCATCACCTATGGTGGATCAGATGGAGCTCGAGGGGATGGAGAATCCTTTGCAACCTCCATCTTCACAAGAAACACCTGTTGGCAAGAGAGAAGATGGCACCTGCATGAAGCTGCCGGCCTCCCAAAGCAGGGTCTCTTTCACTGGGTCAGCCTCCAGCACCTTCCAGTGCTCCTCAGGATATGGAAGTGACTCAACTCATCAGCTGGTAAAGGTGATTGGGGCTGACAGAAACTCTGTGTCGCTCTGCAGAGAGAGACTCCCTGCCTCTCTGGGAATAGATGGACCCAAAGGGAAGAGAGCGACAAAGGAGAGCATTAGGCCAGCTCAAGGAGGGGTCAGTGCAGTTTCTTTTTTCCAACTCTTTGAGATGCGGGAGGGACAGGGCTGCATGCTGTGTGACTTCCTTGTGGGGCAAACCTTCTGAGGTGCTGCAAGACTCATGGAAGTCGTACAGGGATTCAGGTCAGGGTGGGATTCAGGTTATTTTCCTGGGGTGAGTTTTAACAACTTCCACAGAGTGAAATCTGGATAAACTGGAAGAGCCCCCTTCCCCTGGCTGCTACTGGGAGGGATAATATGAGGGACTAATTTGCAAAGATGCCCCAATTCCAGATCTCTGGAATAATTGTAGGAAGTCAGTATTGAGGTAAAAGCAATTAACACAATTTTAGGAGAGGGGTTTTGTTTGGTCTTTTGATCCAGGGCACAGACCTGGCTTGGACAATGAGCTCTAGAGAGAACAAATGTGAAGTAAGCTCTCATCTTCCCTTAAAGCTTGTGGACTGATACACTTCACACAACTTCTTGCAGATGTGGTGGTTCCAGATATCTCTGTCTCTTTAGGAGAGAGATGTTTAGTGTCTTCCACTCAGATCTGTTTGAGGAGGGGCATCTTGTGATGGAACATATTGTAACTTGAGGGAAACAGGGATATGCCAGGGCTGAGCCCTGGTGCTTAGAACAAGTCCTGAAGTAAATGTTGATGTTCAGAGACAGTGTGGGTTGTTGGCCACTGAACTCTTTTTGTGAATGTCTGCCTTCGGAGTAATCTAAAATGGAATAACTATGGAGGAAGGGAGACTTGGTCTGACTCTGCAACAAAGATGTTCAGCCTTGTGTTCTTCAGATTTTCTGGGATTTGCCTTCCATCTGCCCCCACCTGCATAGCCAGGGGCAAGAGATTGTAAAAGATGTCTGGAAGTTCATAGCCAGCTCTGAGGGCCAGGGTTAAGGCCATGGCCTGTGTTTCAAGCTCTCTTTGTGACTCTGTTGCCAAACTGGCCGATTCTGTTGACTTTCTGTCATGTTCAAGCATGCCGGAAACACCCCTTCTAGTCTTGCAGTGGGTGTCTTCATTGCCAAAGAGCGATAATTGCTAATTTGCAGTGAGGAATGATGGGCAGTGGAGATAAGGACTCTCAGAAAGTTTAGCCAGCCTTGAAACTCATCATCAGCACAGATCAGCCAGCTGATATGCACTTTTCAAGAAGAATGTCATTTAAAAAAGAATAACAGGACATATTTCTTGTTAGATGGAATTTAAATTTGAAAAATGTTATTGTAGGGTGAGCATTGTCATCTCAAGTTATAGAAAGGGGACATATGGGGCTGGAGGTTTTTTGTGGACCAGAATTCACTTAAACATCCAACAATTCTTCATCTAAAACAAAAGAAGACCCAGATATTAAGCCTGTCTCCTTTGGTCCGAGCCCCTCTTGCCCCAAAGACCCTTTCATTGTAATTCCCATGTGGACGATTGGAAAAGTCACTGGGCTGGGCCCAGGGAGACCCAGATTCCAATCCCACTCAGTCTTGGAAGCTAAGTTGGTAACTTTGGCCACCCACTCACTCTCAGTTTAACCTACTACACAATGTTGTTGCTGTGGGAAAAAATGGAAGAAGCAGTTGCCTTTTACTACCAAAAGAAAAGTAGGAGGTAAATCTAACAAATAAATACATGAGCTATTTCTGCTTAGGAGGAGGATCAGTCTTAACATCCCAGTTAATTCATATGTTCTAGATCTGCATGTTGGGTTTAGCAGTCAGTCCAGAACTGAGTCCTCACCAAATCCTATTCAGCAACATGCTGGTGCATCGTCATCATTATAATGACCTTTGCTGCTCCCATGGCAAAATCAAGAGTTATGTGTGAAAATTCAACATGGGGCCGAAGGCTTTTTTGTCCTTCTTTCAGGAGCTGAAAATGGTGTATCCGTTAGTGAGACGTCTTTTATCCACTGTAACTTGACAAGTCAGCAGGAAAGTATCACAGGAAGAACGGCAAATATGATAAAAGTGTTGAAGTTGCTAGGAGCTGGGCATGTTTAATCTAAAAGAAAAAAGTGGGGCATCTACTAGTACTTTTCAAATATTAAGCCTCCCCCCACCCTCCCCGCTAAAAGGCATGGACATAGCTGTTTTGGGGGGACCAGAAGCCTCTTGGTTCCACAGTGTGCCTGAACCAGAGGTTCGAGGCACATGCTCAGAATTGTGGAAGGCTGAAGAACACAATCTGTGCTGGGCCCCAAGTCATGCCTCAGGCAGAAAGGAAGTACAATGCCTGGGGATACAGGCAATAGCTCCAGATACACTCAAGCAAGTTGCTCAAGTTGCATGCTACAGATCTGCAGAGAGCTCTTCCCATGTCCTAACCTTGTCAGTTTGAGCCCAAGCATGCCATAAAGTTCATACACATACAATTGCTGTGGGAGAACTACTGTGAAATAAGTCTTCTCCTCCAAACATCTGGCATCCCATTGTAAACTGGAAGGATTTTAAGTTCCTGTATGCTTTTAAGAAAGCTGGGTTGCTTATAGTCTGGTCTGTTATACCAGTTCTGTGGGGTAACATAGCTGGATGGCTGGTAAGAGCCCTTCCTGCCTCACTGATTTTTTTCATTAATCTACCCAACGTTGATAACTAGATAAGGTAGATCAGAGAAAGGAGCTTTGCTGTCTAATTTTAGGGCTGTTCCTCTCCCTCAGTGACTACTTGGCATCATTCCAGTTCTTCCTCCTCTTAGCTTTCCATCTCATGTCATGCCCATGTTTGCTACTGGATATTTCTGAAGATATGTAAGCGTCATCCAGCAGAGAGAAGAGGCTGTTCAGTGTTCTGGTGAATCCAAAGGCCTCCTTTGGGATTTCTTTTGTGAAATAACAGGCATGTTAGAAAAGCTTCCTTGGAGCACAACTTATGACTTCATTCCTTCTACAGCAGAATGTTGGGGGTGTCCCAGAGGGCAATGATGAGGCCCCATAGGTTGGCAGGATATCCCCCCAGTAAAGGGAGAGTGCCCTCTCCCCCCTTTCCAACTCGTAAGAATCTCCTTAGCAAACACATCCCTGTGGAAAGGAATCTCTGAAGGGAGGAGCAGATTGAAAGCATTGCTAATGCACCTTCATCCCAGAGAGCTGAGTGATCAGAAGTTTGGGTTAGTTGAGTGGAGGAGTTTTGGATGGATTGCCCTACTCTGAAAGAGTAAAAAACATGAACAGGAATGTTCTGCTGAGTTTAAAGTCCTAGTTTGCATGCTCTGTTTCACAGGTGAACTTGGCAAGTCCTCAGCTACACATTCAATGGCTTGCTTTGCTTGGACCTGAAGATGCCACCGTGTTGGTTAGCAGTCTTCATGGAGATGTAGCCACCATAAATAGAAGCAGCAGTGCCAGCCCAGTTCAGGAATTCTTACAGAGTTATTCTTTTTCTTTGGTAAAAATGTTTGGATCTGGTTAGGGCAGTCCCACTTCATGTCAAATTCCTTTCTCATCATCTGGATCGGTTGGCAAAATAGACCAGCTTGTGTGTTTGGGAACTTGGGAAGATCACTTGGAATCTTTAAGTACCGAAGCAGAATGAATGCATTCAGATTCAGAAGACTTTCTGTTCTGAGGAGACTTCTTGGAACATTTAAATGCCAAGCAGATACAGAATAGGAATTCCTTAGGCATTGAGAATAGTGGCTGTGTGCAAAGGGGAAATTGGGATCCTGGCTGAACTGGTTTTTGTTGTTGGAATCAGTTAGGTAAACATTTACTTATTTTGTTTATTAAATTCTCATGACTGGAGTGTGGCATTTTCACAATTCTTCTTTGACAAGGTGGCATAAGTAGTGTGACAGTGTCTTTGTCATTGTGCAACTCTCTTTCCAGCTGTCTGCAGCTACCCAGACTTCCCACCCTACTGTTCAGTCCCAACAGAAACCTCAGGAGGGAAATCCTCCCGTTGGACTTCTTGAGATTGGGGAGGGTGGCCAGCAAGGGAGGCTGCAGAGAGAGAGGAGGAGGGGAACAGACCATCTTCTCTCCAGCCACTTGCAGCCTCCCTGGCTTCCCACCCTTTCCATCCAATCCCAACAGAAGACCTCAGGAGGAGCGCTGGTATTGTTTTCACCAAGGGAAAATCCTGCCCTTGAGATATAATTGAAGCATCTCAAAAGGCTACTTGGCACCCATTTTACAAATCAGTCAACTTTGACTGCTCAGAATCCTGGCTGTGAAATGTTTTGCCTGCACTTCAAACCCTCTTTGCTCCCGTAACAGCTGGAAGCTTGGGGGTTCTGGTTTTCATCGTCTATTTTAAAATAGAGAGTCTCTGCCAAGTACTAGCAGATGTGACTAATATTTCTAAGGGAAAAAAAGGGATATCTTTGTTTATTTTTTATTTTTTTGCTTTTTTCATTTTAGAATTCCTATATTTTCTGAACAAGCATGCATTCTGACTGGCTTTCATCATGGAATAAAACTTTCCAGGTTGCAACAAAATGTAACCTTACAATTGAACTGAATAACTGCATTCACACAACAAGCTAAACGTGGCCAAACTGACATTGGGTAGTTTGTGATTCCACCTGTTCTAAAGCAGCCATTCTCTTAGCATGCGGTGCAAATCAGGTCTGTTTCTTTGGGAAAGTCATGTGAACAAAGTATTACTTTTCTTTAATCGGTTTAGAGTTTCCTGTATTGTGTGAGAGCAACCATTGAATTTTATGGATGGTCATAAACAAGGATATCTTTTTTTTTTTTTTTTTGAAGAGCAGCAATTAAAAATTAAATTACCCTGCTTGCCCTTCTGAAAAGCCCTGCTTGTAGCAGAGAAAGGGGCCATTTATAGATTTATCTCCATCCTTGCCCTGGTCATACTGTTTGGAGAATGAGAACTTTGCTCTTGTTTTTAAGACGCACTTGGGTCGTTGGGCCTGAAATGTGCTGCTGTGCTAGAACAGGAACTTGAGGTCGCTGTCCCATTTTCAGGAAATAGTACTTCTTTTTCACCAAGCGCTCTATAGTCTTCGGGCGCTAGGTTTCAAAGAAAAGTCTTGCATTTATAAGCTGCCTAATGTGGTTTCTTGACCCAGGAGCTCTTGATCTCTGCAGCTTTCTTCTCCCTACAGTTCAGTCACTTACATTCCATGTCAGAAATAATGCCAAGGATAGACCTGCTGCTGAAGCTGCCGGCCCCACCCTCTGCATCACTCTGGGGATGTCTGTGAAGCTTGTTGGAGAGGCAGAAGAGCAGCCCTTTCAGGCCTCCTCTGCAGGAACTGGGAAGGGCAAGCCAGGCTGCCACGTGCAGGAGCAGCGTCCCTGATCTCAGGCTTCCTCCACGCCTCTTCCATGCAAAGGGGGTCAAAAGCAGATTGGCCCCCGATGCGCCTGAAAGAATTCCCTGCACCTCTTTGGGCTGCTGGATAAAGAATGATTTCCTTCTGTTGGCCCTGGATCCTCCTGTATTTTGCTTCAAGGCCTAACCTTGTGGGAGGGGGAGAGATTCCCTCTTTCTGCCATGCATGTTTCACAGATCTCTGTCAGGTCGCCCTTCCCTCTTTATCTCAGACTGTGCATGAGTTGGCCCTCCTGGTCAGTCTTGATTCCTGGTGAGTGCACGGACAGGCCAGTGCAGTTCCCTTGGCAAGATTTTCGGAATTGGTTTGCCAATCCCTTCTTCCTTGGGTGAGAGCGACTGGCCCCCAGTCTCCGGCAGGCTTCCTACCTAAGAGAAGGCTAGACCCTGGGTCCCCTTGCTCCGAGTGGAACGTCTTCGTCACAACGTCCTCTGGGGAGATGGAGAGACTGCCTGCCCAGAATCACCCAGCTGGTTTCCATGCCTAGGGCTCAGTTTTCCCCAGATTTTTCTCTTAGTCCAGGGCCTTTAACCACTACCCTAAGTTGGCTTTCTTGTTCCCAGCTAAAGAGCCAGATTGCTGTGGCCTTTCCTCCTGGGGGGCTGGTCCAGCTGGTAACGATTTTGGTTGCCCTTTTTTGCCCTTTCTCTAGCTTTATAATATCACTGTTAAGACAGGGAGGCCAGGTGTCTCTCGCCACTGACTGTATAAGGGCTTTGCTATATCAGCAGTTCATCTTCCAGGCCCTTCCTAATGACTGCAACTATGGAATTTATCCTTTTTACCTCAGCTGGCGGGGAGGGGGGACTCCCTGCTGCGACTTCACTGCCCCTTTCCTGATCAGTCATGGCCAGCTCAATCCCATTAACACATACATGAAATTTAGATTTTTATGACATCAAGCATCGCCGCTGCATTATGGAAGCCCTACACCTTTGGAGGGGAAGCCTGGGAAAGTCTTAGAGGGACAGAGGCCAATTTGCAATGTGGGAATGTCTTCCTTTCTCCTAGGCCATTCTCCACCCCAGCCCTTCCCACCTGTGACAGGTATGGTAATACTTGGCTGTGGGAAAGGGAACAGTTAGCTCCTGTGTGTTGGGCCCATTGGATTGTCTGAAATTCTCTCTTCCTGACCTGTTGATTGAAAGAAGAGCAAAACAAATGTGTATAAAAATACTGACCACAGTGAATAGGGCAGGAAGGGGAAAACTTACGGGAGCATCTCTCCCCAGTTGTTTCCACCTGTCCTATCCGATTAGGTAGGTTGGGCAGGCAGGCTCTGGATGCCATCAGCTAGGGAGTGTCAGCTGGCAGGGCCCAGAAGGAGAGTCTCTTCTGCCGTGGCACCCGCCCTTTGGGACATCACCCCCTGAGACTGGACTGGCCCCGTCCCTGTCCCTGTTGGCCTTTCGTAAGGCCTCGAAAACTAGAGCCCATCGCCTGGTTGTATGGATGACAGGTTAGATCATGCCTGGCTGCTGTGTGGTTTTGGTTTTGGTTTCTATTATGTATTTTGTGTTTTTATTTGCTTTATGGTAAGCCACCTATAAAAAGTGAGATGGCTATACAGTGGTACCTCGGGTCACGAACGCTTCTGTTCACGACCAATTCGGATCACGAACAGCTCCATTTGCAAAATTTTGCCTCCGTTCACGAACGCCGGATCGGGTGACGAACAGGATCCGCGGCCATTTTCCCTCCCGTGACACATGGTCGTGGCTTCCTGTAGGGAGGGGGGCTCTCCCTCCAAGCAATAACCGCCTCCCCACCCGCCTTCCTGTCCTCCACGCCAGAAGTCACCTCGAGCAAGGTTAGCGTTCTCTCTCTTCGTACTGTATTTTGTGTCATATTTTTGCGGTTTAAAAAAACAACAACATATGGTTCAGAACGGATTAACCGTAATTACATTGAACCTTATGGGGAAATTTGATTCGGGACGCGACCAAAATCGGGTCACGACCAAATTCGGAGGGGTCAGAACGGATTAACCGTATTTGCATTGAACCTTATGGGAAAATTTGATTCGGGTCGCGACCAATTCGGGTCGCGACCAGAGTCGCGGAACGAATTAAGTTCATGAACCGAGGTACCACTGTATAAAGCAGATAAATAAATAAATAAGTAAAACTGAAGGTGGACCAATTCACTTGCCAAACACAGCTGCTGGGGATTATGGGAGTTGAATTCCAACAGAATTGTAGGACGTGAGGCTGGGAGAAACTCCCTAGCCTTCAGCTGGCATTTGAATGAGACACGTGTGTGAAGGTCGTATCTATTGGTTGCTTCCTGCTGGTCCTAATATTTGCCAGGCCCACCTCCATGTTCGGAGAGACCTATCCTGCCTTGGGCCTTGCTTTGGAGTGTCCTGAAGGAGCAGATCCATGACTTGGGGGTCCTCCTGCATTCATGGCTCCTTCTTGAGAAGCAGGTGGAGGCCGGTTTTTGCCCACTACTATTTTGACCGGGGTGCCACTTGTGAACATTTCTGCATTGGCAAGGCCTGACGGTGATGATTCATGCCTTTGTCCAGTGGAATTAGACTCTTGTTATAGGCTTACACAGGGCTGCTTCTGAAGATGACTTGGAAACTGAACTTGGTCCAAAATGCAGTGGACCAAGTAGTGGGAGTAGATTTAGCAGCATAGTATTAATGCTTGAGTCACTGTTGTGGTTCCCACTCGGCTTCCAAGTCCAATTGAAAGAGTTGGAAATGACCCGTAAAACCCAAAGTGTGCTGGCCCCATTGTATCAGCAGACCCTCTTGTTTGTTCAAAATCAGTCTGCCTTTATGTGCTTCTGAGAAGGGACCCTGAGGGTCTGCACTCTATGTGAAAAATGCAGAGGTGTTATTTCTTGGTGGTGGCTTCCCACTGTGGGACAGTTTCCCCCTCCCCTTGAGCTTCATGCTCCCCACCCCCCACTATCCTTTCTCAAGGGTGTTAAGTCCTTCTTGTCCCACTGAGCATTTGGTACTGATGATGGATGGAATGCCTTTGCTATGTGATTAGTTTTGGTGTGCTGAGAATTTTTATCTTTGAGTTGTCATTGTTAACAATACCACCCAAAGTCTCTGGAGTGGGCAGGTTAGAGATTTTTGTATAAATGGATAAATAAATACAATATAAAAACCCTGATGGTGTGTCACACTGAAGGATCTGTTCTCTGTCATGAGGAGCAGAGAATTCATGTGACAGGAAGGCAGATTTGGAAAATTTATTTTTTAAAAATAATTTGATGAAAGAGCACATTATACAGATAACACTAATACAAAGTACAAAAGATAAAAATATAAAAAGGGGAAAAAACAAAAAAGTGCAGAAAAAGAAGAAAAAAGAAAAGAAAGAAAAGCAGGTGACCTCCCACTTTGTCCCAGCAAGTATAGGTAACCTTAACAACTTATCACCATCTCTTAAATACAACAAACCATCTTTTCATGCCATATCCCACCCATTCTCTATAAATAGACCTCATTACTCCATTCTAATCAGCAAAAGGCCATTAAGGGTTATCAGAAATAACAGCGTATCTATTGCAAACTAAAGATTTAGAAGATGCCTAGCAGAAAGAGCAGCTCAGGGGTGGAACCAGTGACCGGTGTTGATGGGTCCCCTTTCACTGGATGTGTTCATGCAGAAGCTGAACCACCATTGGTCAGGGATGCATTGAACAACAAGCTGGACTAGATCGCCTCAATGGCCTCTTCTTGCTCTAGGATTCACGACTCCTCTCTAGCAGTGACATGAGCACTGCTACTGGAATAGTCCCCCAGAAGGCTGGGCTGTCTCAGGATAGCTTCCCTAAGGACTGAGTGGAAGCAGAGGAAGTGGTGATGGTACGATGACAGGTAGACGCTTTACACACATCCTGTTAGCCATCTTGTAAATGAATAAGGGCAAGCACATTCACCCCTGCCCCAAGAAAATTTCTCAAAATTCTATGCTCCTTTGAAATACATTTTGAAATCAAATCCTTGTTCATCTGGTTGACTGTAGAACTGGTAGGGAAAAAAAGGAAGAAGTAAATTATCAGACTTACACCTTGAAGAGGCTCAGAGAATGCTCCCTGATTTGAATTATCTCCAGAGCTCAGGATGAGGTTGGGAAAGAGATACGGCTCCTCCTACCTGCAAACGTTTGAGGCAACTATTGGTTAACAAGGCCAGACAAAACTTCTGATGCCCTGAAGCGGAAGAAATTGCTCCAAATTATTACATGTCCTGGATTTGCCAATTTGGCTCCCCAGGCTGCATGTTCTGCAGTGAAAGTGGGTGAGGAAAAGCAGAACCCCAGAGACACTTTAAGCCAGCCCCCTCCCCCAAATCTGGTGCCTTTGAGAAGTGAGGGACCACAGTCCTGGACTGTCTCACCAGCAGCCACCTTATTGGGACAAGCTGCCCTGGCACCCAGCTTAATTCCCAGCTGTGGTTTTTCTGAACTGAAAACATGAGTGGGCACCTCCTTTGCCCAGCCGCCTTCCCTTCCATCACAGTCATGTTGTTGCCCGTTCACACATGCCCTTTTCTCTTCTTACTTAATTAGTGAAACTCTAGCAAGCAGCACAGAGAGGGGAACCTCACCTCCTTTGCTGGCACTCCTCTCCAGCCTGAAAGGGCACATACTTGTCAAAAGTGTTTGGCAACCTTCTTTTTCTCTTTCATTAGAAACTGGGTCACTGGGCCATTGCTGTTCCTGGGCATGCTTCTGACGGTTTGTGCAAACAAAGATGGAATAGGAATTTGTAGCTGGGGCAAGTGAGCCTGACCGTTGCCTTGCAGTACCCCAGCAACGTGTTGACTTCAGCCTTTACTCAGTTCATCCATTCTGAAGCCAGGAGCCATCCCCCCTCCCTCACTGCCTCCCTGTCTCACCAGGCATAGCCTTCAGTGCTCAGAAGTTCCAGTTTCTGGCTACGTTTAATGCACTAACCACGGAGCCAGAGGGAATGGAACTGCAGGCCTTGACGTTGTTTTCTGCATTACCCGGTCCCTCTTTCTCTTCTGATGAAGATTTAGATTTCTGGGACATGAACACCCCTGATCCTTTGGACAGCAGAGAATACTGCCCAAGGGGGAATACGACTGGCAGTAAAATCCAGTATTTGCTCCCCTAGATAGGCCTAGATAGGATCAGGATGATGTGCAAATGCAGTTGTTAGCTTTTGAATCCCAGTTTATGGAGTAGCATATCATATGACCCTGCCTTGTTGAACAAATGATGATTAAGGAAACTTTTGCTCAGCACAATGTATGTAGTCAGTTCTA
Organism: Python bivittatus; assembly: GCF_059951505.1. NCBI lineage: Eukaryota > Metazoa > Chordata > Lepidosauria > Squamata > Pythonidae > Python > Python bivittatus. The sequence goes on from NW_028277032.1 coordinate 3,524,278, forward strand.
ATGATACCATGGTTTGGGTTCATCCTGGGGATATGAGTGGTGAGAGGAAGAAGTAAGCCACCTCTTCCCAGTTGTTTATTTGGTGAAGATGTAACACTTAGCCATTATGGAAGGACATTGCTGTTCATAAACAGTTCTGAGTATATAAACAATCATTAATTGTATCTGGCATTTGGATTAAGACTGAACCTAATAAGGGTTTTTTATCTTGGAAGTATTTTATAGTAGACTGGACAACCCGTGACCCATTGGGTCATGGTTTCAGAGATATTTCCTTACCTTTACAGAGAAAGAGAATGACCAAGGGCAAAAACGCAGTGGGAGTGGGAGCAACGTACACCTTGCTGCTGGCTTCCCCATTGACTTTGCTTGCGGAAAGCGGGCAGGGAGTGTCAGAAATCTTCCTTCCTTCTTCCTCCCTCCCTGTCCACATATAATATAGGCTTGTGCTGTTTGCCCTCCTCTCACCTCAAGAGACCCCCCATGAAGCCTCCTCCTCGGCTGACCCATGGAACTGCCTGCCACTTTGCTGGGGGAAGGTAGAACAAAGGAAGCCACAGACCTTGAGGAAAACTGCACCCCCGCTCCTCATTCTGGCATGTCCCCAAGGGCTCCATCCCTTGAGGGAGGAAGAGGGCTCGCCCGTTGACCGCCAGCATCTCCCAGCCAGCCCTACTTCACCAGCAGGCATCTGAGTTGCTCCCTCGTCCTTCCCTCACCACCCATTGTTGTTAAGAGGTTTCAGATTTCTGCCTTGTTTCCAAAGCAGCCAATTGCTACTCGCCCGTTGGGCCTTGCCACCAGCCAATTGGGCGCAGAGGACAGAGGGAAGCAGGAAAGAAGTCAGGAAGACACCCATGATGATCATGTGATGATGCGCTGTGTATGGCAGCGCAGCAGTGCTGAAGCAGCCACAAATTCCCCAAATTTCAATCCCATGGGAGTAGTGGGTCCCAGATTTTGGATGCATTCTGTAAGTTAACCCATTTGAGGTACCCTGGTTCAAAAATTATTGCCCTATGATGCACCATTTTGCATAGTTGAATGTTACAGACACAAGAGTTTTAGTATACAGATAGATTATCATATGGCGCTCATCTGGTTTTAAGTCTACCTTGTGTTAATGCTTAATATAGTAATTTATTTTTGCTTGAACAAGTTTTCCTTTAATATAAGCTCATTTGGAAAATCAATTTGTACAGCAGAATATAAATAACTTAATTGATTGAGCAAAAGATAGGATCTTGTTGGCAAATATTTATACACTGTAGTCTCTGCGTTTGGACCTCTGACATCTAAAGCTTCATCAAGCTTATGTTCTTCCTCTGTTGATATCATTATTCATCAATTCTATGAACAGTGAGGTAAAACCCCAAAGTATCTGAAAGGTATTAGGGTTGGAAAGGCTAAGCAGAGAGCATCCCAGGGACATCTGAATCCTCACTGGTTTGTCTAAATATGCAAGGCAGCAGCTTTACAGGGAATTGGTCCTCTGTCAGAGCTGTTTGATGGTGCAGGTAAGTGCTGTACAGCTGCTGGCTGCATTTGGAAACATTTGGTAGGAATCTACCAAATTTGGAATCTTTTGGAAATTTGGAATCTCTAAGATTTGGAATCTTTCCAGATCTGGAAAGATTTGGTTGTGTGTTCCTTGCAGGAGAAAGGGATGCCCAGGTTGGCTGGCCCTACTCACTGAGGAGAGATGATTTTAGTATTGTTTTAATTCTATATATATTATTTTTTTATATATATTTATAGTTTTAATGTCTTTGTAAGCCTCCCAGAGTCTCCTATTGTGGGGGAGACAGGCAGTGGAGAAATCCAATAGATGATGATCATGATGATCATGATCATGATCTCTGGCTTCTGGCTGTCACTGGGCTGGCTGGCTTTGTCACTCAACCTGTAAGGCCCAGAGTGGTGTGGCTGGACAGTGCTGCTTAGACCAGATAGCAATTTTGTGTGAACAATGCAGCCTCAAGGCTGGAACAGAGCAGCCCCAAAGTCTGTTGACTCAAAAGGGCAGGAGAAAGAGGCTTATGATTTAAATCTCTGGGCTTAAATCTTAAGATATAGGGCTTGATTTCTGTGTTGTGCATCAAGCAGATAGTTCGTGCATATTCTTGTTTGCAGCAAAGCAACTAATCTAGCAATATCCACTCCTTGAAGTTTCTGCTATAACTAGGGGTTGAGTTTCCGAAATAACAGACATTGTCCTGAAACACAGCCAACCAGACAATTGCTTTTAAAGAAAGTCTTTGCTAGGAGATATTTTCAAATCCAAGAAGCTGACACTTCCTCCACCAGCTATACATTTTGTGAAACATAATAGCCATGAAACATACTTTCATGCTTTCACTAATACCTTGCATTAAGAAAAGATCTTTTATGCACTGTACATTCCTTTGCCTACTGATGACCCATTCTAGCATAGCAAATTAGTCTGATGAGCTTGGTAGTGGATGGTTTGACCTGGCTTTTTGGGTAAGGCTGGCATACAGCTTGGTGACCTTCTAATTTTTGCCTTTCGGTGCATGACATGTTGTGGCTGGAAGGAGATCATAATGACACCGTCTGCTCAGACTTTGTTGAAGTGGGCAGCTCTTAGACATTTGAATCTAGGAAGGTGGCTGGGTCATATGCAGCCAGACCCACCTTCTTTCTGGTCCTGTATCCCTGCTTTGTCTGTGGCTCTTCAGGGTGTGGGGAAAGGAGGCTTATGATCCTCAACCTGGCCTTTTTTCAAGAATAAAAGCTAGAATTGTAGAGAGGCTGGGACGGGAATGGAAGTGAGAGAGAAACAATCAAGAGACAGTTTACAGCCTATCTCATCAATAGCAACTTAGCTCAGGTAGAAAGAAACCTGGGAAGAACGTTTTCAAATCATTCAAAGAAACTCCACCTTAATAAATGAGGGTAGGACATTCCTTTTGTGGTTTCCAAGAGTCTGCCTTTACCCCGTCTAGCATTAAAGAGATCTTTCTAAAATCTTTGTAGTTCTTGCTTCCTTGATCTTGCTCAGCTGGGTGGGGCTCAATAGGATTTGTGTAATGCATCATATACGCTTCTTTTCCAAATGAAGATCCTCTCTTGTTTTGTTGGGTTTTGTGCAGAAAATTACCCTAAGAAATCACATCACATGGGCCCACCCTGTGCTTTCCCCTTGAAAAAAGCACCCAGAATGAACCAGCTGCCTGACAACCTCAGCAGCCATCTTGTCTCAGTGCCTTGTGGGGCCACCTCTGCTACTGGATCATGCACTGTTCTGTTCTGTGGGCATCCCATCTGGAAAGTGGCCTGAAGGTCTTGTGGACCTCTTTGTCTTTCAGATCTCTGACATCTACATCAGTGGAGAGTCGGGGGATATGTCCGCTAAAGAAAAGCTCCTTTTGTGGTCACAGAAAGTAACAGCCGGTTATGTGGGAATCAAGTGCACCAACTTCTCCTCCTGCTGGAGCGACGGGAAAATGTTCAATGCTGTTATCCATAGATACCGGTAGGTAGAAGCCCTCTCCTGCATCTCAACAATGTAAGGAAAATTGGTCAAAAAAAGTGACACTTCTAATGCTAGAATGAACCTTATTCATATTTTGCGACTGGAGATTGAAACTGCCCAGGCTACCCATTAGCTCACAAGCCAAGTTCACGGTTTTACTCTGCCACTTTTTCCGACTAACCAATTTTATTGAAAAGCATACGTTTCTGTGTGCAACCAGAAGCAGTCTGGTAACAGCTTTTCAGACTAACACATTTTATTAAAAAGCTGCAGCTCATGAAAGCATATGCCTTTTTGCCGCCATAGACCAACACAGCTTTATGTAGAAGCCTTGAAGAATTTGGGACTAAGGTCCTGCAGCTAGAACCCCAGGATACCTCTGAATGGGTCACTCACGGGCTTTCTCCTGTAGTGGCACCAACACTTTGGGTGCTTCCTCACCTCCCCACCCCGTCCATTCACAACACAGTGCTTGTTGAAAGACCTCTCCCTTCACCCAACCCTCCTCTGTACCAAAGTCGGATGAGTGGTTTGATTTCTGATGTTTTTCCCCCATCGTTCCTTTTCACTCTGAATGATATTGATGTGCGACTGGTTTTGATTTATTGTTTTTGTGGATGTCCTAAACCACTTGGAGATGCTTTGTAAGAAACCCTATAAAATACATTAAATAATACTAGTAATTTATCAGCAGCAGCTGCAGCTGCTTCTACTAAGAATAATCTTCATGCAAGAGCACCCACAGAGCATTCTCTGAATTCCGAACAAGACCAGCAGCCCTGGAAGGCTGAGTGACCCCACCTTAATGCACTGGCTGCTGCCTGAGATGTGGTTCAGCAGCGTGGTCTGATTTCTGAGCCCTTTATGTGGGCAAGGCATCCTCCATTTTAGAGGAGAAAGGGAAGTCCCCATTTTCATGTTTTTCTAGAATCAGAGATTGCAAGTAGTTTCAGTTATATCCGTGAACCCCCGATTGCTGCAGTTGATCAGGTTAGCTTGCCAGAGTCAAAACTGTTACATTCAGGGTTGCTTCATTTTCAGGCTCTATGAGCTAAAATCCTAAAGCCTCCAATAGTCATCACTGAGAATATAACTATAACGATGACAAGAATATAAATGTACATTTTTATAGGCAAATTTTGGTCAGAATCTCTCTGTACTGTGAAAGTTTAGAGTGATTCCAGCTTTAAGCCAGGGTTTAACTTTGGAAGTTGCTTTAATTGCAGGGACTTGGGAGGCAGGGGCTTCAGCCAGCAGATCACTTTTGTATAAAGAGGTGATAGGGTCCACACAAATCTTGCCTGGGAGACCTTTGCTTACCAAGAAGGAGATTGGAGCCACCGTTTCTCCAGGAGGGGCTTCCTCATTAGTGAAGGAAAGGCAGACTCTATCAGCACGCCAGCCCTCTCAGTTTCTCAGTGAGCTCTATTCAGAAGTTGACGGATATCCCTCCACAAGCTTAGAACACACTCACAGAGACCCTTTTCCTTCTGACAACATGTGCATCCCCAGGTTGCAGAGGGGGACAAGGCTGCTCCTTTTCTCCTTTAGCAGATGTGTAACACCTGCTTGCAAATGCTGAGTCATCTTTTTTGGTTTGTCTGTTTCCTGCAGACCAGATCTTGTGGACATGGAGAGAGTTTACATTCAAAGCAGCCGAGAGAACCTGGAACAGGCCTTTGAGATTGCTGAACGGCTTGGGGTTACCCGGTTGCTGGATGCAGAAGGTGATTTGGGGGAACATTGGCAGGAGGTTGCATTTGGTGGAGATAAGTTGAGAAAGCTGGGCCCTGGAAAGCAAAGAGAGTTTAGATGTTGAAGTGACCAAACCAACTAAGTTTACAACACTGGGAGCTTATTTCCAAGTCAGGTAGATTCCTCCTTCACTCCGCAGCATTTTGGTATTGCTTGAGAAGTTTAATTGTTCTCAGTTGATTCTTGTTTACTTGGCCAGCTGACTCTGATGCTTTGCTGAACAAAGAAATGATAGGTAAGGCCAGGGGTCTATAAGGCCAGCCCTAAATGGACTGGCACCTGCATCTTGACCCTTCCCCAACCAGTCTCTTCCTTGGTATGAAAGGTGCCTTCCTATAATGGCTACAAAACAGGAGGATAAGTTCCTTCATAGGAAAAGGTAGGTCCAGAACAGCTTTAAATTGATTTAAAGCTTTGCAACTTCATTGTATCTAGGTAATGTATTGTTATTATTTAGCACTATCGATTCCAAGGCACTTTTAAGGATTTGCTTCAGTTAAAAACCAACATTGCCCCAAGATGCATGTAGACATCCAGACCTTCTGGAGGCACTTATTGGATTAAAATAGATCCAGGCTAATTCATGTAGAATCTGAGGCTCACATTTAGTGCCAGTCTGAACAGTGTATCATACAGCTTTTTGTGAACTATGCAACTTGAGATTAAAGATGGTAAGAACTGTAAGAAGGAGAGAAAATGTTGTTCACTGGATGTAGAAAATCACCACTTCAGGGCAGAACTCAAGACTAGCTTTCTCTGTTGAAAAGAATATCTTTCTTGTTCATAAGAGGATGTAGCACATGGTGAAGCACCGAAATCTTGAATCCCTTACATGAAATGTGAAGTAATGCAGTCATGAAAAAGCTTTAGACCCAACTAGCTTTCCTGGTTCCTTCTTTTTCATTTCATTGATTTGGCTGCTCTAATAATTTTTCTTTTCTTCAGATGTTGATGTCCCTTCACCAGATGAAAAATCCGTAATCACTTATGTGTCTTCAATTTATGATGCCTTTCCCAAAGTCCCAGAGGGAGGAGAAGGAATTAGTGCCACTGTAAGTTCTGCTACTCTTTGTTCAGCCTGGATGGATCACCCAACATTTTGCTTTTCTACAACTTAGGAATTTTGTTTCCAAGTAAACGATTCACTGTGAACTTATAAAGGGAAGGGCAATGAACTGAGATAGCCAAGACCTTTGGTCAACCAAAAAATGAATAGTGGATTTCTATAGTAAGAGAAAGGATATTTTGTATTTCTAATTCTTGTAAGAGCTGAGTTGAAGATTATCAGAAAAATTACTATCCTGCTGCATCTTTTCTCATCTTTATATTATGTGTGAGATGTGTTAGCAGGGAATGTTGGAAGTTGTAGTCTGACTCATCTGGCAGATGTCAAGTTAGAAAGTCAGCTGTGTTTCTGTGTGATCCTCTTTCTTGCTGCCGGTGGAAACTCAGCTTTTAGGAAGTGTGGATTGTTCTTCTGCTTCTTCTACTGCACTGATAGACAGGCAGTGAGATCCTGTATTGCAGCAGTCATTCCTGTGTTGGACTGGAATCCACGTCTGGCAGGTCCCATCTTTGGCAATGGCTCTGAGCCATTTTGCAAAGCTGAATAGAAAGTGGGCATTTCAATGGCTTTCTTTTGCCCCATTTTGATGGTTCTTCTTCAACTGGATGTTTTTACCTGGTGTTTCCTTCCATACCAATGCCACTTGATTTTTCCTTTTTTTTTTTAGGAAGTGGATACGAAGTGGTTAGAATATCAAATGTGTGTGGAAACACTCATCAGCTGGATCAAGCAGCACACGATACTGATGTCTGACAAATCTTTTCCCCAAAACCCTGTAAAACTCAAGGTAAGTTTTGGGCTAATTTTTCTCTTATCAGATCTGGAAGAGCTCCTAATTTCAGTTGCTGCACAGTCACTCCTGGAAGCTCCCCTCTATCCAAAATACAAACCTGGTTGATTCTATGGCTCTGGTTGGGCTTAGCGGTGGGTCACTTCCCAGCCCAGAGTCCAATCACAGCAGCCTCTGAAGTGACTTCATCCTTTCTGTTGTTTTGGGGGGTTAGAAATGAGGTCTTTTTATCTATTTTTTCTGGGGTGCAATCTCTGTTAGGGCTATGGTTTCTATGGCATGGGGACAACTATAAGTGCCCCCAATTGCAGGCAGGATGGTCTCTGGAGTAGAGGAAAGCTGTAACCAGCGTGACCAACACAGTTGGCCACTGTGGAGAAGACTACTGATTGTTCACTGCTACTGGAACTGGGGACGGGGGGCAGGGTATTGATGTCCCAGTGGGAATGATGGTGTGAGGACTTTGTTGTGGATGTCCTCTTTCCTTGGGATGTCCTGTCTGGGTCACTAGAGGCAGAGAGATGAATGTGTGGGAAGGGCAGAGGGATTCACTGTGTGTTGCGAATAGGAAGAAGGAGAGTGTGTCTGTGCATGTGTCTTTTGGAGGGATCTCCTTTCTGCTCCTCTTGGCAACTGAAGTGAAATAGATGACTCTGGATTGCTCTTCCTGCTTTAGCTAAGTGCTAGGAAAGAGAGTCGCTTTGGTTGGTTGTTTCATATACTGCGGCAGTCCACAAACTTTAGGTGGTGCCCAATGAAGTCTAAAACCCTAAGTAACCTTCTACCCATCTTAAAATATGAAAATCGATAAAGTAGATGGCTGGCCACAGTTCCTCATTGCAGTGAAAGGCCCTTTGGAAGGAAAAAAAAAGATTTTCAGCACCTCTGAAATGTCGGAAGGGTAGGGGAAGAATATTAGTCCACTGCAGAAATGCCTTCTTATGGGGTGGGAATCTCAGGTATCTGGACTGGGCAGGCAGCATCATACATTACAAAGCAGACCCTGATGTCTCCTGGCAGCCTGCCATGTAGGGCTGCGTAATCAACGCTTTGATTGAACCCTGGAAATTACTGGTAACTGGTGCAGCAAATGCAAGGTGGGTGGGTGTTGCAGTAGTCTGCTCATGTAATGATCAGAATGTGAGTTCTTGTTGGTTTAGACTCGGGAACAAGAATGGTCCAGAGGAGTGTGAGGAAGTGGAGTAGACAGGCAGCAGGATTGCAGGAAGGAAACTAAAAGTAGGGAAAGGATTGAGCCGAAGATCCTAGGAAGCTGCCTTCTGCTGAAGGAGACCTAGGTCTGGCTGTCTGTGAGAGATTATGGGGAGCCTGGGAAAGGACTGGAAGAGAACACAGATCTAAACGAACAAGAGGCAGCACCAGGCAAGTCCATTGGCAGCAAGAAGAAGGCACCATAGGGAAAGTTGCCATTGATGATCTCACTTCTTGCCTCTGAGAATATCCTGCAGATCAAAATGTGATGCATTTTCCCTCCTTTGATCTTTCTTGGCTTCTTTAAGAAAGACAATCCATGGATAAATCCCGAACCTTCTGATTTTGCAGGCACTTTATAACCAGTATATCCACTTTAAAGAAACAGAAATCCCAGCAAAACAGTTAGAAAAAAGGAGCATTGAAGAGTTATACAAATTGCTGGAGGTAAGAGAATTTCATAGATGCATTGGGGTATCTGTAACTAGGACTGCAAATTACCGCTGTGGTTTGGCTTTTAATGGACAGCACAGAATTTCAGTTCTGCCTTCCTTTAAAACTGACACGTGAGTGTCAGTTACAGGGTAAGCACTGAGTTCAGCTTTGCACAAAGTTCCCCCAGTGAAGTTTTGTAGGAGCAAATATGAACCAAGTCTCTGTTCTAATTCTCTGTAGTATTAAATGTGAGGGGCCAGCAGCGATTTTCCTGGGAAGACCACTTTGGGGGCATGGGAGATCGTGGAAACTGGTGAATCAGGTCCTTCCTCTGCCCCAAGTAGGCTGCTGCCGAATCCTGCGGTTACAATCATACATCCCTCTCTAGACCTGACCTCCAGCTGCTGCTCCTTAGCTTCCTTTTTCCATTAAAATGACAGAAATTTAGTCAGAACTCAGCCTGGTGAATCCACCCCTTTGCACCATGCCTATTGTGCCTTAAGTTATTTACGACTTTCCCTACCTCTAACTTTTGTCCAAACACTATTTCTTGGACAAGAAACAGTTGCTCCAGAGGATAATTTCCTGGAAGGTATTCCAGGAAATTTTCCTCTGGAGCAACTGTCCCTTGTCCAAGAAGTGTGAAGTCCACACATTCTCATTTGCTGCTGCAGCACCTAAGCCTGGATAAAAAAATACAGAGTTTGGGCCTCAAGGCCCAGGAGAGCCCCCTCTTTGCCCAGGATCCATTCCGTGGTCAAGCTCAGGAGAAACGGCTGCTCCTCTGTTGTGCTTTCCAGGTCTGGATTGAATTTGGCCGCATCAAGCTGCCACAGGGTTACCATCCCAATGACGTGGAAGAAGAGTGGGGAAAGCTGATCATAGAAATGCTGGAGCGCGAGAAGCTGCTGCGGCCGGCTGTGGAAAGGTGATCAATGTGCTGGGAAGTGAGAGGGTTGGGAACGTTCCTTCCCTGTGTCGTGAAACCTGTTGTAAGCTCAACTCTTGTCTTGCAAGGAAACAGAAATAAAAATAAATATCCCTCCTTACCTACAAAAAGAAGTGACTCATCTGTTCTGCTTGAAATAGTGGCTGATGCTTATTTTGCAGGTTGGAGCTGCTGCTGCAGAGAGCAAACAAAATTCAAAACGGGACCCTCAGCTGTGAGGAAAAACTCACCTTGGCAAGGAACACGCTGCAGGCCGTAAGTCTTCCCTCTTCGCTCCCACAGTTGCAGTTGTTGAGCGCTCAGCCTTTGGTCTTTTGGGGCCATAAGCAGGCAGCCTCGGCTTCTCAGCTTTGAAACAATCCCCCAAGCTCTTAGATTCTGTCATTAGAAAAATACACATAAGGAGCTGGGTGGTTTGGGTTGCTAACTCAGGGTGCTAGACGTTTCACCGTTTGTAGCTCCCAAAGCTGCTTTGTCCGCCTGCAGTCGCTTCCTGCTTGTAGGACCATGGTGAAGTTTCTCTTGGTCCGTTGTTGGCCCCTGTGCTTTCCTTAGGCTTCCATCATTCGTATGTTGCTTCTTGCTCTTTTTCCTTCCACCTTCTGGTCATCTTCCACTCTGTTTCACTGTCTCCCCTGTTCCACTCGCACTTTACCCTCATGACTTTTCCAAGCATTGCAGCCTTCCTTGCTGTGCCTGCAGAAATGGTCTGGTCTTTGACAGTCTTCACAGAAGCAGTCCTGGAGCACACTGTGCTCCTGGCTGACACTTTTTCAAGATCAGTTCTCCTTTTGTGACTTCACAGTTCCTCTGCCAGTGGCTTTGGGTATCTTCCTAGAAGTGCATCACAGAAAGAGAGTCTCCTTAATAACCTTAAATGATCTCTTGCCAGGATGAAGCACACTTGGAGTCAGGCCAGCCGGTACAGTATGAATCTGATGTCATCATGTACCTCCAAGAGTGCGAGGGACTCCTCCGACAACTACAGACAGATGTTCAGATACTCCGGGATGAGAACTACTACCAGTTGGAGGAGCTGGTCTTCAAGTGAGTGATGTTTGTGGGCAGCTGAGCTTGGAAAGGAACATTTAAGAACATGTAAAGCAGGATGGAAATAAATCTGCATTTCAATAAAGCTGGGGAAAGGGTGGGCTCCTCCATATTCCAAAGGGCAGTTGGTCTTGGGCCAGTGGAGGACCTTGTAATGTTTGAACATTCTAAGTAACAGCTTGACTGATTCATTGATTGAATTTATACTGTGCTGCACTCCCATAGGAACCATTTCACATAAGTAACAAATGTTATAATATCCACAATCCAAAAAAAATCCAAAAACATAAAGCACACAAACCAAGACATCTGAAAAACCATCCAAGCAGCAGAATCCAGCAGAATCTGGTTCCGTAGATAGGTCTAGGCTGAGGTTGATGGTGGAGTGGAAGTTGTAGAAGTCATGATGGAATTTGATGAGAGATTCATTTTCATGGCCCAGATGATGAAAATGTCATTAATGGATCTCAAGTAAATGAGCGGTTTCAGGGAGTGAAAGTTAAGGAAGCATTGTTCTAGGTCAGCCACGAAGATATTGGCATATTGAGGAGCCCATGCATGTGTCTGTGGCTGTGCCACTAATTTGTAGGCACAAGTACTTGCCAAAGGTGAAGTTGTTATGGGTGAGTACAAAGTCATAGAGTCTGGTGGCAAAGCATGCCACTGTGGCATTGGTGATGATGTTCTTTGGCTTGAAGTCCATGTTTGTGGGGAAGGTTGGTGTATAGTGCTTCAACATCCAGTGGCTAAAATGGTGTTAGAGATTGCCTATGGAGTTGTTTTTTTAGGAAGGCTGTGGTGTCTCTTGTACAGCTGGGAGTACTGGTAGCATAAGGTTTGAGCACCGAGTCCATGAAACCTGGTATTCCACTTGTGATCATTTTAGATGCTTGAGGCAATGGAACGCCCCAGGTTACCTGCTTTGTGTATTTTGGGAAGTGGGTAGAAGGTGCCTGGTTGGGGTTCCTGAGGTGCTTCCATGTCGATCCGGTCCTGTATGTCCTTAGGAAATCAGATAGACTAACCTGTCTCTTTTCCTACAATGTCTTCAGTGTGGAAATACTTTGGGTCAGATCTCTTTGTGTTTTCCCCATGCTGCCTTTAAAGGTGGCTAACACTCTTGTGCTGAAGTAGTCGTAGACCCAGTTCTGCTCTCAAGCGCGCTCGTGGGTAGCTCTCCCTGTGGCCCTGAGAAAAGTAAGAACCTCTGAGGGGTCTGGATTCTTACAGGGGGTCAGGAAGTATTCAACATTGTGTTTGCAGCTGTGTGTGCATGTGATCCTCTCCCAACCTTGCCTCTTGCTTGATTCTCTTCCAGGATTGTGCGGCTTCAAGATGAATTGGTAACACTGAGGCTGGAATGTACCAACCTTTACCGGAAAGGTCACTTCTCCTCCCCATCCTCCTTGGACTTGGTTCAGCCTTCCTCCTTGAGCACTAGACACTTAAAGGCTGAACCTTTGCTAAAAGGAACTATTGCCCCTCCTGCCTCTACCTCCTGGATTCGGAAGCCAATGACTCGTGTGGAGTTGGTGGCCATTTCATCCTCTGAAGATGAGGGCAACCTCCGCTTTGTATATGAGCTGCTCTCTTGGGTAGAAGAGATACAGGTGTGTTGCATGATGGGAAGGAAAGAAGGAAATCAGGTGATGGGTCTGGTGGTGTTCAGACAAAGTGCTGAACAAGTGCTAAACTGCACTTGTGCAACATGCTAAGTTGGGTAGTGTTGAACTTGGTTAGATTTTTTATGGCTTAGTTTATTGTATGAACCCAATTCATGGCTAGTTTGGTGTTATTACAAACTCAGAAAATGGGTTCCTTCAGTAACCAGATTAGGTACGTTATATGAACCCAAACTGTAGGTGTAACATTTTAAAATTGCGTGATTAGTTTTTTAAATGGTTTATTTATTTTGTTTATATACTCCAAATCATGGAGGTATAATAAAAGTAAAAAAAACTCACAGGAAGAGATCTGAAAAGAGGACATTTTCTGGACAACAAAAAATTAGAATTGCTCTTAAACATATTCTGACTTTTGGAGCTGCTCTTTTTATAAGCCCCAGAGAGGTCAGGGCGACAACAGAAAGAATGCACCCTGAGGGCATTTGTGACTGAATGGTTTGCCCCACTGAAATGAACACAAATAGGCCAGTTTGCATTAAAAACACTGTTTGGTCAATTTATGTTAAAAGTTGGGCAGATTTGGGGAAAGATTCCCAAAGACTTTCTGTTGCCGAACGTTGTAAATGTAAATAGTTATGAAACTTTTTTTTGAGTTTTACAAAATCCATTGGAAAAGACCGTAAAGAATGTTATTGATTTGCAGAACCCCGTTTGTAAGAATTGCAGGTACTTTTTCCCCGAATTAAGAGGTGGTTCCTTTTTATGGCCTTTCAGATGAAACTGGAACGATCTGAATGGGGGAATGACTTGCCCAGCGTCGAATCCCAGCTGGAGCTTCAGCGCCACATTCACAGTAGCGTCGAAGGCATGGGCTCTAGCGTGAAGGAGGCCAGGATCTATGAGGTGAGCAGACCAAACTGGCTTATTTAACCCACTTCAAGACTTATTGGAGGCACCCAGATTTGACAAAGTGGGATTATGTTTGCCCCAAGTTTCAGAGCTGAGAACATTTCTCACTGGGTTGATTTTATCTAGAACATGGTAACTTATTTCTTGTTCTGTAATATTTGTATTCACTTCACTTCATCATCTTATTCATCTGGATAGCGTTGATATGCAAAGCAACAACTTCAACAGATATTTATACATATTATGATTGGCCTTTTGCTGTGGGGTTCCAGTTGGAACCAAGTTTTTTTCGTAGTCCATCTCTCGATCTTGTAGCAGGTCATCTGAGTAGGCAAGTCTAATGGTAAGGCCACCACCATGTCACTATTGGGTCCACCTGTTATCAGGTAAACGTCCAATGTGTCCTGCCCATTTCTATTTCTGTTTTAATGTTCTTTTGATGACATCTTTGAAGTTAGTCCATCAGTGACTTTCCTCATTTCTGATCTGATCTCTGAGTTCTCACTCTTAAGCATTTGCCTGTCTATTGCCTGCTGGGTGACTCAAAGCTTTTCTGCATCTGAGTTCTAGTTCTACACTTCACTCTGTATTTAGTTATATAAAAAATACAGGCCTGTTTACAGGAGCACATGGCTTTTTCTGGGTCTTGCTCTGCCTTTGATCTCTGAGTGGCCAAAAGCTACTCTCCCCAAAGATTGGGGGCAGGGGGGGGGCTAAAGTCATTAATTTGTGTTTAAATGTACTTAAAACACAATCTAGCAAATATGATTACTGTCCAGTCATAAGTTTAATGATTTTTCCCTTCTGTCATGTTAAACATTTCTGGGTGGTGGAAACTTTTAGAGGTCCCCGAGGGCCGTGCCCTCGGGAAACGAGCTGTGCCCCTTTGGCACTTATGAAGTTCCAGCTGCAGCTGTCTTGAGTGCAGCCCAGAAACATGGCCTGTACTCAGCTTTCTGAGCTGGGGAAGTGGGGTGCGTTCTGCCAGTATCCCCCAAAGGACATGTCTGAGATTTTGTCTTTCAACAAGAGTCATTTTCTATGCCTGGGAAGGGGGAATGGCCCTCTTCCAGATCTGGCTGGACCCTTTTCCCTCCAAAGTGATCGGTTGAACTACTGACTGGGTTTGTCCAGTAATCTAGGCTAAAATGAGGTGTGACGATTCCTGGTTCCACCTGTGGCGGAAACTCAGCCCTTCTCTTTGCACGTTGAAGGAAAAATTGAGAGTGAGTAGGTTGGCTTTCTAGTTGATTCTGCTGCCTTTGAGCTGGAGAAAGAGATCGTGCATCAGAGGGCCAGGCTAAGGTTATCTTCCTGTCCTGGTCTGCCTTCACTCCAGGTTCTTATCTCAGGGAGAGAAGACACGAAGCAGTTGGGACTTTTCCTCAAAGGGTGGATCGAGAAAAAGAAATGGTTTAGTTTTTCACAGTGCGGAATGGGTCTTTAGAGCAGGGATGGATCAATTTTTTTCCTCTGCTTTTCTTTTTCTTAACATTTTTCCGAACCTCAAGGGGGTAGGGGTGGCCTTAGACAGAAGAACTGCCAGAGTGGGTAGAGCCACAGTATTTAGGCTGATTGAAAAAACTGGTTTAGGAGTTTGCTTGTTTCTTTACAGACTCTAAAAGGTGGGTGTTTTAATGCCTACTACACCTATTTATACAGCTTAAATCTTTAAGAAGGCAAAACCCCCACACTGCTGAAAATGGCTGGTTTTGATGGCTGATCCCGAAGGACATTCTGGGGTCTGCAAAAATTGGTCAAGGGTCTGCACGTGGGCTGTAGGTTGCGCACTTCTGCTCTCGCTGGACTTGAGCTGTGCTGCCTATTAGATTGGGCTGAGCCTGTTGTGCGAAGACGTTCAGAGGAGCCATCACCTTGAGCATGTGCATCTCCTGCTATCGTAGCATAGCCTGTGTTACTTTTAATCAGTCTTTTTTCTCTTCTCCTCCTTTTAGGGTAAAATGTCTCAGAATTTCCGTGCTAGTTACACAGAGACCCTGGGGAAGCTGGAGACGCAGTACTGCAAACTGATGGTGAGCGTCTTTGCTAGATTTCTTTCCAGGGCCAAAAGGGTGCCTGAAAATGTTTTGTAAGCTCCCAGACTCTTTGAAGGTCTAACAGAAGCACCGGTTCTATCTTCCTCCAAAGGGCATTTCTGTGTGTGCCATTTGCTTTGCCACAGAACAGATTCCTTGTTGTGGCTTCTTAAACTGACCTCCTCTCATCATCTATAGGGATGATGGACCAGGAGCTCACCTGCAGGTTTGCTCAGGTTCTCATTTTGACCCATTTCACCATCAAGTTGGGCAAAGAAATTCAACACAAAAATCATATGAATTTCCGCACAAAAACTCATATGAATCATATGACCTTTTGTGTGCATTTGCATTTACTTTTCCCAGAATATGACATTTCCGAACAGCTTTCACTAATACATGATTGTGTGTCCATATATTTCACATCAGTGTGGCAAACTACATTGCACAATTTTGTGCAAGGGAAGGGAAGTTAAGAAGGACCTAAAACACGATCTTTCTTGGGAAAGTAGGATATCTCCACCTCCATTGCCAAAAAGAGTAACACTGATAGCAATTAATCATGATATGGAGGAAATTGCTTGCACCTCTGTCACAGTTACCTCTCGGACCTATTTCTCAATATAATGAATGATGAACATTGTAAGTCTTTCAGCTATCCCTCCCCATAAACCTGTACTGCAGTCTGATTTTTTATTTGAAGATTTTTGAAAATTTATTTGAAAATTTTTGAAAATTGCCTAAGTAATGGTGCAACTCTCTGATAGTGTGGTGAAGTTGAACAAGTCACTATCCTTTTGTTTTTTTGGTTTAAGGAGGATGGTGAGCAACTTGGACACCTTACGTCTGTAGGGACTGTTGGATCTTATGTATTTTCTGTGCTAAAGTACTGCTTGGCAGTGGTCATCTGCAGGGTATACAAACCAATTCTTTAGGAATTATTTTCTGTGTTCCCAAATAAGACCTCTGAAATCAGAAAATGCTTGAATATCAGGAAATGTGGCAAAACGTATCATCTTTCTGCAGGAAACATCCAGTTTCCGACTACGTCACCTCCAAAGTTTGTACGAGTTTGTATCCCAAGCGACTACTGAGTTAATCTGGCTAAATGAAAAGGAGGAGGAAGAGCTCGCCTATGACTGGAGTGACAGTAACCCCAACCTGACAGTGAAGAGGAACTACTTCTCAGTGAGTAAAAAGACCTTGTAGTGGCCAAGGGAGATTCCAGAAGACCTCCCTTAGGTCTTCTGGAAGTCAAGCTAGGAGACAAGTGATGGAGGCTCTGTAATCCCAATTTCATATTTCTCAGCATAGATGTTGGAAGAAGAGAACCGTGTAGGTGGTCTATGGTAGCCAAAACCCAGAAAGAGTCTAGTAGCACCTTTTAAGACTAAGAAGTTTTATTATCAGATAAAAGTTTCGGTGAGTTGCACGAAAGCTTATGGCTGACAATAAAATTTCTTAGTCTTAAAACATGCTACCAAACTCTTTCTGATATTTCTCAGTGAAGTTCAGTACTTAGAAAAAGTTAGATTTCAGTGTGGTCTTAAGAAAATTCCTTGTTTGTTTTGATCTTCTGATGATGCTTCCTAACTTGCTGTTTCAGATTTTGTAGAGGTTGAAATCTGTGTGGTCAGATCAATACTAAATTATTTGTCTAGACCTGTTGTTTTCACCACATGAGTTGATCCTAAACCTGAAGACCCCACCCAGTGCAGGAACCCATTGCTGCAGCATTTCCGAGAGAGAGCCATCCCACCTCTGCTTATAAGCCTTCAGAGAGTCTATTGCCTCTTGAGACAGCTACTCCATTGTTGAATAGCTCTTACCATTAGGACATTCTTCCTGATCGCCAATAATCCTATCTTCTAACCTCCAAGTCACTTAGAGATACATTGAACAGCGCAAGGCCTAGAAGGGAACTCCACTCATCCCTTTCTTCCAGCTTGAGTCAGGGCTATTGGCATACATTTGGCGTATTGGGTGTGATTGTTGAACCGGCTCTGCTGCCATCTTGTAGCATAGTCCAGACCACCTTATGCCACATCCTTTGCTCGAATCTCATGGGAGACTTTGCTGAATTGAAGGGATACTATGTCCTCAACATTTTCATGATCAACTAAATTAATCCTTCACTGATGATAATCAGTAGATGATATCACCAGAAATCACTAATTTCCAGTACTAATTTTTGTTTTCTCTTAAGTATTGTTGCCATCATATTTATGAAAGATCCTAGTGATTTTCAGCATGTATAATATTTCTCTCTTTTTTTTTTAATGAGGAAAACAAGAGGATTCAAAATGTTCAAATCTTGTTCAAAAAATTGTGAAGGACATGAGAAATTATCTCATTATTGAATAAAATGTAATTTAGATGTTGAAAATGGTCCTTGCCCCTGCCCCATCATTGTAGCCTTAGCACCCCCGAAAAGACAAGTGTGATCCTCAGCATTAAAAACTGGGCACTCCTGCTCAATTCCCAACAGTGGGTTGCGGTATTCCCAAATTTCTTCATGTGCCTGACTTTTCTCTGGCCAAGAGGAACCATCCATCTGCTTTTGCAATAGAACACCTAAGCCCTTTGTGTGTCCCCCCACCCAGGAGCTCACGGCGGAGCTGGAGGAGAAGCAGGATGTCTTCCGCGCCCTGCAAGATTCAGCTGAGCTGCTCTCGCTGGAGAATCACCCAGCCAAGCAAACGGTGGAGGTAGAGCATGGCTGGGAGGGGCTCCTTTTGGGAGGGGGTTAGGCAAAGCCCCAAGGCCTTGGGTTGGCGGGTGAATGTGTGTGCATGTGTGTCCTTTGGGGAGCCTTGTGCCTGTGGAATGCATGTTTGATCCATGGATGTGTTTTAATATTGGGAGGGGGGGTTCTGATGCCCATGCAATAAAGCAAGGCATATCCAGCATTGGAGGTCCTGTGCACCATGTAGCATATTAACAATTTAAACAGAAGTATAAAGCAATTGCCTTCCATTCTGCAACTGGTTCCCTGCTGGAACTGGGCATATAGTTGTGGAAAGTCTTCTTCTTCGGTCTTCCCAGCTTCTTGCTGGGCTGGGCAGTCCTGTCTTCAGCACAGCTTTGGTTATCTCTTCCAGGCCTACAGTGCCGCAGTTCAGACGCAGTGGCACTGGATCAAGCAGCTGTGCTTGTGTGTGGATCAGCACTTGAGGGAGAACACCGCCTACTTCCAGGTAGGGCAGCCCAGGGAGAGCCGGTCAATTCACAAATGACATCAGAGCAGCCAGAGGCACTTCCACAGCGTGACATCAGTGGTGTTAGAGAGCTGGGCTGATTTATTTCTGGCTCTGCTATTGTGTAGCTGAAACTGCTGTGAAGGTGGCATTAGATTGCCCCTCCCTCCCTCGAATAGTCTCTTCTTTCTCTTCAGCTGCAAAAGGCTGGTGGGCTACTACTGCTTTTTCCTGGGGGGAGGGATTTTTTGTTCTTTGTTGCTCTTCCTTGTGGTGGGTGTAGGTTCTCAAAGAGGTGGAGATGATTACAAATCATCTTCAACCTTTTGAAGAGTCTGGGGAATGGAAACAGTGGTGGGGTGGAAATGCACAGGAACTCCCCTCTCCTCATAGTTGAAATGTTGGCCATCTTTCTCTCCCTTCTCCATCTGCTGCCCCCATTTCTTTCCTCCTCTTCTTTGGCTAAACAAGCCAAGTGCTCATAAGATAAAGGGGCTGGCGGTGGCCGTTTCCAGTCATACCAGAAACGGCTTGAGCAACTGCTTCTGACCCTCTTTGAGAAAGTGGCTAAAAGCAGCGTTTCTCAACCTTGGTGACTTTTGGGTGTCTGGACTTCAACTCCCAGAATTCCCCGGCCAGCCATGCATCTTAAAGTTGCCACGGTTGAGAAATCCTGCTCTAGAGGACTTTTCTTTTTCACTGCTGAGAGGAAGGGACAGAAGAAGTGATTCCTCCTTGCAGCCTGGCCCACCTTTTCCATGGATGCACACGTGTTCTGGAGTGGTGGGCAAATGAAAGACTTCTTTATGCTTTTCCAGTTCTTCAGTGACGCCCGGGATTCTGAGACATTCTTGAGGAATCTCCAGGACAACATCAAAAGGAAGTATTCTTGTGACCGCAATACCAGCCTGACCCGCCTGGAGGACCTGCTCCAGGATTCCATGGTGGGTGCTTTTTGGGCAAGTCACATGGTACGCTGTACACCCAGAAACCTTCCCAATCTCTACACGTTCCCCAACCTTTGCTAACTGTGCTCCTTGTGTGAATTGTGATGGTGGTGTTCCCTAACAGTTACCTTCTTCAATGCTCTGGAAATGGATGAATTTGAGTATAGTGGATCCTAGCACTGCTAACAGCTCTGTGCTTTAAAAGCAAATAAGGAATGTGTGTGCATGTTAAACCCCTCCCTGTTTTCTCCTTGGTCATTCCCAGACCTATCCTTATGTTTGAACTATCCTTGTGTTTGAATGGCACCCACCTCCTATATATTTGTGAAGTGCTACCTGTCTGTGGTCTCCAGCATGCTATTTATTTTCAGCTTGCTGAAGTGGATGGCTGTTGTTTCGGTGATCACAGGATGATGTGAAATTCTGAGTCAGGTCATTGATCTGTCTAGCCAAACCTTGTCTCCCCTGCTGGAGAGAGTTCTCTAGGTTCTTGAGGAAGAAGAAGAGTTTCCCTGTCATGCTGCTGATGACCGAAGCTGCACAGCAAGTGCTCTTGTCACTAAACTGTGGCTTCTCCCACCTTACTCTAAGCATCAGCCCCCAGAGCTAGAAGACTGCCAGCTAGGTCTGGCTGGCAGAAGCACATTGTCCACTTAGGCCTGATCTCTGAGCAACTCTGGGCCTGCTAGCCCTGAATCGGAAGCGGTACAGTGGAGTCTTCTAGCTGGTATCGTCCAGATTGCTTGGACTACAATACCAATGATTCCCACCTATGGTCCTTAGAAATTAGCAGAGGGGCAGAAGAGTAAGGCCCTGACAACAGTGAGCTTCTTGGACTGACAATGTGAAATGCTTGGCAGGAGAGTGCCGGTGAGGTTTGTATTAAAATTTAGGTCTTCGGCTAAGAAAAGGAGGCTTGAAAGGTGGTCAAGGGAGGCTGCTTGGAAAGCAGTGCAGACAAAAACTGAGGTCAGTGTGAAAGAAGGGAGGGAGAAGAGGGAAGCATCTCTAAGCATAGCCTGAGAAGGAGAGTCGCCGGAAGCATCCTCCTGAGCTGGGGTCTCTGCTTTCGGCCAGCCAGGCTCCGTCCGTGTTGGCTTTACTCCCTTCCCCTGGATGCTCTTTGCCTTTCCAGCCTTCTGGCAGAGACAGGAAGGGGTGTGTGCTTTGTGGCAGTCAGGGGCTAGGCAGCATCAAGCTGTTTGAAAGGAAAAGTGGAAGGATCTGAGAAGATAGACTGTGCACGCAAAGTGGAGGGGTTGCTGCAAAATACTCCAGCAAAGCTTGTTGCAGTTGGACAACTACGAGGAAGGCATCTGCCTGGGGCCAAAGTAGATGCTTAATGATCATAATGAATGAGTTAAAGTTGTATTTCTTCCAACCATGCTCCCCTGGGACAGGCACAGGTAGCTTATTTTTAAGCTCTATCTATCTATCTATCTATCTATCTATCTATCTATCTATCTATCTATCTATCTATCTATCTATCTATCTATCTATCTTCCTACCTACCAGCATTTTCCCAGCACTATCTCAGCCAGGTTTTAAACTGCTTTCAGTCAATGCATCAACCTTCCTGAACAACCTTTTTGCACAATTCTGCCACCGCTTCCATATCCTTGTTTTGCAAAAATCAAGCATTTTTCTTTTCACTAAAGAGCAGTGGGGCTGGGTGTTGTTGCACTGTTCACTGTTCCTCAGGTAATCCTGTCTTTGGGGCCTGGGAGTACCTGCCACCTGTGCACAGATTGGTGGGTGGAGGGGTGGGTCCTTGGAGGATGGGCAGTCCACGGATCCTCTTGCCAGAACAGAATTAAAGAGGGAGTGACTATGAGCTTCCTGCCCGCCTCCCTCCACATGAGGACATGCGCCCTCCCACTCCTTCCCTTGGCAAAATGCTCACCCCAGACGGGGGGCCTGCGTAGGAGCTTGGTGACTATTCCTGGGGTCCCCTTGCTGTGGCTGCCTCTCCCTCCCACCCTTCTCTTAACCATTCTTTCCCTTTTATTTTGAGCAGGACGAAAAGGAGCAGCTAATCCAGTCCAAAAGTTCTGTTGCCAGCTTAGTGGGTAGATCCAAAACCATCATCCAGCTGAAGCCCCGAAACCCAGAGCACCCTTTGAAGAACACCATCTCCGTCAAGGCGGTTTGTGATTACCGTCAGATTGAGGTGAGCAGCTGAAGTAAAACTCTGAGCACTTGTGAATTTCCTGAGTCAGAAATGTGTGTGTTTGGATTCAGAATCTGTGTCTTCTACATTCCAAAATCTCAAATTTCTAGGTCGGGGTCTGCTGATGGCCAGCCACTGTTTCTCCATATCAAGAATGACCTGAATCCAAGGGTGTATCACTGAAATTAGCCAGACCGTTTTGCTATGTTCTTGAAATCATTGCTTAAAGTAGTGATAAAGCTCTGTATATTTCCTCTGTTGCTCTTGAGGGAAGAAAAGGCTTCAGGTGCAGTTTTTGATGAGCCTGTTTCACCAAATGTGCTAAGCTGTGACTTTACAAAGCAAAATGTTGCAAGTTAAAGAACTAGTATCAGCCTAGAGTTTCCCAGAATTATAGCTTGCTCATAAACCATGAGTAGTTGTTTTGGGTTTCCTCCATTAATATGCACTTGGGCTTTCATGCAGCCTTCTAATATGCCTGCTTAAGTCCGGGGGTTTGTTCTGCCATGGACAATTGGGCGAATCAGTATTTGGTGCCTGGGAGCCAAAGATGTGGTAAATTTGAGGTATGCATTGTTAGGGATGGCTGAGAGATAGAAAAATAACTTCACGTGTGCAAAGCTTTATATTCAGTGTTGCATTTCATCTTTGAGATAAGCTGTCTAGGAAACGTTGCAATTGCTTTTCCTAGAGACTGCAGAGAATTGCTGGAGAAAGTTTCAGGTGGCCTGTTTTAGATGGGGGGAGGTCAGTTTGGCCACATGATCAGAGGGAAAGAAGAAATGTCTGCTGGGCTACAGAAACACTTTGGTTGCCTACACAGATCACGATCAGCCGTAATGACGAGTGTGTGCTGAAAGATAATGCCCAGCGAACCAAATGGAAGGTGATCAGTCCTGCTGGGAATGAGGCCATGGTGCCCTCCGTCTGCTTCTTGGTTCCCCCTCCCAACAGAGAGGCCATCGATATGGCCAGCAGGTAAAGTGACCGAGGTCAGTGTTTGGGCAGGGCCAGAAGCGAGATCCCTGCAGCAGCTTTGCAAAGTTCTCCACAGCCTGTTGTAGGCAAGAAATGCTTCAAAGAGACTCTTTGGGCGCAGCACTTGGCACAAGTAATTAAGAATTTGTAATTATTCTTTTGCCAAATAGGATTAGCTTCCAAAACGTTAGGTCTGAACTTTTCTCTTTGTTTGTTTTTAGGCTTAGGTTTGGCAATATTTTGCTCAACTCTTTTCTGTTTTGTTTTGTTTTAATTTTTTGGATGCTTTTACTGCTTTGAAGTTGGGTATGAGGAACAACCTCACAGCATTAGAGCAAAGTTCTCTTTCCTAGCTGGTGGTGAGAGTCATCCTCAGAGCAGGGATGGGTAGAATCAAGCTCAGAGTAGGGATGGGTAGATCAGTCTGTTTCCAGGCTATATCATCTCAGAGGTCCTCATTTATAGAGTCCCTTCCATCCATATCAAGCTACCTATAAACAGTTAACATGCCCTCAAAAAGAGTCACTTTTATTTTTCATACATTTTCACAAAATATGTATTTTTGTATGCATTTTATCCTTGTACAAACATCTTTTTCTGCATTTTAACTTACAGTGCCCATTTTTAAACATATATATGGATATTTGAGCTGAGAACCATGTTATAAAATACAGAAGCATAAAACCAACAGCAGGTGTCCATACCTACCTGAATTTGGTCCATCTCAGAAGCTAAGCAGGGGTGGGCCAGTTCACACTTGGAAGGGAAATCACCGGGAAATCTCAGGACTGTTGGCCAGACTGGGAAGTTGAGAAATGTATGTAGGTGGTGCTCAGTCATGGAGTTCCACCTGAGGGGCTCAGGGACACCTTCGCTCTGCCTTTTTGTTGTAGAGTGGAGCAGCTCTACCAGAAGGTGATGTCCTTATGGCACCAGCTGCATGTAAACATGAAAAGCCTTGTCTCCTGGAACTATGTGAGGAAGGATGTCTCTTTGGTGCAAAGCTGGAACCTGGAGAAGGTAACAGTGCAGATCCCTGGAATGTTGGGTGTTGGCATTTTCTATTAGCAGGGGAAGGATGTACCGTTAAAAATTGTGGATGAAATACAGTCTCTTGAATGGATAGAACTTGGACACGGCCTGAGGTGGTATCTATTACAAAATGAAAAGAAAAGGTTAGGCAGCAGCAGAAGATTGGCACAACAGGGGGAACTCATAAGTCAAACCAAAGACTTCATAGTAAAATTCGGCTGATTAAAAATAGGTTGTATTCACATGACATTATCAGTATAATAGCATTTTGCAGGATAAGCAAAGAGAGAATTTCCTGCCCCAATAAGCTTAAATAAAATTCTGCATAAGCTTAGATATTAATGAAATATCACTGTCTTCTTCACAGGCTAGTGTTCTTTCCATGAGCATCTTGCACTTCTTCCCGAACCAGCCACCCTCCAGATGTTTAATTGCAATGTACAGAGTTTCCAGCCAATATGTAGCCATATGGTATAAGTCTTGACCAATGCATGCACTTAGCAGCTATAAGCATCACTGTGAAATTGTCTGAGAGGATAAGTGTGCTTAAACATCTGTAAAATATTTGGCTGGAGATTCCAGTTGCCCAGCAGGTTGAGTGGTCCATAGTATTACTGGGCCAGCCTGTGAATGCCCCGCCTGATGCCACGATCCTCATGGAACTGTGTCCTTTATGTTCCTTATGACTTACAGCTGCGGGCTTTGGCCCCAGGAGAGTATCACCATTCCATGAAGAACCTGCAGGTGCACTTTGAAGACTTCCTGGAGGATAGCCGAGATTCAGAGATCTTCTCCATAGCGGATCGGCTGCACCTAGAGGAGGAAGTTGACTCATGCAAAGAGCATTTTCAGCAGCTTTTGCAGTCCATGGAAAATGGTGAGTTTAGGGTTCAGAGCAGTCCCAAGATCAGGGAATATAATATATTTGTGTTGCTTTTAAGATTGTTTTAGTCTGGGCTGTCCGTGTGGTTTCTTGTTTTATCTGTTTTTATGGATTTTTTTTGGTTTTGTATGCCACCTGGGCTCCATTGGAATTGGGCATCTATAACAAATTTGAATAAATAAATAAAATAAATAAAATAAACTCTGCAAGATATACCAAAGAATCCAAAAGATCTTGTGCCAAGATGGCCAACTTGCCCCAAACCTAGTGCCCAATCAGTCTTATCTAATCCCTTATAGCTCTGCCTTTATTTGATCAAAATAAAAAGAACTTCTTTTAGATCTTTGTATGAATTTTTTTTAAAAAAATATGGTTGGTTTAAATGTGGTGGTTTTATTTAAGACTGTTTTCATGGTTTGTTTGTGAACATCTCCAGTCTGTTCCGGGAGGAAGAGTGGCATAGAAAGATAACAAACAGTTAATAAATTTGGCAGAAAGTTTAAAGAAAAAAGGAACCTGTTGTTCAAATATTGTGGGAGAAATCCCAGTCTCCTGCCCAAGTTCTTTCTGCCCTCACCCAGCGACAATCCTGCAGAGCAGAACAGCTCGGAGCACGTGGCCCAGTTCAGTGGGCAGTCCTAGAAGACAGAGGCAGGTGTGCCCAGCTGTGTCCCCCGGAGGGAATCGTCACTGTTGGCTTGGCTGCTGCTGTAGGGGTTTGCCTTTGCAATTGAACTGGGCCACAATTTCTAAGAGAAAAGGTGAAGATCCCTTGAGAACAGAAGCAATTAGGTCAGCCATCTAGCGTACCCTCGTGCGAGATGGGCCTGTTGGTCCAAGCTCAGCTCCAGCTACCGCCATCAGCAGCAACATTCCCAGCCTGGTTTTCTGCGGCTCTTTTGGCCAGAGATCATAGGATGTAGATATAAATCTGGAGGCTTGTTGCCTGAAAACTGCCATAAATCTATAAAATATTTGATTCCACCTTTTAATACTGGCCACTTCCGGAGGTGAAGTTCACTTCTTTTGCCATTATCCTATGTGTGAGCAGAGGATAAAGATGAGACTGCTTCTCGGACGTACCTCTCTGAGCTCAAGAACATCCGTCTTCACCTGGAGGAATGCGAACAGCGGCTGGTGGGCACCATCCGGACACCAAGCAGCACCAGAACCAACGGGGATGCTTTGCAGGAAAATACCTTCCGGATAGCCGAGCAGGAGGTTGGCTTTTCCAGATGATTGGCGGGGGGTGGTGGTGGTGGTGGTGGTGGTGGTGGGCTTTAAAAATTGCTCAGGCTGTATTCTCTTTATGTTAAAGGCAGGACGGAGAAGTCCAGAGGCAGGAAGATGTGCTTTTGGCGTAGGAAGGCCACTGATTGTGCTGTCAACTTGCAGCAGTGTGGAATTTAATAGGGAACACTGTGTTCTTCAGAAAATGAATTTCTGTTTTGTTTAATTTGCTAAATTCCTGTGAGTCACAGCAGTGACCATAGTACTATCTGAGGGAGACCCAGAACTGTGATTTAATTCAGTTCTCCGTTTTGCTCCTTCTTCAACTTCCTTACTGGATGAAGCAAATTCACTCTGAATCTTTCTCTGAGTTGCAGAGTTGGCTTTTGTTGGAAAGAGTTTGTGTTGCTTTGGTGCATAATTTTGCTTTTGTGAATGCAGAAATTTCATGGGTTTGCCAGTTCTGTACCACTCTGGGCTTGCTTGAAATGCTCAGCAGGCCTTTTTAAGTCTCAGGGGTGAGACTGCTTTTGTTATTATGGTACTAAAATAAAAAGATACTAAATAATATCTCCCTAACGTATATTAAACATTATACTCACATTTTCAAAGATAGGAAATGTCAAATCATTGGCATAGATCTAAACTGAAAAAATCTGTTCGAATAGAAGAGGGTTCTGTAAGGGCTGGGACCAGATGTGCCATCTCAGTTCTGCTGGTGGCCATCACTTCACCCAGCGACTCTCCTGCAGAGCAGGACAGCTCGGTGTCCCCTTGAATACTTGATCACCAGAGATCTGACCGTGGGGGACCTTGAAAGAAATTGTTATGTTCCCAGGCCTCTTGGTCATGCCTCTGATCACTAAGGAAGCTTTGGGCTTCCGCTTGTGCTTATGATTTGTAATGGTTCCTACAGCGCCTGAAGGAAGATTTGCACCAGTTGAAAGTTGATATGGATCAACTGACTGAGAGATGCAACATCTTTTTGCACAAGTCTCCCACTGGATCCAGTACCCCGCAACTTCGTTCTGAGCTGAACCTGCTGGTGGAAAAGTTGGATCAGGTCTATGGGCTCTCTACAGTCTACCTGGACAAGTGAGTTACAGTCATATTTCTCTCTTAATTCCAAAAGGGGAACTATGGTTTTGCCATATGAGAGAGACCTGGCAAGCTGCAGAACACCAGCCTCTTGATCCCTCTAGCTTAGGATGTTTTGTAATGATTAAAAAGAAAGTTTGGAGGAGGGGGGCTTCCTAGTAGATTTGGGCTGCCTGAAATAAACAACACACAGAGAGACTCTTTGATTGTGGGGTGAACTGCTGATGGGATTATGCAGTCACAGAGAACTTAGTTGTTTTTGTAGAACCACCAGGAAAAACCTCTTGAATCCAGTTTCTTGAAGGCAGCAAATAATCACTGGTTGCATTTTTAAAAAATGAGATGGCTGGAGGAGAAGACATTCCCCTTTTCCTTTGCTTTAACAATACACGTGTTAGACTCTAGCTGATTTTGCAGGACCCACATTTCTACTGCAGTTATTCCAGGAAATCCTGGGCGCACTGCAAAAGAGAGGCACGTTTGCATGAACAGCCCGGCTTTAAGGGTCATGTTGACTGTTAACAAATATAGAGGAGATGTATCCTTCTGCCTAGTACACAAAATAAATATCTTGTAATGCCCATGAATTTATAAAGGAGAAGTCTGAATACTAGCTAGATTCCACATGTGCCCAGCATTCATGGGAAATCAGTCTCTGAGGGTGAAACACTCAGATTCATTTCAACTGAGATCCACACATCTGCACAGAAGCATAAATTGCACAGGCAGCCGAGCTGAATTCTACCTTTTTCTATCCCTCCCCTGCTCCACCCTGCCATATAGTGCCAATACTTGTATTTTACTACTCAGACTGTATTTTATGAAGTCAGCTGTACCTAATAGTTTCTATACTGTTGGTGATATGTTTATTAACCTAATAGCACTGATGTGTCCAGTGTGGTTCCCTTGTTTATCTGTAAATGGTACAGTTTGCTATGGTACAGTAACTTGGTGGTGTAGAGGAATTCAGCTCTGTCTTCGAAAGAAAAAGAAGGTGGGAGAGGTAAAACAGCTGCTTAGTGCTGGACAAGTAGAAAGCGTGAGAAAGATGAACAGCCCGACCCTGACTGGGTTGTCCTTAAAAAGGGGCAGTGAAGCTTTCAAGATTCTGGTAATAGATTCTGCAAAACAACGATAAAGTAGCATTCTTGGAATCTCTGCAGTGTCTGTTTCTTGATCTGGCCTACCTCAAAGGGCTTCCAGTAGCTTCCAGAAGTGGCAATGTGTAAGGAGAGGATTGAGAGAAGGGAAAGACTCTGAATGTGCTTACTGTTCAATAATGCAATCCTGGCCTGGTTGGCAGTAGGGAACAGCTGTTTACATTTCAGGAAGTTACATTTTCCTTTTTTCTCTGGTAGATTAAAGACGGTTGACGTTATCATTCGGAATACCCAAGGAGCTGAATCCTTGGTCAAAGGCTATGAGATTAAATTGAGTCAAGAGGAAGCTGTGCCTGCCGACCTCAATGCTATTCAGTCCCACCGGGCCACCTTGCAGGTTGGTAGCCCTAAGAACGCTCTTGCCCAAGGCTATAAATTACACCAGCTGTGGCCTTCTGCCCCTTCTGTCTGCTGGAGAAATGCCTGCCTTTTGATGTTTTTGCAGAACTGGTTCTCTAGGCATCTTTGTCATGCTGGTGCTGATGTAAATTGGACAGTAGGGCTGGCTACAAAGGAAGTCCTGGGAGAGCAGGCAAGTTGGCACAGTTGGTCCCAGGACTTTCTTTGCCTCCCTTTTAGCTTCTAGGAATATCCTTTGGCTCTCCGGAAACACTCAAGAGCTAGAGAGGAATCATCTTGTTCTCCCTTGTCCCCAGTACTGAAGGTGGGCACAGTAACACACAACCTGTCTGTATATAAGTGTACTGGACAGACTGTACTGTACTGTATGGATTGTATATAAATGGAACAAACCCCACTCCCTTCTATGACTGATGATGTTACCTAGTCGGGTAATGAAATGTCTGCAACCAAGCACAGAGAGCACCAAGCACTCCACAGTTACACCCCACCGTTTACATGTATCCAGGTGACTTGCATGCCCATACTAGTTTTTGGCCTAGAAAAAGGATGTGCCGTGGCAAGGCTCCTATCAAGGGAATATGAGTTCTTGAAAAAGAATCTGATTTGGATATAAGAGTTTCCGCCAAATAGAAAAATCTATCACTTTGATCATGGAGAACAGAAAAATTGGTTAGATTAATCTCATTACTCTTGAACTGGCAGCTAAGTACGTAAGCGAAGGGACCGGGTAGCAGCAGGGAACTGGACAGCCCCAAACAGAGAGCAGTGGGGCAGGCATCTCCTGCCTGTGTCCATGTGGGTGAGATCAGCCCCTTTTCTTTGGCTCTGCCATGCAGCCAGAAAGACCAAGGGCTGCCAGGAGGTTGTCTATCCGGGGCCCAGGCTTTGTGTTGAAATGTCCTGCCAAGAGGCCTGGGGAAAGGAGAGGGGGAGGGAAGGGCGCTGGCTGGAATCTCATAGCAAGCTGCTCAGTGGCTGACACCCAGATCAACCCAGAGAATCTTTGCTGAACCGATTCCCTCTCAGATCCTCACCCAAACCTGTCCCAGATTCATTCCCTTTTCCATCACAACCCTGCTTACCCCTAAGTTCAAACTATTTTGGATGACGGTCAAAAAGGTATTCCTCCAAGAGTCCGTGTCAACGCCAGAGAGAGACATTCTGCTTCTGGGAGCTGGCTGGGATAATTGCTGCGCTGAAACCTCTTTCTCCCAATGCGTGTTCCTCCAAGTTCATTCTGTAACAACAAGCAAGGGGACAAACCTGTTGTCCATCCTGCTGGAGCAACTAACTCTGCTCACTAGGCCTTGCTCATCACCACTGGCCAACAAAGGAGGCAGATTTTGCACCTCTGTTTCTAAAGACCAGAGCACTGCTTTTGTGGGCTTCCCATTCATCCGGTAGATGCATTTAGTCCTGAACCTGTCAGTGCCAGAATTATCTAGCAGAAATAGATCATTACCACCCCCTCAGCGCTCAAAAAAGAAAAAAATAAACGTTTGGACAACATTTGTAGGTAATATTTCTGCCAGGAAATCTGTTCACCTGCAGAAGGTATGGTAACTGAGAACATCATTGCCTTCTTGATTCTAATGAAGGAACAGCCTGCTCTTGAATAAACAGGAGTAGAACGTCCCCTTCTGAACATTCAGCTCATTGCAGGAAGGTCAGGGTGGACCTGGCATGGCTGAGGACCCCAGTGGCAGACCAGGTCTCTTGGCTGAGCAGCCAGAGGCTCACAGGGTTGATGAACAGGTGGTTGGAATCTCATTCCTTTGAAGAAGCTGTTGAAGTCAGGGCCTCTGGAACATTGTAGTAATCCATGGATGGATGGATGGATGGATGGATGGATGGATAGATGAAACGAAGCCAGTTGATGGTTATGTATTGGGGCAGAAAAACAGAGGAGTGAGGATTTGAGTGCAAGATTAGGAACAGGCTTCAGAAACACAAGTTGTGGCGGGGGGGGGGGAACAGGAATAACTTCAGAATTAAGGCACCAAGAAATAGCCCATTTCCATCTCTAGTTACATGCAGGATCGCTTGTCCCTTTTTGGTCAGTGCTAATGTTTGCTCCTGGTCCTTGTTCTTTATCATTAATATTCCAGCACTGGATCACTGAAGTGAACACTAAGAATGCTGTCTTTGCAACCTTGGAAGATGACTTGGCAAGAGCCAAAGTGGTAGCAGAGCAGCTGTACCGCTTGAAGCAGGAGCGCAGCCTGGACCTGGACCACTACCAGGAGAAAGGCACGCAGCTGTGGGACCGCTGGCAAAGAGTCAGCCTGCAGATGGAGACTCGGTGAGGAGAGGGCTTCTCTTTCCTGGGGGCAGCTAGAGGGTGGGAGGGTCGCATCTCTCTTGTGCTCATTAGGCGTGCATTTAGGCATCTCAGATTGGGGGGTGTCCTAGCACCATTCTGTTTTTCAGAGGATACTGTGGATTCACTTCACTTACATGCACCAGGGTGTGTGCACACATGTATTCACCCACCCACACATGTGCAGA
This sequence comes from Python bivittatus, assembly GCF_059951505.1. Taxonomy (NCBI): domain Eukaryota; kingdom Metazoa; phylum Chordata; class Lepidosauria; order Squamata; family Pythonidae; genus Python; species Python bivittatus. The sequence goes on from NW_028277032.1 coordinate 3,555,167, forward strand.
GTTTCCCCATTCTAGCATTTTCAAGGCAGGAGAGTGTTCAGGGAAGGTTGCCATAACTTGTGCCCCTTTTGTCTGCTGGTTAGATTACTGTAATTCACTCTAGATGGGGGTGCCCTAGAAGATAGTTTGGGAGCTGTGCTCAGCACAGAATGTGGCCACCCTATGCTGACTGGGCTAGCAAGTACTGCAGAATACCTGTATTGGGCAGATTTGCTTCCAGGGCCAATTCAGGGTGCTGGTTATCACCTTTAAATAGGGTGATGGGGTCCTTTCTAATTCAGGCCTATTTGCCCAAACTGGAATCCACCCATCCAGTATATGCAAGCTGAGAGAGCACACCACAAATCCTGCCTACTTGGGAATTGGGCAGGGCCCGGAGGATGACCTTTCAGTCATGACCCCCCCACTCTGGAACTGGTTCTCCCCTGTGGGAACATAAGAAAATAACAATTGCTTCAATTTATGCTCCAAATGAGAATAAAGCAATATTTTATGAGAACTTTTATTTAGTTACTGAATGAAATTGAAGAGAGAGTATTTTGAGTCTTGGGGATATGAAGATGCATGGAGGTACAAATACTTTTTAGGGGAAGAATATGCCTACTATTCTTCTGCTTGCAAAACTCACTCAAGAATGGACATGTACAGTACTGGATCTCCAGTTTTTTATTAACCAGATGTGGAAGTTGCAGCTCTTATACAGATCATAATCCAATAATTGTAAGAATGCATAGAAGAACCTCTAAACTGAAAAGATGGAGACTGAATGGTTTATTATTACTGCAAAACTATATTAAATTGAAGTATCAACATGAATTAAATAGCTTCTTCCAAACCATTTAAATCCTGATGTTTCTATCTACAGTATGTGATTTTAGGGAAGCATTCACGAGAGGACTGTTTTAATTCTTTGGCATCAAAGTGGAAGAAAATCATGCAGAAATAGAAGGGCATATTGATAAATGAATTGAAGCAATTAGAATCAAGGCATAAGTAGAACCTGGACTTGGATTTAGAACAAAAGATCAAGATGATTCCTAATCGAGTGGACCTAATGGAAGTAAATAAAGCTTATAAAAAGATGAATTTTGCTAAACAGAAATATTTCGGAAAAAGGTAACAAACCAGAGACACAGTTGGCTTATCAACTGCAAAAGGAACAACAGAAAAGAATTACTGATAGTCCTCGGGTTATGATGGCAATTGGGACCGGAATTTCTGTCACTAAATGATGCAGTGATAAAGCATGATGTCACATGACCACATCGCTTAGCAACAGCAATCCCGGCAGTCCCGGTTGCCATCGTAACTCCAGGACCAGGTGGGCCATTAAGTGAGGACCTCACGTGACCGTGACATGGGAAGAGGCAGGAGTGCCAGGCAAGCAGGTCCCCTCTCCTTCCTTATTTCTACTGGCATTAGAACCATTGGCAAGAAAGATACAATGACAAAATAACATTTCAGAAATTAAACTGACAAATCAAGAACATAAGCTAAAACTGTACACAGATGGTGTTGTGCTTACAGTTACTCATCCAAGGGATTCTCTAGAATTCAAAATGGAACATATACAACAGCATGGCTTCAGATGAGAACATCAGATGAAAAAGAACAAGACTCATATGATTACATCACATTTATCTGAAGAAGAAAAGCAATATCTACAGCAAATAACAGGGCTTCAGATCAAATACGGTACTCAGAAATTTATTTGACTAAAACAACAAAGATTTATTTTAGAATAATTATCCACAAACCTGGAAAAACATAGTGGCAGGCATTTTAAAATGGATAAAACTAAAATTCTCCTTGCTGAAAGCAGTAAAAATGAATATTTTACCAAGGCTTATTTCAAATGGTTCCAATAAGAATTAAAGTATTACATGAACAGCATGGACAAATAACTAACCTTATATGGTCAAATAAAAGGTTGAGGACTAAGCTTAAGACTAATTTTAAGACTTTACTAGAAAATCTGGAAGAATGAGGTAGATTGGCAATCCCAGATTATCAAGCCAGCTGTCTAACTGGAATTCCTGCCTGAATTGTGTCTCCTTAAGGTTGTGCTTCTGAGGGAGCAGGACTTTTAGATGGTTTGCTTGAATACCTTTGGCTCCATAAAAACAGAAAATTTAACCAGCGGAGAGGTAGTGATTCTTAAGGATTGCAAGACCTAAAACAAAGATGACTTTTTTGAGAGTCTCTGTTTTGAATGTTCAGAATCTACTCAATGGTTTCAGTATCTCCAAATCATTAACATAGTTAAAAGAATTACAAAAGCAAGGCCTACAGACTTGACTGAATTTTTTTTTTTTTTACTTATTAAATGTGTTAAGGCTGTTCACTCCAGTAAACTCTGGGCAGCTTACAAAATCCAATATAGTTAAAACAATTAAAAACATAACACACAATGGACAGCCTGGACTAAAAACAACCACAACAATAAAAACATGACAGGGACCCCACAAATGCTATTCCAGAGGTTGGGGGCAGTGACAGAGAAGACACTTCCTTGGTCCCGCAAGACGACGACGTTTAATAGAAGGGACCTGAAGTATAACACTGAACTCAAGAGCATCTGTTGGGGCTGATTTATATGTTATTAGTGAAATACTGCTCAGAAACTGAGGAAGTTAGAGTGGATGTTTAAATGGATGCAGAATTTAAGCAGGACAATTGACGTGCAACAATGGAAATATCAAAGAAGAACAAATATTAAATATACTGTGAATATCACACTTAGAGAAAATTGGTACAAGATGTTTTACCATTGATATATTATTCCAGTATTGCTTCTTAAAATAGATAAGTTATTTTCTAAAAATGGTTGAAAATGCAATAATCAGGTCAGATAATTCTTATACTTTGGTGGCAATGTTGCACAGCCAACAAATCTGGAAGATGGTTTATTGGAGAACGAAACAAATTTTAAAAGTTGAATTCTCTTTCTTGACTAGCTGTTTTCTGTTAAATATTACCAAAACTTATATTCCCACAAAGTATACTAAGTTGGCTTTGTATATGATAACAACTGCCAGGACACTCTGCCTTTTATTGGAAATGACGTATAGAAGAATGACAGACTAATCTGCGTGTGAGCATGCATGAATGTCAAAAATAAGTTTGTATTGAAGAACAAGTCTGATACAGAATTTAGATCCTCTGGGAAACCATTTTTGGGTTACAGGTGGTCCTCACTTAAAGATGGTAATTGGGACCAGAATTTCTGTCACTAAGCAATGCAGTTATAAAGCGTGATGTTACATGACCGCACCACTTAGCAATGGCAATCCTGGCAGTCCCCATTGCCATTGTTAAGCAAGGATCGTGGGTCATTAAGCAAGGATCTCACGTGATCATGACTTGCGACTTCCTGCCAGCTTCCAACAAGCAAAGTCAATGGGGAAGCTGGCAGGAAGTCACAAGTCCCAGGCAGCTCTCAAGAAGGCTGGTGGGCAGGTGAGTGCTATGGAGTATGGCCAGGTGAGGGGTAGCAGCTATGGCGTGAGCATAACCAGGTGGATGGGGGTACTGCAGAGTGCGGGAGGGGGCACAGGTGGCTGCTGTGGCATGGTGCGAGTGCAGCTGGGCAGGTGGTGGCTGCTGCAGAGTGCAGAAGGGCACTCTGGTGGGTGCCGCAGTGTGAGCATGGCTGGGTGGAGGGGGGGTGCTGCAGTCCAGTAAGAACACAGCCAGGTATACATGTGTGCACTATGGAGTGCGGACGGGGTGGGTGCTCTGGGTGGGTGCATGCTACAGAGCCAGGCTTCTTGGAAGAAAAAGCGGCAGAAGCAACTTATAGGAGTGACTTGCAACCTTTCCTGCCGGCTTCCCCATTGACTTTGCTTGTGGGAAGTAGGCAGGGAAGGTCGCAAGTGGCAATCACGTGACCATGGGACGCTGCAACGGTTGTAAGTGCAAGCCGGTTGCCAAGTGCCCAGATTGCAATCTCGTGATCACGGGGGTGCTGGGATGGCCAGAAGTTTGAGGAACAGTCATAAGTACCACCCATTCAGTGCCATCATAACTTTGAATGGTTGCTGAACATGGGGTCGTTAACCGAGGACTATCTGTATAGTTCTCCCTACAGACTTCTGTCGCACCTGAAATTTGGATCTCTCTTAACATAAGGTTTTAATATATTAGTTCTTTTTTGATTAGTTAAATAAGGATATTATTCTTAGATTAGACAGAAAACTGTTAATTTTTTATTCCGACATGATTCATATTAAACCAGTTCTATTTTTAATTATTGAATATCAACCAGTTTAACAATGTTCTGAAGTCTTGAATTGATACAAAATACTTTAATATGTAGCACCAATTTAATGTCACTTCAAATTTTTTATTTAATCTTAATTTCTTGTAAATCCCTTTTCTCTGTTGGTATGAAAAGACAAAATGCAGGCCGTCTTTGTGTTCCTATTCTGTCTTGACAGCTCCATTTTCTTCTGAGCTTTGGTTTGCAAATGTTTAATGCATGAACAAGAACTTTTCCAGAAGAGCAGCTGGCCACTAGGCAAATGTTACTGTGTGTTCTGCTGATGTTATCTTCTGTCTACACCTTGATTTTCTGAGAAATCTATACATTGTCCTTATTTTCTAACCCATGGAATATCCATAGAGTATCTTTGCTTTACCATTTGTCACTTCATTTCTGCCCTGCACCTAGAGGTGTTATTAGCAGGTTTGTGCTCACAGAACAGCCACTTTTGGGGAAAGGGCAGGGAGAAGGAGGAAGAACCACTTTGTGCCCTTTCGAAGGTAGCAGGGGAACAGGGACAACGGTGGAACAGTCAGCCTGCCCAGTGTTTAAACAGCCAACATCCCAACGTTTCAAGAATCCTTCAGAATTGTGGTGGACTAGAAATGCAATAAACAAACAAACACTCCAAATGACAGAACACCTTGGCAGGCAGTTCAAGGGAACAATGGCAATACGGACAACCCCCCATGAATCCAAGGATGAGTAGCCTGACTGAAAGTAGCTCAGAGTCCTTAGAGTGACTTCAGCAAAGAGCCGAGGGTGCTGCTCAGCCCTGCTCAGATGTGGTTCGGCAAAGTCTCCTCTTGTGATCAGGATCAGTGGAAACATTGAAGACTCTTTTGCAAAAACGTGGGGTTTCTGCAGAAAATATGTCCATTGCTGTTGCTGCTGACCTGAGCCAATTGGCCGAAATGGACATATTCTTGAGGTGTAGTCTGTAGTAAACCTTTATAAATTGCAAACCACTTCAGACCAAGTGCCAGGGGTGTCTGGAGAGTGTGGTCAAAAAAGTCAAAATGCGAAGCATGTAGGAGCTTCATTGCTCCTACATTCACCTTCTCTCTCCAACTCCCCATGTTCTACAGCTGCCCTCATTCTCATCTTCTTGACTTTTTTTTTTAATCATACCCTGTGGATGTACCTGCAAAGCGCTTTCCTCTACTTTATTTAAGACCACGAATAGTAAAGTTTTGTGTTTATTATTACTCAATAATATTGTTCAATTACAAGAGCACAATGTTTGAAGCTTATTTTATCACTCAGTTTTTTGTTCCTTCCTCTGTTTTCCTTTCCTCCATCTCTTGGCAGCAAAACTGAGCTGGAGAATATTGAGGACGTACTCAGGGATTATCGGAAGTGTCATGGGGCATTGGTCCAGTGGATTGAGGAGACCACAGTCCAGCAGGAGCTGATGAAACCTGGACAAGCGGAGGACAGCCGGGTGCTCTCGGAGCAACTAAGTCAACAGATGGTAAGGATGACAGAGGGATGCACACATGGCCTCGATCACCTTCTCTCTCCAACCCTCCATGTTCTACAGCTCCCCTCATTCTCATCTAGCTTGTGTCTAGGTTCAATCACCACATTAATATTTTGGCACTTGGAAAAATAATGTCTACAGAATTTGTCAACAGAATGTTTCTGCACTTAAGTATTTTGTCTAGATCTGTCATAGTCTACTTCTCAAGCAGCAGATGCCTCATTATTTTATAATGACAGTTGCCATTCCTGTGAATTTTTTAATCTACTGAGAAGGGAAAATCTGTTTCTATTTCAACTTCCTCTTTGCCTGTTTACATTGGGTTAACTTTAGCTAGTTGACATTATTATAATTTTTGAAAATATTGAGCAATAGACAAAAAAGGACTTTTTCACCCCCTTTTGGAATGTGACAGGAAGGTTTTCAAATGCCAGTCTGCCTTACTTTCAGCCATCAAAGAGGTGTCATCCACATATCTGACGTGGCTGATGTTTTGGGAGTTTTAATTCTAATTTCTATTTCTTCTAATCCAGCATTTCTCATGATATACTCTGAATATCAGTTAAATAAATAAATAGTATACAAGTATACAATCCTGGCATTCTTTTTTCCTGATTTTGAACCATTTAGTGGCTCCATATTCCTTTCTAATTTTTGCTTTCTGGTCCTCACCCAAATTCTTCGGTAGGCCAGTAAGGTGGCCCACATAACTATATTTTAAGGGCTATTTGCAAAACCAATAAAACAAAAACAGACATCTTTTGGAAAAAACTTTGAAGTATGCACAATTATGCAATGAACTAAAAAAATAAGGGGAGAAACTTTGGTCAAGATCATCCTGTCTTGTCTACTTTTCAGGGAATGCAAAAGGAGCCAATGAAGTCCTTCTTCATAGATGGACTTTGGACAAGAGTTGGTGGGAGTTGGGCGCCATATACATTTAATAGATGATGGTGATGATGATGATGATGATGATGATGGAGGGGGTTCTGGGATGGGGCTTCTAGTCATGAGGACTACTTCTGGCCTTATTGCCATCTGCTAGGCAACAATGGGAGAAAATGAGGGGCATCTTCCTGTTGTGTTTGGAAACTGTTTTGTTTGGCCATTGTTTTTAGTACTACTTTATTTGAATGTTTGCATTATTTTGTAAGGCATGTAGAGCCTTTCTGGGATTAAAATTTAAAGATAAAAGGTACAACTAGTCCTTGGGTTACAACCATTCATTCACCAACTGTTCAAAGTTCCTGCACTGAATGAATGGGTCCTTGGAATTCCAGCTGTCGCAGCATCCCTGTGGTCACGTGACTGTGATCCAGGCACTTGGGTGTCCTCACAATTACATCACATAGTCATGTGATCACGATTCCAATGTTCCCTGTTGGCTTCCCATGTGCAAAGTCAATGGGGAAGCCAGCAGGAGTCGGAAGTTGCAGTCACGTGAGGTCCTTGCTTAACGATCCACATGGTCCTCACTTAATGACAGCAACGGGGACTGCTGGAACTGCCATTGCTAAGCCACATGGTCATGTGATCATGTGCTTTACGACCGCTGCCGTCATAACCCAAGGACTTCCTGTAAATTGCAGTAAATAAAAAAATAAATGGGAGAAAAGAGAGCATATACTTCTTTCCCTTCTTGCTTGGTGCTTCCCAGATGCATCTGTTTCACCACTGGGAGAAACTGCATGCTAGACTTAATGGCCTTTTGGTCCAGCACAGCTGGCCTACCCTTATATCCTTTGGAATAAGAGCCATAAATTGGAAAGGAAAGGTTGCCTCAAGAGAGAGTGAAAACACCAGGGAAGCACAAAACATAGCTTAATAATTAAGTCAGATGTATGGGAGATGCCATGTGGCTATATCCCCTTGCTGCAAAACAAGGGTGGATTAAAATAAAGAGGGCAGAAGGGCATCCTACTTGTAATTGTGATTTTGACAATGCTTTTATTTTGAATTTAAGGCACTGTTTGCTGAAATAGAAGCAAATCAAGCCAAACTGGACCAGTGTCAGAAGCTGTCTCAGCAATATTCAACTGCTGTCAAGGTAACATAATGTTCCTCTGGTTGTACAAAGAAATAGCAGGCGTATAGAGGCAAAGAATGCAGAACTAGCTGGAACAGAGTTTGGCAACCTTGAGGCTGCTTCTGAAATGGTCCTGGGCATTTGTGAAGGTTATCTTAGATAGTAGGCAGATCTTTACCATAAGTAACATGTGAGTGTGTTGCTGGATTGTGGTGTACAGGCTTGTCAGCAGAAAAGAAACTGCTAGTAATTTATTATGATTAATACATTCAATACTATTTCATGTAAATCAATGCAATGTAGTTAAATATTTTGTTACATGCATCCAAATTGCAGATGTTTTTCGCATAGGGTTCTGAAATATGTGTGCTGCCTTGTACCTTTTGAAAGAAATTGGAACAGGCAACTACAGTGGCAGTGATCTGAAAAGTTTGATACCGTAGCTGGTAATTAATCAAGTCCCTTGCTTGCTCGGGGAGTTCTTTTGAGGTTATGTCCAAATAACTGACCCATAGGGTGTACAGAAGTCACACAACTCAGTAAATTGGTTGGAGCATATAAAGAGAGATCAGAAACTCACCAATGCAGTTTGCTTTAGGATGGTAGGATGGTGATGATAGTTTACTTTGAGAAAGAGTATTATAGTCAGCTGTGGGAATACTGAATGTGACACATGAAACCATCATCCTACAGCATCAAAATCCCTTTTGCCATTTTTCCATCTCAGGACTATGAGTTGCAGCTCATGACTTACCGTGCATTTGTGGAATCTCAGCAAAAGTCCCCTGTGAAGCGCCGGCGTGTTCTTTCTTCCTCTGATGCCATCACACAAGAGGTGAGATGTGGCTCCTGCTGGCCTTTAGATTTTTCCATCCAGGGCTGGGTGGGCAGGAGGGTTTCCAGTTCTTGAGTTGCTCTTGCAAGCTGTTTTCTTTTCAGTTCATATTTTGAACTTTTGCCTTTTAGAGAATAAATCACTGATGAAAATTACCCAAGAAAGCCAGTCCGTAGCTGGTCTTCCAAGCCATGCACAGGGATGCCAACTCTTGGTTCATGTGATTAGTCTAGGGATTCAGACCTTGAGAAGTCTTTGTTAATTGGAGCTCTCAGGCTCCAAATCACTGACCAGCCCAGCAGCTGGGGCCGAGTCAGGGTCTCTTTCTTTCCCTTTGTCTGTGGAGCAGGAAAAGGAAAGGGAGATACCTTAATCCTGCCAACAGGGATGGCATAAGGATTGCTCTGCCACTTATGGAGGGGTGCATTCTTGTTCTAGATACAGGGATTTCCCCTTTCATTTTGAGGATCAAAAGAGACTTGCAAGGGAGGTCCTTGGCTTTCACATCATATTCACCACAATTCTTCTTGCAGCTAGTAACTTGAGAAATATTTGCCTTATCCTGAGATTGATTGTGAAGCATCCCCTCCTTTTCTCCTGCATGTTTGTTTCTTTTTGCAAGGAGGGGGAACCTCTTGCTTCTGAGGCTTCTCCCTTGGTTTTTGCAGTGAGGGAGAACTTTTCTGTACTCTGCTGAATAAGAACCGTTGGACTTGATGAGCAAAATGGAAAAAGTGATGTTTCAGTGTTGTTGGCTTTAATGGGCATGTTCCTTGTGCTTCTTGTTCTTCCTAGTTCATGGATTTACGGACACGCTATACAGCCTTGGTGACATTGACCACGCAACATGTGAAGTACATAAGTGATGCTCTCCGACGCCTGGAAGAGGAAGAAGTAAGGACAGAATTTATGTGATCTAGCATTTGTCTTGTGAATCCATTTTGGCCCCCTGGAGTCTTGCACCAGGTTTTATCTCATAAGATCATGGGAAGTTGGCTACCCTTCTTATGGAGGCATCAGGATTGTGCCAACAGAAGCACATTATTGTAGAATGGAGGGTCTTGAATAAATTCTGGACCCAGCTCCTTTCACTAAATGAAGGCTGTTTAGCTCCATACCCTCCAGTCTGGTCAGCTTAGCACCCAGGACAAAGGACCTTAGCAGAATTGTGCAGCTCTTTGCATTCAAAGAATTTTACCTTCATGTTGTCTTTCTGCTTTGTTTCACTTCTCTTTTCCCAATACATTGGAGAGGAACTGGGCCTAGCGATTCTCTCCAGTCTCCTGAATTCATTTCAGTTTCAACATTGTTCTGTGTCCCTCAGCCCTTCTTCTTCCACCCTGTATAGCCCCTAGGCAGGTTTGCATTCACTCACCTTAGAAGATGACATCAGCTACATTCTGGTTTTAGGACACTAATCACAGGTAGTTTTATGTTGTTATGCCTGTAAGAAGCATTGATGGTGTCAATGTGTTTTGTGTATATTATGTATCAACATTCCATGTTGTTTGATTTCATTTTTTGCAGAAAGTTGTAGAGGAAGAGAAGCAGGAACACATGGACAAGGTGAAAGGACTCCTGGGCTGGGTCACAAGCTTTAAGCAGAGTCCGCCATTCAGAAGCATCCCATCCGCAAAGAGGAAAGAGCTGGGAGATATTGAGAAGTCCATTTTGGAACAGCAGGTGCCTGCATGGGTTGAGGGCCTACATTTCCTTCTATGGTTTCTTTTTCATTATGTGCCAAGGCACAGATCACATCAATCTTATCCAGTTGCTGTTTCTAATGCTATTCACATCTATGTGAGCTTCCTGTGCTCAGTTTTTTTGGAAATGCATTATTTGAATGTTGCCTGCTCTTCTTCTTGTCAGGTCCTGAATGAAGAATTGGCTGCAAAGAAGGAGGAAGTCTCAGAGGCTGTAAAAACTGCTCAAATATTTCTTGCAAAGCATAGTCACAAGTGAGTTGAGAAAATAACATGAATCTGGGAAAGTTGGATTGCAGGTAGTCTGTAAAGCAGACCCCAAAATAATCAAATTATTTTTTCAATGTGAAATTTTGGCAGATCACCAAATTGCACAAGTTGTTGGCATTCTTACTGGAAATCTCATGATTTTAACCTTTTTCTGGGAAAGAAATTATGTAAAGGGTACCCTGACTCTCTATCTATCTCTCAGCAGAATAATTCTCCAGAAACATAATGGAATGAGATCAAACTTGATATGTGGGATAAACTGACAAAACAATTCCAGAACCATAGAATTGTTAGGGGTGCTTTCCCTACCTTGTTTATTTTTCATCTTTGTAATGAATATTTATTCCATTTGGAGGTCTCCAGAGGGTCTTGATGGTGGTGGTGGTCTACTTAAAGAAAAATGATGGACATTGTTGACTTAGTAAGTTGTTCCATCTTTCTATATCCAAATCACATCTTGGATCTAGGAAGTGGCATCAATATTGACTGATTAAATAAACACATATTGTTTGGCATTAATATCGACTGATTAAATAAACACAAATTGCCAGTTGTTACTGCTAATTGAGTATTTATAATCTAGCCACCCACCATTTTACACCTGAGGCCTTGGGAAAGTGTGATTCATTGATGTTCAGGGGGTCAGGCCAGGATGACCGTCTGCCTGGCCGACTTGTACAGGAATCAGAATGGCAAGCCAGCCGCTGCTTCTGGACTGCCCGTTGGCTGTGTTTCTGTTCCAAGCTGTCTTCCTTCCATGCTGCAGGCTTTCTGACCAGGAGAAGGTACAGATTTCAACCCAACTGGATACTCTGAAAGAAGCTTATGACCAGCTCTGCTGTGATTCCACAGAACAGCTTCAGCAGCTGCAGAGACACATGGCCCAAGAAATGGCGCATAAGGTAGCTCTTTTCCCATTCTCCTTATTTTCCACATTTGTGGCATTCTTTCCCCAGCAGTGGAAGACAAGATCCATGCTTTGGGCTACCTCTTCTCTTAGGAACACCCTGAAAACTTTTGAAAGTTCATACAGGCAATCATCCTTCCTTTTTGTTTCACTCCATTACACTCTGAGGAGAAACCTCTCAGAGGTTACTGAGGTACTGAAACCAAGCTAAGAGCGTTTCATACAGCAGATGTAATGGTATGTGGGAATGACCCTGAGGGATGAGGGGAAGAGATGCTGCCTAGGGAACGATCAGATAAAAGGGGGAGGAACCCACAGCTGAATAACGGGCAAAGAAACTTAAAAAGGATCTGCCCTAATGTATCAGGCTGTTAAAAGTGACAGCAAGAGATTTGTATTTTCAGATTTGCAAGATTTTGTTAACGTAGCCTTACAAAAAAATAGAATTAGCTCATCTGGTCGTGTTCCTGTCTGGTTTACCTGGGAGGGCAGACATCAATCTTGCAAGTCTGAAAATACAAATCTCCTGTCATCACTTTTAACAGCTTGATATGTTATTAAAAGGTGGATCCTTTTTAAGTTTCCTTCTTTGCCCGTTATTCAGCTGTGGACTCCTCCCCCTTTTATCTGATCGTTCCCTAGGTAACATCTCTTCCCCTCATCCCTCAAGGTCATTCCCACATACCATTCCAGCAGCTGACTGTTAGTGGATGGTAGACTAGGCCTGTCCAGTGGAGGACTCCTACATCTTTCTCAGAGATAATGTGTAGTTTTGTGCTGAAGCTTCCTACGCAACTTTTCTCTTAGTCACTTAGTTGTGAAAGGCCTATCAAGGTTGGCTTCGTACCTTATCACCATCCATACTTTGAAAATAAGTATGGTTTATATCAGAAAGCTTGGGGTAGACAATGTCCAGGTCTGCTTCCATCTTACTATCAGTCCCTCTCCTGCACTTAGCTGCTTCTGCAAGAAAAGAAGCTGACAGATACCTGGGTGAGTGACGAAAACTTATGGAAGCTCCCAGGGAGCCTTTAGGAGAAGATTCTGTGTGGAAGAGGCAATGAGAGAGGAAGTTGTCAGAGGATGATTCAGGAAATGGAGAACAAAGGATGAAAGCACAGAAATAAACCAAATGATATACAAAGGGAGGGTAAGATTGTGGAATGAAACAGAAAAAGAGTAAAGGGAGTTAAGAACCTGGCTGAAATAGGGTTTATGCTTCTAATCCCAAATGAGCAAGGAGAAATAATTTCTCTCTTCCCTTCTGCATTTTCCATGGAAAGATTGTATATACAGCCAATTCTCAAGCGTACGATGCTTTCCAATCGTAAAGCTGTCGGTGGTTGAAAGCAGTCAATAAATTTCTTCCTTCAGTCCTTTTCTTCTGCAGCCTTCTGCTACTTTATGCCATCTTTTCTTATACACTTGGCCAATTGTCTGAGCATCCACCCTATCTTTGTTACTGCTTTGTTCATAAGTCCTATCTGGATATATCTGTATATCATTGTATATAAATGTGATATTTATGTGTCCAATGCAACCTGTATATCTATGTGGAGTTGTGTTTTAATGCTTGCAGGCTCCCTCTACTTTGAAGCATTGCAAACCAAACCAAATCAGCCAGATTTTGATGTAAATTGATGCCATTTTAAATCATAGCATCACAGAAGATACTATTAGTTCTGTCACAAAAGCACCAGAATGCTCTTTTCCCAAATGTTGTGACCACTGCACCCATGATTCCCTTGCCAAAGGCTCCTTTGTCCCAGCCCAGAAAAGCCTATACATTTCCTCCTCTCCACCATGATCCCTCCTAGGAATAATGTAGTAGGAACCAGCACCCCTTAATTCCGGCTGCCTGATGTGGAAGAAGGTCTGCAGAAACCAGTATGTCCTTGGTTCTGGGGAAACGGAAGGTGGGAGAGGAATCAGAAGGGTATTTTTAAACTTCACACGAGAGTGAGAATGAAGTTCTGAAGTTTGGTTTGGGTGCTTCATGGTTGCAGGGAACCCCTTAAACATTTCTGCTTGTGGAAAACCTCCAACTCCTGGGGTAGAAGGATTGTTCAAGTGAAAGTAATGGGTGGCGCAGATGGAACTGCACATCCAGAACACCCAAACTGGCAGAACTCTCTGCATTGAGCATGATGATGTGTCCCTGTTGTTTTCTGTTCCATGTTGATTTACTATTCAGAATAACTACCATCCTTGTTTACAATTTTCTGTTGTTGTTTTTGAAAAACTAACCCTCCTGGAGTTTGCACCAAACAACTCACTCTAGAAATATGGGACAGTTGTGTGGGTTGGGCTCTGTGTGGTTGTTCTTTCTACTTTTTGTGCAAAACAAACAGTCGCATGCCGGACGCTAACCCCAGCTTTTACACTGTGTGCGCCATACGGCTGAGCTGCTACCTAAAGGCTCTGTCTTTAACTGCTCACGGCAAAGCCCCCAACTCGGGTAAGTAAGAAGCCTTTTGACGCCTCTCCTTCTCTTTTTCTCTTGTCTTAATATCTGACTGTGCATGTCTGGAGTCGTGGCTGTGGCGCTAGCAGGTTTGAAAGGCCTTTGCAGTGGAACTGCCATCCTGCCTTGCTTGGCCCAGGGAATAGGAGAAGGTTCACAGGGTGCATCTGGATGCTCTGGGTCCCTTCTGGGTTTAACAGAAGAGTCTCTTGGCGGAAGAATGCTACACGACTTTCTCATCTGTAGTCTTGATGGCCCAAGGCTTCCATGATGTAAAGATTCACAGATTCTCCAGTGCAGCCCCCAATTCCTCTTTTCAGTTAATGCCGCCCTACTAGGCTGAGAATACATAACATTTCCATGACAGGCACTGATTGTGTGTCGTAGTGGGTAGGGTTCCAGACATGGCGGGAGGCTCTGAGTTGAAACTGCAGCTTTGTCATTTAGGTCCACTTGGATCAGTTTGTAGAACTGGATTCCCAGTGGTCTCAGGACTCATCCCTGTGTGATTGAAAAGCACTTTATTGAACGTACTTCTTCACAGTGGTGCTTACAGGGAGAGATGGTTAACGGTAAGCAGGTAATTTGGTCCTCCAAGGGCAAACCACCTTTATTTATTTACTATATTTATTTAGTACCCTGCTTTATTGTCCATTGGAGTTGGGCGGCTCATAAATTCAAGTAAAATAAAATAAAATATTTTGTATAACTCAAGACAGTATATATAATGCTCTCTCTTCCTATTTTCCCCATGACTACAACAAACCTGTGAGGTGGGTTGGGCTGAGAGCAAGGGACTGGCCCCAGGTCATCCAGCCAGCTTCTGGGCCAAGAGGAGGACTAGACCTTGTGGTGTCCTGGTTTCTAGTCCAGCACTTACCACTATACCAAACTGACTTCTTCCAAATATTGTGGGATTTAGATTTTTTCCATGTAAGTAAGGATAGGTCAAAAAGAATTTGGAAGTACCACAGTGTCCTGAAATTGAGGAAGTCATGTTTGGATGGTCAGAAACCACTTGGTTGCATCTCTTCTTACAGGCTACCACTTCCAAGCCAGTCAATGGGTTGTTGTGTCTGTCTGGATACTGTAACTGCTAAGCAAAATGGGAATCTGTTGGATCTTTAGGGAACTGTGTGCCTTCCCCTTCTCCCTTTTCTTGGGTTCATGTGGGTGAACTGTGTTGTGGTTCTTCTGTGCTTTCTGTCTCCTCCTTTGGATAAAGGGGACCAAGATGAGTGCATGGCTGTTGTTCTCAGTATGCTTCTCTCTCTTTTTCCCTCCCTGTCTTTTTCCACTGACCTTAAACTGGAGGAATGTGGCTCAAGGTCTCTCTTGCTGCTTTGCTGCTCTTGCTGAGTGCCCAAAATGTCTCAGTGATGCCTCACCTGCCTGGCTAGATTGAGCTCAAAGTGAAAACAGTTTATAAGATCAAAATTGCTCCCATGTGATATCATTCAACATATAAACTACCAACCTAATTAGGATCTGCTCTCTAGCTCAGTATTCATCATACCTGAGATGACTGAGACATCTTGGACTGGGATGCATTTATAAGTCAACTATTCCTGTGATCCTGATATTTTGTTCTTTTTCCTCTCCCTGCTCCTCTGCTCTAGGGAAATGAGACTATTGCTGGAGTGCTAGATCTTGGCACAATGGAAGTCTTCTCTGTTTTTGGCGCCATGCAAAAAGGTCTCCTAGACCAAGACACAGGCCTTCTCCTGTTGGAAGCCCAAGTGATCACAGCTGGTCTGATGGTTCCCAGTGCCAGTGAAAAGCTCTCACTGGCAGAAGGCCTGGCAACAGGCATAATAAATTGCAAGATCTACCAACAGTTAGAAGAATTGCAGAATGCTGTCCAGCTGATCAAGAACATACAATGCAAAGACAGCCCATTTCATCCTGTTGTTGCTGCTATCGAAAATGGAATCATCAGTGAAAGTACTGGGCTAAAAATAGCAGAAATACAGCTTCTCACTGGAAGCTTTATAGATCCTTCCAGCCTTGAGCAAATTGGCTTAGAAGATGCTCTTCAAAAAGGCATCATTACCCATCACCTTCATGGGAAGTTGGTATCTTGCTTGAAATCTTGTGAGGCTTTAATTGATCCAAATTCAGCTGAGAAAGTTAGCTTGAATGATCTGATGCAGCGGTGTGTTCCTCACCAGGAGACAGGACTGAGATTGCTCCCAGTCAAACAGCTCTCAGGTGGGATGGTGAGCTTGCAGTCAGTCCAAGAAGCAAATATCTTCTGTGCAGTTCAAGAAGGACTAATAGAGAAGGAGGTGGCAGTTAGATTATTGGAAGCCCAGCTCTTTGCTGGTGGCCTTGAGGACCCCAAAAGTGGCTGCCGGTTAACTGTGGAGGAAGCTGTAAGACGTAATCTAATTAAGCAAAATCTGGCTTGTGACCTTCTGGTCAGACAACTGCAGACAGGTGGCATTATAGATACAGTTACTGGAGAGAGGTTTTCACTAGACAAGGCAATAGAGGGAGGCCTCGTGACATCAAGGCTTGCAGTGATGATCCTGGAATCTCTTCGATCATTTATGGGCCTTGTGAGGCCTGAGTCAGGAAAGATTGTGTCTGTTATGGATTCTCTGGAGCAAGGTATCCTAACTTCTGAGCTAGCTGATAAAATTTTAAGAGGCAGGCAAAACATCAAAGCGCTTTTTATATCAGAGACTAATGAAATCCTTCCTTGGAAAAAAGCTGTTGATTGTGGAATCTTGAATAAAGGTATTGCCAAAAAATTAAAATCAACCTGCCTCCCTGACTTCATGCCAGGAATGCCCCTTTCTGGCCCCTCAAGCAGTCTCCAAAGGGGAGGCTCTTCATCTGCCCATCCAGCAGATCATGGAGAACAAAGCAAGGGTCCCTTAAGAAGCTATGAAGAAAGAATGTTGCTCTATTTGATGACTCATAGCTATGTAAACATCCACAATGGCCAAAAATTGCTTCTAGTAGATGGAAAGTTAAACAGCCTGTCCGAAATCCTTGTGCCAGCACAAGAAAATGGCTCTAGCACTGACCTCTTAGAAGCCAGCAAAATACAACCCCAAGAATTGTGTGAGGTTGATGGCAGGAATGCCACAACTGAAGAAATTGGACCCTGCAATGAACTCAAGCTTAATTCATCTACATCAGAAAATGAGAAGGAACAAAATCTGCAACCCCACATTTGTCTACCTAGCAAAAGGCTTGAAGTGGAAATTGGAGATACAAATGAAGGTGTGAATGTGAAGGAGCAAGAGATGGAAGCTGATCTTGCAGGAGACTTAAAAAGTGAGATGGATGACCCCAGAAGAGAGCAAGGTTTGATGATGATACAGAACAAGAGTGATATGGAACTGCAAGAATGCAAATCCAGTTTTGAAATTGAATCTAGGAATAAAAAAGTCACATGGGAAGATGCTAAGCTTGAAAAACAACTATCAGAAGAGGAAAAGATGATATTTAAAGAGCAAGAGAGAGAAATGGGAAAAAGTGATGTCAGAAGAGAAATAGATTTGTCTATTGACAGTTTGGAAAAGATGGAAAAATCTCACATTTTAATAGATAATGTTGTAGAAAAGGTGACTCTTGCAGCAATAGATAGGCCAGAAGCTACCGGCTGGTTAAGCATGGGAAAAGTGCAAAATGGATCAATAGAAGGCCTTTTGAATCAAGCTGAAGGGAAACCTGCAGAAAAACATATTAAGAGAGGGCAGTTGGCCACAGATGAAAAAATAGTTCCTTTCTATCAAAGTGATAGTTCTGTATTGCCAAAACTACCTTCAGAACTGGAAGAAAACAGCACTCTGAATGTGTTGTTAACGCAACTGCAAGGTGGTGGTATAATTCATGAACAGACGGGGAAGAAGATGCTCCTGGACGAGTCCATCGCCTGTGGAGCTGTGTCCAGCCATACAGCCATCAAAGTGATGGGTGAGATGAAAATGTTTAGTGGCTTCTTTGATGCAGAGACCTGTGAGTCATTAACTACTGAAGAAGTAATCAGTGCAGGACTGATGGATGAGAAACTTCTCCAGAAGGTATTAGCTTCAGATCAAGCCATAAGTGGTATTGTAGACCCATGGAGCAAAAGCATTTACTCCATCAAGGATGCATCTGAGTTTGGACTATTGGATAAAGAAACTGCTGCAAGAATTCTAGAGGCACAAATAGTTACTGGAGGAATTGTTGATTTCAAGCGTGGCAAAAAAATATCAGTCACACTGGCTTCCAACCTTGGCCTAATACACAAATCCACTCAAGAAAATCTTAAGCAACTGGAGAAAGCATATAAGGGCAAATATGCTGAGGACACAATTAAAGAAAAACTCATTGCTCTGCAGGCTGAAATAGGAGGTATCTTAGATCCTAAAACTAAAGAACCATTAACTGTCACTCAGGCTGTAGAAAAGGGATTTCTGACTAAGGAAAAAGCCTTTAGACTCCTAACTAAACAGATAGTCGACGGAGGCATCCTTCATCACAAGACTGGCATGAGGCTTTCAGTAGAAGATGCCATGGAACATGGATTGATTGATGAAAGCCTCTACCAAGATCTCAAAAAGGCAGAAGATGTATGTCTGCACCAGTATGTTCATCCTGAAATGAACAAACTTGTGTCCTTACCTCAAGCCATATCCCTTGGATTAATCAGCTCAGATTTTCAAAGCAAAGTTCAAGAAATACAAGCCTCAACTGGAAGTATATTTGATCCTGTTTCTGGCCAGAAAATTACATTGACTCAAGCTGTTAAGAAAGGATTATTATCCAAGCCAGTTATGGAACAAGCAGTGATCTCCTCTGAAATGAAGGAAGCTATTCTTTATCCAGAAAACTGTAGATTAGTCCCATATTCAGAATTGGTCAGAAGGAGCAAAATTGACATTGAATCAGGGCAGAGATACTTAGAAGTTGTTCCCTTTCAAGACATCAGAGATGATGTTACTGGGAATATACTGTTGTGTTCTCAGGCAGTTAAACTTGGCAAAGTAGACCCTACACTTGCTTCGAGGTTGCTGCAGGCTCAGGCAGACACAGGTGGCATCATGGAAACTTCTACTGGCCAAAGACTGTCACTGGTGTCTGCTCTGGAACAAGAAGTAGTGGATGAAGATACAGCTAAAGTCATTGCTATTAATCAGATTTTGTCTGGAGGGATTGTTAGTGCTGAGAGTGGAAAGCGGATAACATTAAAAGAGGCCGTTGAAAAAGGATTAATCACCACAAAATTAGCCAGTGCAATTCAAGAAACTGATCCAATCACCAATAAATGCGGACATGATTTGGAAGAACATGAAGGCCCTCAGCCCCAAATGTTGCTGCAAAATAATGCCTCAAAGACTGAAACATTGGTCATTCATAAATACCATAATAATGAAAAACAGACGATGCCATCTGAAGCAATGGGCTACAATACTTCTGCAAATGCTGATACTGGTTCATTGAAAGGAGGTGGGAAGATGGTGAAAGATGAATCAATTCTCCCTTCCCCTTCTAGTATCTCAGCCATGGACAGCTCATCCAATCAGTTTTTAGGGGAGAACAAGCTGGCACCTGAGCTTGCCTTCATGTTAGACCCAGTTGAAGACCTGAAAGTAAAAACACAGAAAAAAAATAGTAAGAGGAAAAGTAAACTGAGGAGGAAAGAACTCTGGAAAGGAGAGCTAGAAAGGCAAACAGGAAATAATCAAGAGACTGAAAATATATTGGAGGACATTTTACCTGTGGACAGTAGCATGATTAATGGAGACCAGGAACAAAAAGAGAAAGTGTTTGAGCAGGAAGAAAGTGCTAATATATCCCTTGGCCTTGAAATAGCTAATAGGACCGCGTACTTCGAATCTGTAGAGAAGCTGGCATCGAAAGAACTCAGTTCTATAATTCAACAAGAGGAAGAAAAAGGTGACATATATTTTCAAGGCTCAACCAAGGTTGTGTCCAAGACGCAGGCTGATAACATATTACTTAGGGACACTAAAATGGAGCTACCAAGTGCAGGATCAGAATTAGAAGCTTATGAACTCAGCATTTTGGAAAGTGTTGACTTAAAAAACATTAAGAAGAAAACAAAAAAGATTAAAAAACGGAGCGCTCCCTCATCAGGTTCCAGGGACACCATGATAAGAAGAATCAAAGTAGAGTTAATCCCTAGCATACCAGAATCCTTTCAGGAAAATCCATCTGGTGGGGTAACAAGCACGCTTAAACAAGGTGAAGTGAAAAGACAGGACCATCAGGCTTGCAGGAAAGGGAAGCAGCACATTGGAGTTAGAGAGAGCACTGGGGATGATAGGAAAGTGAATATTGCCCAAAAGATAGATGCACCGGGAAAGGTTTCTGAACAAAAGGCAAGAATTTACAGAGATGCTTTGATAGATACCATAGAAGAACAAATATCTCTAGAAAAAAAGCAAAAACCTTTTAGCTCAAAAGAGCAGGTTCCCAAGGTAACAGCCTTCAGTTATGCAGAATCCTTTGGGTCTTCTGAGCCCAAACCAGAGGCTCTTCAGAGCAGAAAGATTTCAGATGGCGAGTTAAGTTCTTACTCTTCTGCGACATCATTCATACAAGAAGAAGCTGCAATCAAAGAAGCTCCTGGAAAAGACGGAAACATTGATCATGAATTGTCCATGTCTGCAGAAGTGGAGGAGTCATGGCATGTTGATCCTAAGGAAGGCAAAATTATTGGACCACAGGGACAGATTCTGCAAGAGAGGGAGTTTCCAGAAAGCAAAAGGAATTCTTCTGGAAAGTTATGCATGCAGCAGGAATTAGTCTCAAAAATGATCAGAGAAGGCGAGAATGTTGATGATTCTTCCTACATAGTTGAAAATAGAGAAGAGGAATGTCAAGATGCTTCCAAATCATCCAAGGTAGGTAGTTTATTAAAGTATATCTTAAGGGTGCTCATGCATACCTGTTGATTTAACTAGAAACTCAAGGAGTATTTCTGAAGACAAAATAGATACCCAGTAAAAGTTTTCTGAGAGCCAGTTTGGTGTAGTGGTTAAGGCACCAGGCTAGAAACCGGGAGACCGTGAGTTCTAGTCCTGCCTTAGGCACAAAGCCAGCTGGGTGACCTTGGGCCAGTCCCTCTCTCAGCCTAGGAAGAAGGCAAGGGCAAATCATTTCTGAAATCTTGCCAAGAAAACTGCAGGGACTTGTCCAGGCAATCGCCAGGAGTCAAGACTGACTCAAAGGCACGAAAAAAAAAGCCTCTCTAATCTTGTCTCCAGAAATGCACCCATCCATGGAAGGGAAGCACAGACCCAATCTGACAGATTATTGTTTGTTTTCAATGAAACTGTGATCTCAAAAGTGACAAATCCCATGGGCTCCTCCTTGAACTGTCAAGATGAGAACTCTGCTGCTTTATTACTGCTTTATTTTATTACTTATTTTAATATATCAAAATCCAGAGATCAGCTAACAAAGTTGTACAAGGTCAATCAGTGTTGCAATTATCTAGCATAACTGATAACATCTGCACTAAAAATTCTAAATTGAACAATGATGCAGTTAAAAGGTTAGTCAAGAATTGAAATGGCCAAATCCAAATACTAGTTTAATCCAATGTTGGGATGTTGTCAGTGATGGGGACTGGTAAGCATCTTTGGGAAAGGGTCTAAGAAGGTGAGAGCAATTCCAGAGAAACGCTTACTAGAGTTTTGAAAAATGATCTTTAATTAAAAAAAAATATGATTGAAGGAAAAAGAACTGGGCTATTTGGGAAAGAACTAAAAGTTTATAAATAAAACAAAGTCAAAGAGGAAAAGATATGCTTGTTCTGTTCTTGTCAGGCCTAGCCCAAGGAACTCCAAGAGACAATGCAAAATCAGTTCAGCTATGTTTATTAGCTACAACCTCTAGCAAGAATCTTCCCAGACTAAAACCCCAGTTCCCAAAGTCAGCCAGCCACAACAGTGTGAATTCCTCAGGGAGGTGCCAGTCTCATCCTCTTGTAGTTCCCACGCTCCTGCGGCGAGCTAAGAAAATGCTTATCTCCCTGAGCCTGGCCTTCATAATTCCATTCCATCACAGTTCTCTGTCCCTGTCCCTCCTGTGAAAACTGAAGCCTGCTCTTTATATCTTGCTCTTCCAGGGTCCACTTAGCAAACAGCTTTGCCTGAACTATGATGAAAGGTTGGTTGCGCTGCTCTCCAGGGTGCGCGGCATTGAGATGCGCATGCAGAGGGTCCAACTGACGGAGCTGAATCTCCAAGCGCTGCAGGAGCTGCTTTGCCAGGCTGAGGTAAGAGAAGCGGGTTCACGACTCAGAACAGCATGCCCAGGTCTCGCATGGTCAGTACCTTGCTCTGCTTGAGGAGGTTGCAGTGTCAGCCCTTCGAGGGTGTCCAGATCAGGAAACCAAATCCACAGGAAGACCAGAACTGCACTTGATTGAGAGAGGCTCCGGTAACAGGTTCTTGCAAGTCTGCCTGTGCTTTTCTCCCCTCCCTCTTAGACCTTGGTGAGTCAGGGAGGAGCCAGCCTAAGCCTCTTCCTAACGCTTTCTCCTTTCCCGGGGCTAAGGAATGCTTTCACCCATTCATTCATTCATTCATTCATTCATTCATTCATTCATTCATTCAAAATAAATATATAATAAATAATTGTGTGTGTGTATGATTTTTATTAAAACTTTTTTTAAAAGAATAAAAACTGCAACAAACTAAATTGGAACAGAAAAATTAAAAAAGAAAAAGAAATAACAGAAACAGCTAAAAGTGCAATAGACGAAGAAAACAGAAAAAAAAAAGAGCAAGTTGTAAAGAAAAATATAAGGACATAAAGAAGTGGCTTCTGATATTCTTCACAGCAGCTATAAGTAAATTATATTGTGACCTCTCCCTCTAAAGTTACGTCATGACTCTCTTCTTTCTCTAATCTATCCTGTCTAACCACCAGCCATAAATCACGGGTTCATTTTTTTTATTTTTACGCAAAAAGTCCAATAAGGGGTTGACACTTGCCAATAAATGTAGAGGTGGTCTTGTCAGTTCATCCATCTCAGCGAGATCTGTCAGTTTCACCCACCGTCCCCCTCCAGTGGGAAGTGCCGAATCTTTCTATCTCCGTCCGTATCATAATCTCAGGAGTGCTTTTGCCCCTTCTGTTTTTGTAATGGCTTTTGAGTATTTCCCTCAGGGCCATCTCCGTGGCTCTCTCCATGCAGGGACATGCCAGAGGAAGGTTGTACTACGTGCCATGTTGGTTTGGGGCTGAGGCTATCCCTGTAGGCACCACGCTCTGGGAAGGCTGGTCGAAGTAGAATTTAGGAGAGGATGGGATGTTTCAGCTTCCATTCTTCCTTTACTTCATTGGCAACTGGCAGTGGAAGCCAAGTGCTGCACCACATAAAGCATCTTGCACCTGAATGGTTTGAGAGGACAAAGCAGGAAGGAGGTGATCCAGAGGAGACTGTTATTTTAGGAATGGGAGGATCCCCTGGCTCAAATTACCATCTTCCCAGCCCCTGGAAACTTCACCCCTGTGGATCCCAAGCCCTTTTCAGCTCCCTCTCACAGCCCACTTGCAAATGCTTCTGGGCATAAATCACACACCCTCCGCCAGTTGGGTGATGTTGTGTCCGGTTCAGCCCAAAGAGCTCCACGAGGCAGTGCAGATAGAGTTCTTTTGCATTTATTAGCTTCCACCTACAAGACAGAATCTCGCCAGACTGAATCTAAACTCCCCAAGCCAGCAAGCAACACTGCGAATTCCTTAGGGTGGTGCCAGCCTCATCCTCTTCATCTTCCCACGCTCTTTCTGGGGGCTAAGGAAATGCTTATCTCCCCGAGCACGGCCTTCACCAAACCATTCCATCACAGGTTGCCAGTCCAACTGATGTGGAATGTATGTGTGGGGTGAGTGAGCGGGGTTCTGCCCAAAGTAGGTTAAATCGCTTAGGTTAGGGATGTATCCTTGCCTCAGTTTCCCAATGGTGACAGCTCTTGACTTTTCATATCTGCTTGTCTGTCTTTCCTTCTCTCCCTGCCCAAACCACACATTGGCCTTCATGTTGTTGAGTCCTTATGCCTGCTAGGCCAAGAAGAGAGAATGTGCGGACTCTGTAGCTGATGGTGAAGATGATGGACTTGGAGTCTTGCTCACTGCTCAGTCTTGCTCTTGATGAACCAGGCTGAGAGAATGGAGTTACAGCCCTGCCTTGTTCATGTATTCTGATCAGGCCCTAGACACCATTGTGGCACATTTGTCAATGTGTTTCCTTTGTTTGTAACTATCTTTTTTCTCCCCTCTCCAAAAATAAAAGTTATGGAGGGAAAGATATAAAAGCCACATTGTGCCTTTTGATTATTAGAGACCTCAGTCCAGAAGCATTCTTTAAGCCCAGTCTCTCCTCTAATTACATTTAATTACACTTTAGCCATGGAAAGATGAGCTTTCTGGGAAGCAACGCTTGAGGAGTTGGCTTATATAATTCAGCTGTTTGGCCCCGATCTCGCTTCATGCTTGGACAGTGATGCAAGTGCAATAGCTGTGATTCTTCTGCTCGGACAGGGTTAAGGTGACCTGGAGCGAGCAGGCAGAGGGAGTGTGAAGCTCAAGTTTATTCCAGACTTGGAAAATCCCTTGTCTTGTTTAGTTTTTAGCTTAACAGCATCCTCTTCGTCTTAGGCCTTGGATGGGGAGCGGAAGGATCTGTCAGCTCCAGTGAATCAGGAGCTGGAAGCTGTGAAAGGGATCGTGGCCAGCTCTCCCCAGGAGGTCCCTGAGCAATTGCTGAGGGCTTTGGAGAAGGACGCCAAGAACCTTTTGAAATCTTTTGGCTCCGTCAGTGAAGCCCTGACTTCTTGGCTGCTAAACCTTCGCACTGCAGCAGAAGCAGAAAAGGTATTGCCTTCTTTAAGGGCCAAAAACATTTCTGGTGGGAATCATTTATCAGAAGTAGGGCAGTTCTGGCACTCAGACCCTCTAGAAGAAGGTTAGAAACAAGACTGGTGGACGAAGTGAAAGAACCAGGTAAGGAGGATACAGATTATGGTGGTTCCATGTGCTATTTTTTTCTTTGCATATGACATGGAGTGGTTGATCTGGGAAAATTTTTCCATTTGGCTCCATAAACCAAAAGTGGGCATTTGGGGATCTGCAACAGGAGCCGAGACCTCCATTTATTCAGGTGGATTGCAGAGGCCCTGCTGCAATAAAATGTTGCTGCAGCTTAGTTCATAAACAAAATAAGAAGAAATGGCTGCTAAACGTCCTTCAGTAGAATGCTGCTTCTATTTTTCATACATAGCATGTTGGTACAAGGAAATAGCATATATGATACTGCTCCATTGAGGAGCTCTCTTGATTAAAAGAGAGCAGTTTTATTTTGGAATGGAGAAAAGATGGCTTATTGAAACTAATTCATTTATGGCTTCTGGGCTTCTCTGCTATTTGTTAATACTGTGTTAAATGAAGGGTTATCTTGTTTGCTGCCAGATATTTTACCCCCATCCCCAAAGAGGCCTTTCCCCACTTGCATCTAACCATGGCACAAACATATTCTAGCAACATCTTTTTCTGCTGTATCCCCATGACATGGCCTTCATCTCATCCCCAGCCCAAATCATCCTTGGCTGCACCAGGGTCAAAGTAGCATCTTCCTCCTTATTTCAGCGCCATCCAAGAGCATATTCAAGGTGTTGTGTCACCTGTGGTGGAAGCGGTGGTGGACTCCAGGGACCAGGAAGAGAGGCAGGAGAGGGATCAACCATGGGGACAGCAAAAGTCTTGCCAGGATGATTTTCCGTTGACTCAAGATGGGTGGCAAAAAATTAGACTTTGGAGGGAAAGTCTAATTCTGTGAGGTGGCTGAATCCTCAACTACACTTGGGCTCTTCTTTGAGCGGAAAGTTCTTGTCTGTGTTTGTGACCAGCTCAAGGGGTTGCCTTTATTTGGGGGGCCCATATCCACGTTGATTTCTTTTCTGCCACCCTCCAAATTTTCTTTTACTGCCCATGTGGCAAAAAGCTCTTGAGAAAGGCACCCACAATTTTCCTCATACGGTACAGTTATTTTTCTGCACTTTCTTAGAATGTGTAACTAGCTTTGGGTTGTTTTTTCCCCCATTACCCGTGAGCCTACTTACAAGAACACTTTATCACGTGGGTTCTGAGGGAAAGATTCACTTTGTGGCATTCGTTTCATTTCAGAATTGTCCCATCTCTTCTGCCTGACAATTGAAACGGTGGCTGTTTTTGCTAAGGGGTTGACTCCGTTGGTTAACCTTGGTTTACTGTTTTGTTCGCATACTGGTTTTAACCCTTTATTCTCTTTTTGTTCTGAGGCTAAAATCCTAACCCGGCATGGCGAGCTCCAGAGCAAACTACAAATGCTGCTGAACTGGGTGTCAGATACCACCCAGCAACTCAATGGCCTTGAATCCCACGCTATCACCGATGCCAGCGGTTGGAACCCCTACCTTCGGAGATACAAGGTAGTCATAGCAACAGCCCTGCTAAGGTTGCCTGCGAGAGAAAGATGCAGCTTGGGGGTGGGGGTGGGAACGGGTGGAGGTGGAATTTCATTAATCAAGCTGTCTTCATACCTTGAGACCTCGCTGTCACCACCCTCGTTCATAACTCTTGTTAGCTATTTGCAACTTCCAAAATATCACAAGATACTGAGGGCAGCTTTCTGAACTAAACTGGATGGCTTTTCCAACATTGCAAATAACAGGGATTGACTTACTGGATGTCCTTGTAGGGTCTGGTGGAAGATGCTTCCAAGGGAAAGATCACTTGCCTGCCTGTAAGGATCCTGTCTTATGGCTACTAGCATCTAATGGCCAGAATAGCCTTTCTGGTTCTCTCTCTTTTCCAGGCAAAAAGTTGTGTTTTTCTCTGTCCCAGTTTCCTTGTTCTCCCCACAAAATTTGGACTCTCGCAGGGTCTGTCGTCTCACAGGAAACTCATGATTTACTTGGACGAACCTCTCTCTCATACTGGCAGCTGGGGCTTTTGGCCTGAGTGTTGGTGGAAGGGGGGCAGGGGGATAGCTATATGATAGCTAGTAACTTATCATCCACATGTTTAAAATTGTAAATACTGCTTTGGGCCAGGAGCCGTCACAGCAGACAGTGACTTGTTCGGGTTGTAACCATCTATGGTGAAGAATTCTGTAGGCTTTTGATATGGGGCTTGAGAAAGTGTTTCCTTTCTAGAGTTTGTGGAAGGTTTTGGATCACGGGTGGTGGATTTGTTATTCTTCCTTTTAAGACAGAAACATTTATGGTATGACCTTTATGGAAAGAGGGAGTTTCCTATTTCAGTCAAATACTGTTGGGCATTGCTTGCTTCCCTGAATTGTGAAAAGAGCTCTAGAGGAATGCAACAATGTGGGGATCCTTTCGAGAAAAGAGCACAGCACTGGATCCTATTTTATTTTGGCTGGTTGTTTTTCTTTCTCTGTGGCAGAGAAAGCATTGAAGCTGTAGGAAGTGCTGTGAACACAATTAGCCACTACAGAACTGGCTTGAATACAGACTGTGCTGTTAGAATCTTGATTATGACATGTGGCAGGAAAAACATCCAGTGCGCTTGCGGATATAGTGGTGCTTTAAAAGAGGAATGGCTAATTTATGATAGTTGTATCCTAGTTGATTTAATTGAGCTCTGGATGATGTCACTGAAATGCCCTGCCCCGTGGTACTCACTGCCTTGATGATTTCAGAGGAAACAAACCCTTGGAGGCTAACAGACCAAGGATGCTTGTTTGTTGCTGGCCAGATAAAGAACACAATAGAAACTGAATTGCAGAGCAAAAAGAAATCCAGTGAATCGAACCTGAGAACCTAAGATGCTGTAATACGGTTTCTTCCAGTTGAATAATCTCTGCTGTGCAGCCTCAGAATAGTTTGCCTTGCTAACAGTTTCTCTTCTTGCTCTCTTGATATGGCCAGGAACTGGCAAAGCCCCTTGCAGAGACTAAAGCTCAGCTTGATGGGATGGCCTTGGATATCCAGTTCTTCATTTCCGAGCACGCACAAGACTTGAACGCTGAGCAAAGTAGGCAGCTGCTGAGGCTGCTGAACGACCTGCAGAGGTCTTTCCGGGAGCTGTCCGAGAGAGTGGCCGCCCGCACTGAGGTCCTGCAGGTCTGTCTCCAGCCGGCTAAGCTGACGGAGGAGGTGATGGGGTGGGCTGCCCTCTGCGGGGCTGCCTTGTCCTCAGCAGGAGCAGTGTGTGCGCGCGCACGTGTGTGTGGCTTATCCCCTTAGCGAGGCAGGGACCCTCCTGCCGGGCTCAGCATCACCCAGGGCCTTGGTCCTCTTGGCTCCGCTGATCCGATCGCCCAGGTCTGGTGGAGAGACCCGTCCAGGAAGACTAGCAGAATGTCTGGAGGGGTGGGGGGAGAGACAGCCGGGCAAGGGAGGCGACAGTGGGTAGAGCGTGGCCCCAAGGCTAGCCAGGGTCCTCAGGCAAATTGCAAAAGCAGGGACAGCGCAAGAGACACGCTTTGAACCGTCCATCAAATGCGCTGATGTTTGTATATAATGTACATTAACTCCAGCTCCGCTAATTTATTACATATGAAGCAACCCTTAAAGATAACCTTTAACACCCTAGATTAAGGTATCCCCAAACCTTTTGTGCTGGTGGGCACTTTATGAATTTTGAGAGCATGCCGTTTGAGAACACTTTCACAAAATGGCTAACAAAATGGGTGTGGTCAGTAAGAAAAGCCAAGTTTGATGGTCTGACTCCTAGAGCCTCCCGGATACTTTCTGCCACCCCAGCTTAGCTCTGTGTTTTTCTGAATAGTTAAACACACTTCCAGATACAGCATGGGGCCTGATGTGGGAGTCATACAGTATCAGGAGCATTCTCCAAAATCAAGGTGGTACTGGGACCTGGTGTTCTGTTTTTCAGCCTGCCCACTTGCTAATGATGGTTGGTTGCACAGTCAACCAGATATTTAGACTGGATGTGGCATTTTTACCCACCTATCGAGTCCTTCCCAAGGACCTGGGATAGGCATCATTATTGTTATCATTATCATTAAATGAACTGAATCTACAAAAGTAACATACAGTGGGGCAAAACAGTATTTAGTCAGCACCAATTGTGCAAGTTCTCCCACTTAAAAAGATGAGAGAGGCCTGTAATTTTCATCATAGGTATACCTCAACTATGAGAGACAAAATGGGGGGAAAAAATCCAGAAAATCACATTGTCTGATTTTTAAAGAATTTATTTGCAAATCATGGTGGAAAACAAGTATTTGGTCAATATCAAAAGTTCATCTCAATACTTTGTTATATATCCTTTGCTGGCAATGACAGAGGTCAAACGTTTTGTCTTTGTTAAGTCTTCACAAGGTTTTCACACACTGTTGCTGGTATTTTGGCCCATTCCTCCATGCAGATCTCCTCTAGAACAGTGATGTTTTGGGGCTGTCGCTGGGCAACACGGACTTTCAATTCCCTCCAAAGGTTTTCCATGGGGTGGAGATCTGGAGACCGGCTAGGCCACTCCAGGACCTTGAAATGCTTCTTACGAAGCCACTCCTTCGTTGCCCGGGCGGTGTGTTTGGGATCATTGTCATGCTGAAAGACCCAGCCACGTTTCATCTTCAATGCCCTTGCTGATGGAAAGAGGTGTTCACTCAAAATCTCACGATACATGGCCCCATTCATTCTTTCCTTTACACGGATCAGTCGTCCTGGTCCCTTTGCAGAAAAACAGCCCCAAAGCATGATGTTTCCACCCCCATGCTTCACAGTAGGTATGGTGTTCTTTGGATGCAATTCAGCATTCTCTCTCCTCCAAACACGACAAGTTGAGTTTAGACCAAAACGTTCTACTTTGGTTTCATCTGACCATATGACATTCTCCCAATCCTCTTCTGGATCATCCAAATGCTCTCTAGCAAACTTCAGACAGGCCCGGACATGTACTGGCTTAAGCGGGGGGACACGTCTGGCACTGCAGGATTTGAGTCCCTGGCGGTGTAGTGTGTTATTGATGGTAGCCTTTGTTACTTTGGTCCCAGCTCTCTGCAGGTCATTCACTAGGTCCCCCCGTGTGGTTCTGGGATTTTTGCTCACCGTTCTTGTGATCATTTTGACCCCACGGGGTAAGATCTTGCGTGGAGCCCCAGATCGAGGGAGATTATCAGTGGTCTTGTATGTCTTCCATTTTCTAATTATTGCTCCCACAGTTGATTTCTTCACACCAAGCTGCTTGCCTATTGCAGATTCAGTCTTCCCAGCCTGGTGCAGGTCTACAATTTTGTTTCTGGTGTCCTTCGACAGTTCTTTTGGTCTTGGCCATAGTGGAGTTTGGAGTGTGACTGTTTGAGGTTGTGGACAGGTGTCTTTTATACTGATAACAAGGTCAAACAGGTGCCATTACTACAGGTAACGAGTGGAGGACAGAGGAGCCTCTTAAAGAAGTAGTTACAGGTCTGTGAGAGCCAGACATCTTGCTTGTTTGTAGGTGACCAAATACTTATTTTCCACCATGATTTGCAAATAAATTATTCAAAAATCAGACAATGTGATTTTCTGGATTCCCCCCCCCCCATTTTGTCTCTCATAGTTGAGGTATACCTATGATGGAAATTACAGGCCTCTCTCATCTTTTTAAGTGGGAGAACTTGCACAATTGGTGGCTGACTAAATACTTTTTTGCCCCACTGTAAGCAGTTGGACAGGGATAGGTGCCAAGATTCCAAGGCAAATGTAGGCAGCAGCAGGCTGGCAGGAGGGCATTACTGTGAGGACCCAGCCCTGGGTGTTAACAATCCCTAACATTGTTAGAGATATGGCTGTTTTGTTCCAGGTTTGCTGGAACATTTTCCAGGAAATTTAAAGCATTCTGGCACTCTTAATCTGTCTTCCCCAACCTGACAGGAAACATTGGAACTGCAACTCCCAGAATTCTTTTTGATCCTGCAGGATGGGAATTCTGGAACGAACAGTTGCCAAGTTAGAGATACCTTATTTCAGTTTGGATCTGATTTAGCATGGGTGTTTGACTTAACTTTATTTCCTGACAAATTCTATGTGCTATTTAAATATTTCAAAATTTTTCAAATTAAAATATTGGATTAGGATTTTGCTCCAAATGTACTTCTTTGAGTTTTCTCTATTGAAAATCAAAATGGATTTATGCACTGAAATAATTTAAAATTTAGTGCACCAAAATAATTATATTGCGCTTATGGTTAGGGCACATATCTCCAAACAAACTAGAAATTACTTTATTGAAATGTCTGTAAATATTTCAGATTAACTCAGCAATGTGCATGTTCTTATATTGCTTATATATTAAGAAAAAATTGAAGGAACTATTTTTTTTTCTTTTAAAGGTAGGCATACTTCCTCAGAAATTGTTTGAAAATCTTAATTCCAATGCTCAAATTGCCTAACTTTATTAATGTTCCTCTATAAAAAAATATAGTGGCACAAAACCTTCCAGCCAACATCACTGTTTCAGTCAGAGCACAGGTGAATGGGTTCCTCTCCTTGCTGGAGAGAAGTGAGGCAGGGATGGTTAGATTTTTAAATTAATTGTGAAGTTGTGTGAGTGTGTGCGCGTGTGCAGGGGGTGGGGTGGGGTGGGAGGGAGGCTTTTGTTCCCAGTCTAAGGGAGGAGGTAATTTTTGCCAAAAAAAACTTGGAAAGGGGAGAGTGAACCTTTTCCTGCTCAGGTGCATTGGCCCTGATCAAAATCTCTTTGCAGCTCCTTCTTTATTTCTGCCCCCAAAGGAGCTTCTGAATTTCACCCCAGCCTCCTTGGACCTCGATCGGTTCCCCTCGGCTGCCCACCTTCCTCCACGCTTCTCAGCACGGTCCTGTGTCTGTTGCTCACCCTCTCCCTCCCGCCCTAAGACACCATTAATGGAAGGGATGTTTTGTTTAACCGCAGTCTCTGTCCCACTGTTCTGTTCTGCCTCTTGTCTCTGTGTGTATTAACCGATGTGCTTTGCCTTTTCAGATTGAATGTACTCCCATCCCTAATGCAGGAAGATCTCCTTACGCTGCCGAGGAGCTTCTTTTGCTCCCTTTCTCAAACTGCTTCTGTTGTTTGGCTTAAGACTGCCAGAGAAAGCAGGGCTTCTCGTTTGGCACGAGCTTGGCACAAGGATCAGAAGGGGCCAAGCGGTGACAGAAGGATGGTCCAGGGTCACACATCATGCTCAATCGCCTCAAAGTTACTCTGTGCCCAGAGCAGCCTCCCCCAACCCAGCACCCTCCAAGGTGCTAGACCTCAACTCCCATAATCTCCAGCCAGCCTGGATTATCTGAGTTGAAGTCCAACACTGCTGGAAACCACTAGTTGGGGAACGCTGGCCGAAAGACGCAGGTTCATGTGACATCTCTCTCTGTCTTGCTCTCCTTCACACACGTACAGGCTCTGTCTCAGAAATGACCTCTCATGGGTCACTGCAGTTGTGCAGAGTCATCCTACACAACTCGCTATTTCCCAGCCTCTTTTCTTCTCAAGGCCACAAACAAAAATTGAGCTAAGTATTTTCTTAGGCTGGTGTCAAACGCCTGAATGACTTTATCCATTTCTTCCTTCCCACAACCTGAGAGTTGAGTCACACTGTAAAATTGACATGGAATAGGAAAGGTGCAGGCGAGCAAGAGAGAGCAAGAGACAGACGATGCATCTTGTGCTCCAGCAACTTCTGTTTTTCTGTTTTACAACTTCTCTGACCTGTATTTATATTTTATGTGTTTAATTGATAAGCCTTAACAAACTCCTGCCTTACTTTTAAAAACTCCCTCTTGCCCTGTAGACGCTCCAAGAACAACAAGCCATACGAGACCACAAGCTGCAGGAGATGTGCACCTGGATGGAGCAGGCAGAGGCCCAGCTGCTGGGTTCCCAAGCAGCAGCAGCAGCAAGAGAAGACCTCTCTGTCCTGGAACAGAGCCAACAGGATGTGACTGTAAGTGCGAGGCCACAGGAACAGCCCTTGGGGCCCAGTTGGACTGCTGGGAGACCTTTCTTGCCACCCTCTGGCCTCCCTCTCCCATCATGCCACTCATGAGGAAACCATCAAGCCTTTTAGGGTCATCTCTTGATTCTGTCTGTGTTACAAAAACACACCCAGAGTCAGGTCTGGGCGGCAGAGGCAAATAAGGAAGGAACTTTCCAGGGGGTGGGAAGCAGCATTGGTTACCAAAATCTGAGCAATTTCTGCTATAACGTTTTTTTTAACCAGTTAGCTGGTGGTTTGCCCCAAAAGGAAACTTGTCTCCAATAGAAACAAATATGTGTAGCTCAGGGTTGAATTGTGGAGTCCTTGGGGTTCTCTGAGCTTGGTGGTTTTCTTGCAAATGTTTTGTTACTTCGCTAGACATCTTCAGTGCTGGAATGGAGTGGGGTTTGCTCTCTGTTTATATTCTGTGGCCTGCCCTGCCAGTGTTGGTGGGGGTGGGGGTTTTGTTTTGTTTTGTTTTTTCCCCTCTGGTAGGTCCTTGATTAAGGTATTGTTTTCTGCTTGATTGTATGTCCAGTGGTAATCTTGGTGTTAATCTCTGCTTATCTGGGTGGTGATTGCGGGTGAGATCTTTTGTTTTCCTTTCTATTGTCTCTTTTGAATAGTATGTAGATGTTGTTTATCTCTGTGTGCCTGTTGATGGCTGCCTTGTCTGAATACCAAGCTTCCAAGAATTCCCCCGCATTTTTGGATTTAGCTTGGTCTAAGATGCTGACAGTTTCCCAATTGAAACTATGGTTAAGTCTGTCCATGTGTTGTGAGATTAAGGAGTTTTCATCATGTCTTCTGACTGCTACTTGGTGTTCATGGATGCGCTCTGCTAGCCTTCTGCCTGTCTGTCCTACGTAGTGTTTGTTACAGTCCTTACACTGTATGTTGTAGAGGACTCCTGCTTTTTCTTCTTGGGCTACAGGGTCTCTTGGTTTGCTTAAGATGTTTTGGACGGCTTTAGTTGGTTTGTGTGCTACAGAGATGCCATGTGGTTGTAATAGTCCGTTGGTAGTTGTATGGCAGTGTGATCCTTTTCATAGCTTGTGTTGGTTGTGTTATAGTAGGTTGAGTGGTCAGGCACTTTTTGATAAAGTTGCGTGGATATCCATTTTGTTGGAAGATGTTGTATAGGTGGTCTGTTTCCTTTTTCTGCTGTTCTGGGTTGCTGCAATGCGTTTATTCTCGTTTGAATAATATTCTTACACAGCTCTTCTTGTGGGAGATTGGGTTGTTACTTTGGTAATGGAGTACTTGATTAGTGTGGGTTGTCTTCCAATAGACTTGGGTTTCTAATCTGCTGTTGTTTCCTCTGCTGATGAGGATATCCAGGAAGGGAAGCATATTGTTGCTTTCTTCCTCTCTGGTGAATTTTATTCCTCTGAAGATGTTGATGGTTTCATGTGTCTTCTCTAGTTGTCCCTTTTTTATTATAACAAAGGTGTCATCTACACACCAGATCCATACTTGGACATCTCACAGAGAAGAGTGAATATTCTATCAGCTCTTCACTGCAGTGCCTCCAGAAAATCAAAGATGTACACATAGATGAAGATGAAATTATGGTCTCATTTGATGTCACAGCACTCTTTACATCCATAAACCCAGAACTAGCAAAAGAATCCATATCAGCAGTACTACACAACACACCCGACCTAACCAGATACACCCAGATCAAAATACCCAGAATCATAGACCTCATCAACCTCTGCTTCACTACTTATTTTCAGTTTGATGGACAAACATACCAACAAATCAGAGACACACCCATGGGATCACCACTGTCAGGACTCATAGCAGAGATTGTAATGCAACGCCTAGAAACTATAGCACTTCCACACATACAACCTAAAATATGGATCTGGTATGTAGATGACACCATGCCACAGTATATAAACAGAGAGCAAACCACATTCCATTCTAGCACTGAAGATGTTACCTAGTGAGGTAACGAAATGTTTGCAAGAAAACAACCAAGCTCAGAGAACCCCAAGGACTCCACAGAAACTTTTCTGACAGTTCTCATATGTACCTCCTAGTCTGTAATTGTAGAGAGTAAGGAAGATGACCTCAGTGGAGATATGCAGGACCCTTACTTAGGCAAAAGGGGCTGTAGCATCTTTAAGCCCAAACTACAAGATAAACTTTGGAGATAAAGTTTATACAAGATAAAACTGCTCAGGCAGACACCTCCCTGATTCACAGGCCTCTAAGAAGGGGAAAGAGCTTCAGCACAATAGGATTCTGTGCTGAATGCAGGATTCTGTGATTGGAGCCCATCTCAGTAAAAGTAGCTGTAGCCCTCTTCGGGAGTTGATTCCCTGGTCTGGCCTGCCTGGTGGGGCTGACAGTAATCAAGATGTAAATTTAATGGTAAGTTTTGATATGTTTTTAATGGGTGGCTCAAAAGATCTTTCTAACTGCATCCATTGGAAAAGATGATTAGAAGAGAGAGTCATTTGCTGAGATGGGTGGCTATAGAAATCAGATAAATAAATAAATAATGCCAACCTTGAACATCAACTCTTAGAACTTTCCAGAAGGGTTTGCTTGTTCTTTTTCAGGACTTGCAACGGAGCCTGCAGAGCCAGACTGCTTCTTTCACAAGTGTCTTGAAAGCAACAGAGGACTTTCTGGAGGAGAACAGAACCAAACTACCCCCTGGGGAGCTGGGATCCCTGCAAGAAAGACTACATCAGGCTCAGGGGCAGTACCTGTCCCTGCAGGAGAGGGTAGAGGCAGCCCAGAAGGAGCTTGAGAGTGCCGTGAGCTCTGTGATGCAGCAACAGACAGAAAAGGTAGGGTTGTGCTATGCGCTAAGTAATTTCCATTCTCTCGCCACTGGATGATCCTCTGTTAGAGAGACTGTGGTAGATTCTGCACTGAGCAGCAGGTTGGAGTAGATGACCTCTCTCCCACCTCTATGTCCAGTTCAGGCATCACATTTTAAGAAAAGATGCAGGTATAAATATATGCCAAATGGTTGTTGCAGAGTCTCTCAAAACTATTATGGAAGGTGCTCAGGGAAGGGATTCCTGCCTCATCCTTGCTGCCCAGGTTGTTCAAGGCAGCCCACTCCAGATGCAACAGTTTGTTCATCTCCGTGGCATTTTACTACCTCATTGTCTCTTCTCAAAAATGTGTTCCCAGGTTAGAACAATTAAAGACTTTGAAGAAAATCAGAATAAGATTGAATCCCTTCTACGTTGGCTGGCTTCGGTGAAGAGGCCTGAAGGGGTCCCAGAAGGTAAAGTGTGGCCAGTGGGAAGAGTTGGTGGAAGACATGGAGATGGAAGAGTCCAAGATGCTCCTGATAGCCGTTTGTTGGAAACTGTGGAAGAGAATCTTGATTTGCACTACACGAACTTGAAGGTTGGTGCATCTACTCAACAGAGAGCTGAATAAGATTCTGGCTTGGCTGTGAATCCATTTGTGTTGTTTCATTTTTAGTCCCTGCCTCGCAGATTCAGTTGCCCAGTCTGTGGTGCATTTTCACTCCTTGGCTGCAATCCTAATCTGGACTGCATCCTATCCTTTTTCTGGAAACCAAGTGTAAACCTCTAGGTTGCGTGAAAATCCCAGAATTGGATGTTCTGTTCCAGAGCATACTCAAAGCACACTTGTAGCCTTGCCCATCTTAGTTTCCTTCTTTATCCATATTCACTAAAGAAGATTATCTGAATTGGGAGTTTCTCTGAGAATAATGAATCGCTTGTAGCATCACTGCCACAGTCAAGGCTGAATGGCAGGATCCCATCTCACCCATTTCAAAATGGCTACCCTTGGCTTTCAGTTCATTCTTTAACACAGTTCAGAGCGCTGCAGTTGTCTGGATTAGTAGATAATTTGGGGCATGGTTTCTCCAACTCCAGATCAGATTTACTGAGGTGATCATGAGGTTCACCTCCAGGTGCCCCTCCTGACTTCAGTGGGGCAACCAGTGAGGGTACCCTTTCCACTGGTGAAATTGATTGGCATCCACTGTTTGTTTGTATTACATTGAACTGTGATGCATTCCACCTCATTTGGAAGCAGCCATGGAAGCATGGCTGTGTATATAACAAGTAAAGTACTAGAACAACCTTGGGCTCCCTCTGTTGGGAAGAAGCCAGTCAAACCCTGGGACACCTGTAAGAAGCAGAGGTTTCTCTTCCTGGCCTGCAAGGTCTGGTTTTGAATGTTCTGTTGGTAGTTCAGATTTGATGTATTGATGTTTTCTTTCCAGGTCCACCACCAAGAGCTCCTTTCTCAGCAGCAAGATGTCATTCTAGCCACGCAGTCAGCCCAGGCCTTCCTAGACAAACAAAGCCACAACCTCACACTGGAGGAGAAGCAGAGGCTCCAAGGAAGGCTAGAAGCACTGAAGGACCAGTATGCTACTTCCTTATCTCAGACAGAGGGGCAGCTTAAACAAGCACAGACGCTCCGTGATGAGCTGCAGAAGTTTTTGCGGGACCACCAAGAGTTTGCAGCCTGGCTGGAACAGGCCGAGCAAGACTTGGAGAAGATGCATGCGGGGGATGGTGCCCTCGAGTCCCTTCGGCCTGTGCTTCTTCAGCAGAGCAGCTTCTCTGAAGACGTGATTTCCCACAAAGGGGACTTACGTTTTGTTACTATGTCAGGGCAGAAAGTGTTGGATGCTGAGAAGGCAGTGACTGCTGCAAGCGGTGGGGCGCCGTGCCCTGAGATATTAGCCACCAGCACATTAGTGAAGAGCAAATTGGAAGATGCCAACAGGCGATACGGCACCCTCCACTCTAAGGTACAAAAATCCTTTAAAAGGAAAGGGATAGGGGTATTTTCTCTGAGCAGTCCATCTTACTTGCTCCCCAGTTTCTTTTAATTTCTCCTATGACATCCTCAAAGACATGCTAGTTTTATTTTATTTTATTTTATTTTACTTTATTTTACTTTATTTATTTATTTATATATCATATTTCTATAGCCACCCATGTCACACAAAGTGACTTTGGGCAGCGTACAACAATTAAAATAAAATAACAAGTGAATAAAAACAGGCATATAAAAAAGATAAAAAGTTATTATTAATTTTTTAAAAAATTTGCTAGAATAATTTGCGGTTGTGGCAAAGTATTTGCCTCCTGGCAGATTGTCTGAATTTTGTGCATATGCCAGTGAGGAACTGCAACTGTCCTCCTGTTCAGTCTAATTAAAGGGATAACTGGGCCCATTGTTTCACTAAATAGTCATACTGATTTGGGCCAAACCCATCCTATAAAACAAAACTTGGGCTCCCCTCATCACAGTGAAGTTCTTACCACGCAGATTCTAGAAGCATGTCATGCTCAATAGCATAACTGTGTCTGGGAAATCTCAAAGATCCCCAAAACAACATCTAGGGATCTGCAAGTCTCTCTTTTCTTGACTAAAGTAAGTGTTTATAATTCTACCATCAGAAATGTACTGGATAAAAATGGGATTCATGGGAGTGTATCAAGCTGGAAACCATTGCTCACTAAGAAGGACAGTGTTGCTCCTCTCACATTTTCCAAAAGGCACCTGAATGACCCTCCAGGCTTCTTGGACGGAGGAGGTGAAAGTGGAATGTTTTGACCCCCATTGTTATCTTCTACTACCACTACTACTACTACTACTACTACTACTACTACTACAAAAAAGTCTGAATAGTGGACATTGCAACACCTGGAGACAGCAGAAGAGAAGAGAAAGAGAGAGACTTTAGAATTCAAACAGACAAGCACCTGCCACACACATCCCAGACTTAATAATTGTTGATAAGAAAGACAAAAAAGTCTGGATAGTGAACATTGCAATACCTGGAGACAGCAGAATAGAAGAGAAAGACCTGGAGAAAATCACAAAATATAAAGACCTGCAAATAGAAGTAGAATGACTATGGCAAAAGAAAGCAAGGATAGTACCAATAGTTACAGGCAGCTTAAGTGCAATCCCAGAACATCTGGAGCACCACTTGAAGACCATCGACATTGACAAAATCATCAGTCATTGCAAAAAGCAGCTTTACTTGGAACAGCTTATATCCTGCGACGGTACACTTAACACCATCAGACAACCACATCTGCCTATCCCAGGTCCTTGGGAAGGACTTGATAGGTGGATAAAAATGCCAAATCTGATCTAAACATCTGGCTGACTGTGCGACCAACCATAATGATAATAGGCAGAAATTGGACACTGAATCCAAGAACCGGAGTTCTTGCCAGCTGCCAGCCATGCAAGCAGTAATGTCGCCGTTTAGGGTTGCTTTGCTTCCTCAGGACTGGGACAGCTTGTCGTCATGAAAGGAGCACAGATTCTGCTTCGTATCAGAGAATTCTGCAGGAGGACATCAGCCTATTATTCTGTCCCCTGAAGCGGAAGCGGAAGGGGGTCATGCAGCAAGACAGTGATCTCAAAAATGCCAGTGAGTCTGCAAGAGAATCAACAAAAAGCAAATTCAGATGTTTTGGAATGGCCAAGCCAAAATCCAAAGCTGAAGTTGTGGTGGTAGACCTGAAATGAGAGTTTATGTTTGAAAACCCTCCGATATCGGTTCTCTACAGAGGACTGGGCCAAATTCCTGTTCCGTGATAGGAGTGACGAATGATCAGTTGCAGGAAGTTGTTTGCTGGCAGTTATTGCAGCTAAAACAGCTGCAACCAGTTTGAAACTAAGGATGGACTACTTTTTCACCCTGGCGCATCACATGTTGGATAGCTTTGTTTATGAAATAAATGAAACAAGCACCACACTTTGGTTCTGTATGTTCCCTCAATTTTTTATATATGTCAGTAGACCTACAGGAAGCTGTGGTAACATTCAGCTGCAGATACGCAAAAATTCAGGAAACCAGAAAGGACCAAATACTTTTTCACAGAACGGTAACTACCCCTAGATTTTAGGATGACTTTTCTAGAGCCCAATTCCCTCTCCCTACTTAACTGAAGTTTTGGGAGTATTTAATATGGTGGTCACTTCTGCCCCTGTGGGGAGAAGCTTGTTTTGCTAATTCTTCTATTTTATTAATAGAGGCATATGACAAATATGTATATCCCTTGTTTTGTCCCAGTTTCCCAGAAGGTCTTACTATTGATACCTTTCTACCAATAGAAAGTGACTTTAATTCTGGGTTAACAGCTTTCCTTTTCTTCTTATTTAATTTGATTTTAGGGATGTTTACATACATTTTGGTGCTATTTTATATAACAGTTGTTTGGTTTTTTTGATATTTTTATTTTAGAGGTATTTCAATTTGTTTCTTGTACAATTTCAGTTTTATTTAGGTCTTGGCTATATTTAGTTTTTCTTGTTTCTTTTTCTATCTAGCAACAGGTTTTCTACTTTGTTTTCTTTAACGTTACTGTGCTATGCTCTGTTGATAAAGGGACATTGCATTCTTCAAGAGGTTTTGACTATACCATACTACTATACCATACTGCTGTTGTAAAAGAAAAAGAGAGCCTTGGATCCATACCAAAGCACCCCATAGGATGGGAAGGGTAACCCGCAACCCTTGGCCTCATCTGACCCTGCTCTGCTTTCAGATTCTTTCCACAAGCAATCAGGCCAGAGCGCTGAGAAGAGTGATCTCTCCCTTCTCTGCAGAGAGAAAAAGAGGGTATCCCAAAGAGACAAAGGGGATGTCAGAAAGAGAGAGTGGGTTCCCACCCACATTGTGCTCTGGCCCCACGCAGGGTATTGCTCTAGCACATTACTTCTCGGAAAGAAAGCAGTCTTGTCAGAAGACAAGTAAGCCTTGTCCGAAAAAGGTTGCCAGTGGTAGAGCTTAATTCTCCCGAGTTAGTGTCTACCTGCTCTTCAGCTGGGTTTCAGCCACTGCAATATATATGAGAAGCTGGTCAAAGCTGCCTCTTGGCTTCCCACTTGTGTACCATCACAATAGTCATTTCTGATGATCCATGATATTCACTTTGGGATCTTCTGCATACTAAGTGGAATGGGTAGAGAATAGGCAATCTGTCATTCCACCACTGCTAAAGATTTGGAGCAGTGATTGGAAATCATGGAAGTGACATGTTAAAACATGTGAAGGGCAGGTTGTCTACCTCTTACCCTATTTTCTTACCTAAAAATAAGGAATTAAGTTGAGGTAGCTGAAGACCTGTGACTTCAGTTTTATGCCTTTCCCCCCCCCTTTTTACCAGAATACATGTGCATTTTACATTTACAAAGAGAAACTGCATGCTAAGAGTTCAGAAGTAACTGAGTGAACTTTCTTGCTTAAAAGGTTCTGCTGTGCCAGCCCAGAATCCCCACTGATCTATGTTCTTTGCAAGGCTCTCAACCTTTCAGAAAGCCTCCATTGAGAGACTTCTGGAGAAAGAAATGGCAGATTGAAGATGGCTCCGCAAAAAGTGGGGCCAACAACCGCAGTGAAATGAAGAGCTGGCGAGTAGACCAGCTCTTTAATAATTCCTTTCCAGACTAGGAGAGGACCTGGACCACAAGTGCTCCAGACAGCAGCTCCTCATGAGGAGACCACAAGATAGTGGTCTCTGGCAGGTTTAGAGCTCTGGGAGAGAAGGGAATAACTATATTGCTCAAACCAGTCAGTGCCTTTGAAAGGACACCAAGTCCACATACTTCCTTTTCTTTTGGAAATTGCTTGTTAACTGCTGTTCAGCTATTAGGAACCTTTGAATCAACATGTTTTACAGTACTGGGTGAGTTTCCTTCAATCCTTAGCAAAAGAAGTTTTAAATAACTTTAAGGACTTAATTTTTTTTTCTGGAATAAACAGCAAACAGGTGATTAAAACTTTGATTTTAGACAGTTACAAATGGACTAAGGGTCCAGATAAATTTGAAATAAGATTTTGGAATTAATTATAAAGAATCCTTCCTGTGGGAAAATGCCTTTGTTTTGAATTAAAAAAAAAAAAGATAAGATTTTAAAAACTGGACACTAGAGGGAACTGGAGGGAACTAAAGATTACAATTAAAGGAGAAGAACACATAAACTTGACTTACAATTATAGAATGAAGCAAAATATTCTAACATTGGACATATTGAAGGATATTTTTGAACAGTGGACTTAGAGGTTAATTTTAATGGTGTCAACAGAGACATCTGCCTCTATGGAGAGACTGTGTCTAAAAGATGTTATGGAAGAAGAACAAATTCTACCTGACAAGATTGAGACTAAATTGAAAGTGGATTTACAAATGACAGGCTACAAGAATGACGTGGGAAAAGATGTTACACTGGACATACAAAAGAAACCAGCTGATGTCTTAATAATTAAAAGGGATATACAAACATAAACCTGGATAATTTTCCTATATTGGGTTTACAAAAGAGGCTTATTAAAGTTTTGAAGAATCTTGTGAAAAAGGACAAAGAAAAAATGAAAAGAAATCAAGTTCTATGACATTATTTGAAGGGACTAAAGATTAAGATTGTTAGAAGTAAAAGGAAGAAATTTAATGTTGGTTTATTTGATCAAGGTTAAAATAGATATGTTGTTATCTCTGGTAACCCTTAAGGGACTTCCTTTCTTCCTTTTCTGCACCTTTTACTTTTTCTTTTTTTCTATTTTTTCTGGTTTGTATTAGCTTTTATTGTTGTAATTATAATCTTTAATAAAATTACTATTAAAAAAAAAGAAAGTCTCCATTGAGAGACTGCGGCCTAACATTTTTTTATGCTGAGATCTCTGAAACCACTGCTTCACTGCGGCTGGGAAAGGTTCTCCTGGATGTCCTGCTGACCCCTGAGCACCTTAGTTCCTGGCAGGTCTTGTCCCTGAAGACATGAACATTGTTACTGGGGGAAGGAGGGGAATGTTTCTAGAAAAGTCCCATAACAGCTTTTTCTCCTGTGCTTTGCAGTGCTCTGCTCTTGGTCTCCACTTGAACCTATTGCTGGATCGCTCTCAGCAATTCCAGGATGTAGCAGAATTTCTCAGGTCGTGGCTGCAAGAATGCGAAAAGGCTGTGGCCGACCTCCTTGTAGAACCCATTTCCTCTGATCCAGCCATTTTGCAAAAGCAGCTTGCTAATGCCAAAGTAAGTGAGCATGCTCAAGAAAGCTCCTTGATCTTAATCTTTTGTGGACTTTTTACCTTGTTCTGTAGTTTCAGTTAGAAAAGGCTGAGCATTTTTATTTGCTAGGCATTTGAGGAAAAAAAAACACCTTCTCTCAGCAGCCTTAATGGAACGAGGCCATCGGTTAGGAATCAGCATCTTCACACTCCTGCCTTGCATAATGTAGGGTTGCAGTATGGTTCCCATATGAAGGAAAAACAGAAATAACTACACTCAGGCCACATCTTTCTGGGGTGTTTCTACATAGGCTTGAGCCTCAGAACCTCTTTTTTAAGACATTAACTGCCCATTCTTTGGTCCAGTCCTAATATTTCTTCCTGCATTGATTCCTGCTTCCTTTCCATTGCTTCTCACAGCACCTGCAGGAGGACCTTGCAGAGCATCAGGTGCCTGTAGAAAAGCTTGAAAAAGCCGCTCGGTCCCTCTTAGAAATACGGGAAGCACCAGTTCCTGACCACAGAGACATCCAGCAGACCACAGGTAAGCCTGGGAAAAGCAGTCTAAGGAAGCTGTTTTGACCTGGTGCGCTCCGAATCTGTTAGTCTGTAATTCAGCATGACCACCAGTTGTAGGTGGCTGGGGATCACCTGGAGCACATTGAAGTGAGGAAGAGGGTCTTTGGAGGAGTCGTTCTCCAGTCATTGCTCAAGGACTCTGTTGGAGATGTATGGCCTTAAACCTCTGTGGACCTCTCTGCACTACGGAATGGCTTTCTCAGCCCTCCTAGGCAGTTTCTTATATGGTTGGAGAGCCTTGAATGCTCTCATTCCTTGCCATTCCTGGACTCTCAGGTTCCCTTGGGAGTTCTCTGGCCATTTTAGTCTTCCCCTGTAATTCTTTTGATGCTTGCACAGATTCCATCGTGAGCCGATTCCAGAGCCTTTCGTGTCGGATGGCAGGGCGCTCGGATCTTT
This sequence comes from Python bivittatus, assembly GCF_059951505.1. NCBI lineage: Eukaryota > Metazoa > Chordata > Lepidosauria > Squamata > Pythonidae > Python > Python bivittatus. The sequence continues at coordinate 3,599,034 of NW_028277032.1, forward strand.
TGCAGAAATCCATTGCCCAATCTCAGAGCGTTCAAGAGGCACTGGAGGACCTTCTTCGCTCCATGGCTGAGATTGAGGAAACTCTCAAGCAGGAGGATGTGTCTGCGTTCTCCTCCATTTCCATCCAGGAGGCACTTGCTGCAAACACGGTAAGCCATTTCTGTTAGTTTTCTGACTGTAGTGTTGTTCCTTAATTAAAAAAAGATGGGGAGTTTCTGAACACTGAAAATGTTTCTGAACAACTTGGACTTTTCTTGTCTTTATTTTTGTTAATTTTATCCCAATCCAACTTTGAAAACTATTGAACCCTAGATATTGCTTTCAGTGCAAAGGTTTGACTGTATAGCACCCGATGGGTGATAAAGGCGTACTTCTTGAGTATGTGCAGAGTGTTCTTTCAGTTGGTGGACAGCCATAATTAGCAGCCTGAGTGTCTGAGATGAAAATGGAGATCCAGTTGAATGTAGAATATAGAATATATTACTACTTCAGAGTAGATCTGGACAAATTTAGAGGAAAGGCTAGTCCAGAATCCAGCTTTGGTGTAAGCTGTGTCTCCAAGATAAGTCACTCCCACACATCGGAGAAGTCAAATGGGAGGCATGGGAGAGCACATCCCTTCTGTGTCACCAACAGGCCAGACTTCTTCCAATTTCTTCTCATTAGCAAAATACTTCTTCTGTATTTTGTGGCCCTTGAATCTCAGTCAACGGATAGAGCAGAACGGAAGCTCTATAGTGGAGTGAGCATTGGCTAATAGGAAGTGTCTGCATTCTATTTCCATTGGTGCAAAATGGTTCCCTAATGATTGAGCTGCTCCGGGCTGTGTGGTTGCGTAGGGTTCTCATGGATGCACGTGGGTTTTATGGAATCTCTGAACCTGAAACTACTGTGGAAGAGACTTCCAAGTGCTGAGAAAGGCTTCTTTGTTGTAAGAAGCTTAGTTCCCAGGCACATGGCAGGTTGTCCCTGGCAGCAGGCCACTCTTCTGTGTCTGTGCGTATGCAGAATGTATGTCCTTCTTGTTGCAGAAGCTAAAGCAAGACATTGCCAGGCAAAAGAGCAGCTTGGAAGCCACTCGTGAGATGGTGACCCTGTTTATGGAAACAGCGGACAGCAACACTGCTGCTGCCCTTCAGAGCAAGCTAGCAGAGGTGACCCAGCATTTCAGCCACCTGTGGCAGCAGCAGCAAGAGAAGGAGGACACCTGGAAGAACGTCCTCCCCCAGGTGGAGCAGTACGAGCAGCTCTCAGAGAAGCTGAAGCAATTCATGGAGAGCCGAGGGCGGATGCTGGCCTTGGGAAACCAGCCCGAGCGGGACATTAGCCACTTTGCCCAGCAGATCCAGGTGAGAAGCTGCTGAGCAAGGGCTGGGCCAGGCTCAGGGCTGGAGGAGCACATGGCTTCTAGCCATTGGGCATGGTCCTGGCATCTCCAGGAAGAGGCTGTTGCCTGCAGGAGCTGGGGCTGCCTTGATTGGTTCCCGCTGCACAAAGTTGTGACACGGCAGCCAGACTGTAGTAGCCTGGGTTGAGAGTTTTACCTGCTATATAAATCCCGCCTATGAGTAGACAATTCTGAACTAAATTTAGACTGGGATAAAGCAGCTTCATGTGCAGTTGGGGGAAGATTATATGGTGGCTGTTGAGAGTTACTTTTTGCAGAAATATTAGCCATCATTAACACAGCATTGCTTATGGTTCAGAAACCATTTACAAATTAGTCCTACATCAGCTCTGCTGGATAGGTTAGTGGTGGAGCTGGCAGGGCTCAAACCAGGAAAAACGCTGCTTTGTGTGAGATGGGTGGCTATATAAACGTGACAAACAAACAAACAAACAAGGGACAGAGGAGTCGCAAAAATCCCTCTAACCTCTGCATTTGTCCCCACACTCCCTTTGGGGACGAGCTTGGACCGCTGCTCCTCTTGACTGGTTCCCGCTCTAGAAGATCCTGCAAAGGGCTGGTTCTTCCATAGCTGGCATGGCGCTGAGGCGGGGCAGAGGGTGTGCCGTCCCGGGGAGGGCTACCCAAGAGCCCCAGAACGCAGCTCTGGCTCTGGGGCGTGGCTTCCTTGCTCTTGTCTAGGTTCCAGTCACTACGTTTGTGGAGATGGGGTTAAGCCAGTGTAGGAGATTTCCAGTGAAGGCTGAAGAGGGGCAGAACAGAATTCTCTGCGGATCCGACGGCACGGGCAATGGACCCTGGGCAGTCACACAATTGGGACTGCATTTCCATCTTCTTTTTCTTTTTCAGTACAGGCTTTGCCCACAGGGCACGTCCTGGCAACTGAAATTTGGGGGTTGTCTATCTATAATTGTAATTTTAAAGTTCACATTCATGTAAAAGGAGGAACAGAGCCTCTGTCAGTAATCCCAGGAAACAGTGCAGCAGCCTAAAGGTGTTGCAGGGAGTGCGCCAAAGCACTTTTTGGAGACTGAATCTGAGGTTTTGCACACCCCTAATCTAGTTGCCTTTGGAGACCAGTTGTGCCTGTTCTAATCAGCCTGACATGATTTGCATGCAGGTGTTGTTCACGTTATCCTACATGCCTTCCAGGGGTCAGTGTGGACTCACAGGCTGTTCCTCGCAGCAAAAACCTTTAAATGTTGTGCTGAGTCATATATGTTCTTTCCTCTCAAGATGACACTTCAACCATATCCATCCTGTGTCTCCCCCACCCCACCCCACTTCCCCATGCTTCCAGGAACTGAATTCTGAGATGAAGCAGTGCCATGAGGATCTGGACAAACTGGAACATTTAACCGCAGAGCTCAGCTCTTGTGGGTTGGTGTGGACGGGCTTTGCCTCACACCAAGAGAAGGTGCGCAGTTTGCGGAAAGAGTTCACACAACTGCAGAAAGCCACAAAGGAAAGGTAAGAAGTGATTCTCACTGTGAATCTGAGGAGGTGACAGAGGAGTGGTGGGAGCCTTGTGGAGGAAACTTGTGCGCAGGGTGGAAGGGTGAGATGTATGTGGTGCCCCTGGTTAGGTCCAGACTGCTTTGTACTGGGAAAAGGTCGGAGGCAGAGAAATGAAGGCTGTGAGGAGTCTCTACAGCTGTGGGTTCTATTCCTATCCAACTTTTCTCCCCGGTAAAATGTTTTGTAAGGTTTTGAATTGTCAGAGGCTAAAAGAGCTCTTTGACTAAAGGAGACAGTTGAACAAAATACATGCTTCACCAAAAGTAAAGCATTTCTCAAAGCATTCCTGGCTTTCACAGAAAGGTTTCTCTGGCTCCGGACTCAGAAAAGAATGGCCTCCTCTCCAGAATATTGTTTTTGGAGTTAGGGTGAGGAAGAAGCCTGCCCATGCTGCAGACAGCTGTGATGAGGAAAAACTGAGGGTTAACTATGGAAGGATAAAAATGGTTCTTGGGGGGCTATTTAAGCTCAACAAAGAGAACAGCCCTTCTTCAGCTATCTGAATTTCCAGGAATATTTATCCTAGAAGGAGTATCTGAAGAAGCCTTAAAACAACTCAACACAGAGTTGAGCTGGAGCTGTCCTAAATGTTACTTTTCAGGGGTAGGAGCAGCAAACTGTCTTGATCTTCAAAACCTTTCAGGCGAAAGCAGTTTCACAGCTTTTCAATGGGGCAGAGCTTTGGGGGTAGAAAGATAAGGTGATTGCTCAACTGGAAGGAGTCAGAATAAATTCATAAGACACATCCCCACAGAGGACCCCAGCTGTGTACCCAGGAGGTTAAACAGGTTTGCCCTCAATCTCTCCCTATCTATTACCGTGAAATTATTTTCTGAAGCTTGATAAACTTCTCCCAAACCACACAGAGGAAGCAAAACCTGCCATTGGCATAACTGGTACAGAAAGGAGAGCATTGACATTCTGTTTTATGTTCTGTTTGCATGTTCCTTGCCTGCTTTGACTTTGACTAAAGACTTTAAGCAGGGGGAAATCTGCAACTTTCTTCTTCTGGAGCAGGTCAACTGTGGAGTGGGTTCAGTGCTTAAAACTGGCCCCATCCCCATGATATCCCCATTTTAAGAGTGCACTCTCCTTCTCAGGATCTGTCCAGTCATATGAGAAGATCTATTTCCTCTCAGCAGTTCAGGTGGCCCTTTAGTGCATGCAAAGGATGGCTGTCTTTAAAAGTCTTGCCATATTTGTTCTGATGGGAGAGGACAGCAAGTAGTGTACTCTCTTCTTCACTGCCCCATCCACAATGGGAGAGATTTATTAGCAGATTTTCCAATACAGAGGATGAATGTGTGATTTATGTGGTGGTAGACACAATTCCATACGTCAAGTGGCAATTTTCACCCTCCAATCTGTCAAAATAAGAAAGAGCATATGTTGCTTAAACCCTCCTCTAAGCTGTAGCTTTTATTTTGCTCTGTTGCTGGAAGGAAATGTATTTTATCATTTATGGTTTTATATGGAGTTATAACAATATATTTTAGATGCTTTTTGTACTTAGCTTGGGTTATTTATTTGTTACAACCACTGTTTTCAACAATAATATTTATTCGGATTGTGTCATCCAGAATGTGTGTGGTATGTTCACAGTTATCAATTCTTAGTCACCTAAGAATGTTGAAACAGTAGAGCTTTTCTAGGTGCTTTGGGTTCAATTCCAAAAAAGGTGATTTGAGGTGCAACCGTAGCACTTGCCTGCGACTTTTTAAAGCAGCCACATCTTTTCCTGGGATTATTTGGCATTGAGAAATCCTGGGAAAAGACACACCTGCTTTGAAGAGTTACATACATATTCTACATTGCTGTTTCCGTGTACACCAAAACACCTTTCTGGAATCAGATATGAAACATTGCACAGTCATACTAGGAATTGCTGAGGGCATAATTTCTTGCAGGATGCTTCTTTCATCCATTTGCCACTGCAATTTACTGAGAAGACTGTATGAAACAATTAAATGAATAAATGTTTTATTATTGATATTATTGAAATCATTAATGTAATCCGTAATCCTTCATTCTATAGCCAGTATGTCTAAAGACTTAAACTGTATTGGAAACAAAAATAAAATATGAAATGGCTATACTCTTAAGAAGAAGTGTAATAATTGTAAGATTCTCCAAGCAGTTTCCAGACATTTTTTGGCCCAGCTATGAATGGATAATATCCTCTGTGACTTGCATGTACCTAGTTCAGAGATGCTTCTCAAAATATGCTTTTCCACATAACAGAATTAATAACCAACCCAATTACTTAGAATGCCAGTTTGCCAATTTTGCATTGCTCACAGCACCCAGGTAGATCAATAGCGTGGTCCAGTAGGCTCTTGTGAACAGGTTGTCCCTTTGGCCAACAGCTTATAAGAGGCATTCTGTGTGGTTTCTCTTTCCTTCTGTGGGTATGATTGTGCTTGCCAGATATCATGTGGGTACTTCACAGCCCATTTTTTTCATCCATTCCCAGGGAGAAAGGAGCTTCATCTTGTCAAGAACAGCTGGATGAGTTCCGAAAATTGGTTGGATCTCTCAGGCAATGGTTGGAAGAAACAGAGAGGAATATCCCAGCTACTGAGACTTCTTTGGGGACTCATGAGTTGGAGAAGCGGAGGCAGCAAACAGAGGTGGGCAGAGAAAGGAGTCCAGAAGCCATTTTATGAGCGATTCCGTGAAAAAAAGTGGAGAATGTGGCTTCACCACAGTCTAGTCTTCGCTGCAGTTTGCAAATATCCTGACAGGGAACTTCTACTTCATGCAAGAAGCTGTTTGAAGTGTAGCCCAAGGTGATGTGGCAAGGTCCCCCTTGTGCTTGGTTCATCCTCCTGGTAGGCAGCCACCCTCCCCCTCACCCCGTGCTCTTTGCTGATCACTTCCGTCTGCACAGATCCTCAGAGCCATGTTGGGGATGAGCTGGTTCAGAGACCGCTCACGTTGTTGTGGTACAGACCAGAGCCACAGGCCTCTTGCCCACCATGGCTTGTGTGGCAAAAGGTTGTAGAGGGCAGCTGCCCAGATGCCCTGCTTTGAAGTGGGGGCTCATTCCAAGGGAGGGAGCAGGCTGGCTGCTGCCAAGGACATGGCCTGCCCTTTGCCTCCTTCTGAGAAGCTGAAAGAAGAAAGGGGCCCAGGTGGGGGACCCCCAGGACTGTGCGGAGCTCTCAAAGCCTTCAAGGTAGCCCCAGAACCTCCCCAACCATGGTGGTCATCTTTAATGGGACAGAAGAGAAAATAATTATGGGAAGGAATCCTGTTGAATGTGTTTAACTGCCATTATAATTAATTAGATTTAGATTTGCTTTGGGGAGACAGCTCATGACACACCAAGGGTGGCTCTTGGCCTGAAATGGTATCTCTCTTCCCCTCCCCTGCCCTTGGGTGAGGGTAGCCATCCTCTCTAGCTGGGGCCTGTAAGCATGGGCCTCGCCCTGATCCCTCCTTTGCCCGGTGTGCCCCCAGACACACCCTCCAGGGGAGCAATTTCCCGAAGCTGGGAAAGAAGTGGGGCACTGCTGGGAGCAACGGGATAGGCTTGCTCTGGTTTTCCTCTGTTCCTGAGCCAAAGCAGCCATCAAAGGTGTTTGTGGCAAGGAAAGGAATTCTCGACCTCTATAAATTGTACAAATAAAGTATGCTTAACAAAGAGTTTTTCCATGGAGCCCAGGCAGCCTTCCGTCCCTGGCCTATCCTGTCCTGGGGGTTATTAGCTCCTGGCTGTGGCTGCCTTCCCTGAAGATTTCTGCAGACCTCATGGCTGTGGTCCTGGGGGGACCTCCTTTGCTCCTTCCGAGATTTTCACCTCCTCCCCTGATGAATTAAACACTCGCTTGCTTTGGGGGGCATTTTGACTATTCAGAAGAAAGGGGTTGCCAAATAAGGGTTTGGTTTGGTTCACTTTTTCCTTATTTCCCATCTCAAAAACTAGTTACCTTTGTTTTTTTCACATTCTTAGGCAGGGACACCCTAAACAGTTTTACTTCAATGGACATTTTAAAAGAACAACATATTTTTACTCTGCAGTGCTTTTATTGCCACTTTTAAATATGCCCTGATTGCTTGTGATACCATTGTATTATCTTATTTGCTGTCAGAAGTGTGTAAGCTACTTTAAGTACAAGCCGATGTGAAAATACAGGGTACAGATCATTTACAGAATGGTTAAGACTTCTGGGAGTTGAAGTCCACGTATCTCAGAGTTGCCCAGGTTGGGAAACAAAGATCTAAATCAACAGCTTCTGCCAATGGCCAGGTCTTGTGACTTTTTCATCTGCAGGTGGCCATGTTCTTATGCTTTCTCTGTTCTGTTTTGAGGTCTTTGTGGAAGAATGGACAGAAAAGGGGGGTCTTGTGGAGGAGATCAGCCGACGGGGGACGGCCTTAGAGAATTTAATAGTAGAGATTACAGCTCCAGACGCACAATCCAAGACAGGTAGGAGACTGAGAGATGCGCTCTTTTTCACTCCTACCTGCTTCTCTTTAAACGGCCATCCTGAGTTTAGTTGCTTGTGAGATAACCACTATGGAAACCTCAAAGGCTAGCGACTTGGAAGAGGAAGAAGGTAGAGATTCATCGTTGTTCTGTTCCAACTTTGCTCCAGTTCTTGGCAGAAACTGAAGGTGGAATACTCCTGTTTACATTCCTACATTGTGTTCCTGCAGACTGCCAGATACCTCAGGGAGGAATCGGGTCAGTGATGGAACTAACATTTTGCCCTGAGGAAGGTCTCCAATTAAGTCAATTAATTAAAAGATGCAGGCAGCAAAACTAGGATGAAATTGTGGGATGGCTATCATAGCTGATCAGAGTAGGCCAGAGATAGGCAATTTGCTAGTGTGATAAAGATGTATCAGATCGCAGCTTCCATAGTTCTTTGTCATTGACTGTGGGAGATGATAGTTGTAATCAAAATGTTTGGAGGACACCACATTGGTCAACCCTAGAATAGACAGTACTCAGCTAGATGGACCAAGTGGTTGACTCAGCAAGTCCATCCTGCCCCCCTCAAAAAATCCCCCAATATTTTGTAATCCTGATTTATGGCAACCTGGAATAATGCTGCATTGCAGAAACTATTCTTGTTAACAGTACTGAAACATTTGCATTTGCATTTGTAACAAAATTTAATAACCAACAAAATTTTGTTTAAATCTCTCAAATATGAAATACCATCTACAGGTAATCCTCAGTTGACAATCGTAATTGGGACCGGCAGCTCCATTACTCCATCGCTAAGTGATACAGATATAAAGCAAAAAGTCATGTGACCATGCTGATTTATGACAGCAGTTCTGGTTACAGTTAAGTGAATCACATGTGGTTGTTAAGTGCAAAGTCACTTGATCACAGCTTGCAACTTCCTGCCGGCTTCCCCATTGACTTTGCTTGTGGGAAGCCAGCAGTGAAGGTCACAAATGGCAGTCATGTAACAACAGGACATTGTGACTATTGTAAATGCATGCCAGTTGCCAAGTGCCCGAATCGCAATCACATGACCACGGGGACACTGTGACGGCTGCAACTTTGAGGACCGGTTATAAGTCTCCTCATTCAGCACCATCGTAACTTTGAATGGTCACTGAACATGTGGCCACTAAGCAAGGACTACCTGTACTTATTTTAAATGATTTGGTGGGAGCGTTTGTGTTAAAAGTAGGTTTTATATATTAATGATTTGCATAATTATAGGCTGCAACATCTATAATCTTAGATCATCCTTTTAAAATATTAAAATGTTATATATCAATTGATACAATCAATCAGGTAAGAATTTAAGGTATTCTAATACTTTTCTTCCACTTTCTCTGTATTTTTAAGGAAGACTCAGATTTATATTACCTTTTATATCACTGTATCAATAAAAGTTGCATAAACAACATTTATAAATTTAGCCCCAACTAATAAATTATACATTTTAAGTGCAAGATCTTATAGCGCTCCATGGGCAAAAAATATTACCCTCCCATTATAAGAACTGTGTTCCTTGAAGGACATCAAGAAACTCAAAGCTGTACACACGGAATTGCTTGACTGAATCTTGGAAAGGCTACAGGATAGCCCTGCCTGATAGAGATCCCATATCTTTGACCTTGTACATCACCATGGTTTCTGAACTACATTCACAACACATCCTATTTTCCAGTGAAGGCTGTGGGCATCTCTTTCAAACGGCCACTAAGATGTCTGGCACAGGGTGCCTCAGACTGCAGGGGGAGGGCAGGGCACAAGGCTAGCTATTATGAAAAACTAGCTAAGGCTGAACTAGTGTTTTCTGACATCTAATTTTATACAAGCAGGTCCTTTTTTAAAAGTAGAGACAGTGTGGTGTAATGATGTTAGACTAGGACCAGGGGCAGCAGGTCCAAATCCCACTCTCCAGCCCAATCTGTGTCGCAGGTGGAATAAGGCATGTGATGCCATGGGGGCCTGGCCAGCCTCTGGATCTTCACTGCCACTTGGCCCAGAAGAGCAGGCTGCAGGCTGTCCTGGCGTTGCACGGGGTGGGCTTGTCGTTAGGACCAGCCTTTTCATCTGGGACCTCCTGATAAATGTTTGAAGGCTCCCCTGAAAGTGTGTGAGAGCTACTGCTTTGCAAAAGCAGAAGTGTGACTTTATTGCTAAATTTATTTAAGGAATTTTATACTGCCCTTTTTCCAGGCAATTTTACAACATAAAAAACAATAAAATGCAATAAACTCATATCAAGTCCACAAATATATAAAATGATGGAAAACCCACCATATTATTTTAAACATCAAACTACTAAAAGGCTGGAGTATTCTAGAGACCCACAGAATATATGCCATCTGGCTAGAAACAGAATGACCTCACAATTGTGCATAGATTTATTCATTTATTAAATGTATAAGGCTCCATAATGACTGTAGTTGACTGTATATAGTACAGAATAGCAATCTTGATTATGAATTAAATCACAGTCTTGCATTACATCTCAACCATATGGTGCCTTCAGCTATTTCTTAGCCAGATTGGTTTCCTTTCCTCACCTAATATTTTTTAAAACTCCCATGTTGTCCTGGGGAGAGAAAAAGAAATCTGTGGGTCCTAACCACTTGTGATGCAATAATTTTGATCGCTTTGGGGCTTTTCCCTCTCTGTCTCAGTTGCGTCCCTCATTCTGGAGTAGACTCCAGCTTGATTCTTGCATTCCCTTGGCAGCAGAACTTCCCCCTAAATTATTGCTTATCATTGTTGGCCTCCCGCCTTGCAGGCTGCTCAGGTCATAGGGCTCCTTCCTATGGTGACATGAAGCCAGCAGTGTGCAGGTACTCTATGGCAGGGTTCCTCAACCTCAGCAACTTTAAGATGGGTGGACTTCAACTCCCATGCTGGCTGGGGAATTCTGGGAGTTGAAGTCCGCCCATCTTAAAGTTGCTGAGGTTGAGGAACCCTGCTCTATGGTGTCTGTGCCGTTGCCAGGGAACACAAATTGGGCCTCAGGCCAACAGCCCTGTTAGTGAAGCCATCATGCACTGGGCATACTGAAATGAGAGCAGCACCCCGCTTCCAGATGGAACATTCACTATGACACCCTATTTGTTACCATTTGGAGCCCCCCAAAACAGGCATTCTTTGGACAGATCACATGCAATTAGAAAAATAAAACGCAGAAGGGAGAAATATTAATAGTGACAGCAGTAGAATGGTTTACCTTTATTTATACAGATATTTCTATAATGCCTAATCACATGCCCACCAAAACATGTCAGAATAGTCTTAGGCTGCTGCACAGCATCGCAGGCACCTCTTCTGGGGCTCCTCTGCCTCGTGCAGAGAATTTCCATGCCAGCCTTCCCGTAGTGGAAAGCAGCAGCATTTTGAACGGGGTGCTGGATCAATAGACAGTCCTGGAAGTGAACATCCAAGCAAGCAGGTCTCTTAAAGGTCTGATGATTTCATTTTATTAAAAAAAGGTTAAGGGGGCAGCACAAGAATTCCAACCAGTATCACTGCTTTCAAATGGGAGCCTTGTATATATGTAATTCAAAGTGGTTAACTCTCTTTCTTCTGTGGTCTTGCTTCTTGCTTCTGGGAATGTGAGCCTGCTTGTGCCTGGGCAATATTTACGCACTGATTGCCATCTTCTTCATTAAATGTGAATCCACTTTCACTGGGACATGTTAGCTACATTTTATGTTGGTAGTTTGGAAAGGGCATGCCTTAGCAGCTGCTCTTTCAGTATGATAAAAATAATGCATAAACATATCTCCTGCCCTAAAGGGGCAAGTGACAATCTAGCTAGTTTGCTGTGGCATGAATGGATGTTAGTTGTCAAATCAAATCAAATCTTTATTACGGTCAAAGACCAGCATATGGATGTTAGTTGTACTCCAACTGCAAAGGACAAAACCTGGATGTCTTTTCCAAAATTTTATGTTATTATGTCTGCCTCCTTGTGATTTTGCTCAGGTCCTGTGCTCCCTGCTGGTGGAAGTTCAACAGGCAGTGTTAATGGATATCACACCTGCAAAGGTGAGGCAACTCAGCCAGTTGTGCATACTTTTGAGAGTATGTTTCTTTATGTTACTGCAGTGAGACCTACCAATGGCAATTGTGTTTGCATTCCTATTGTTCAAAGCAAAGAGTGAATATGTTTTTGGAAATGAGGAAAAACAGTAAGTTGCTTTGTTCCTAGATCCTCACAGCTTCTTACTTTATGAGTCAGGGGCCGTATGGATGGAGTAAAACTGGAAGGTTCGTTCCCACCCTTTCCCAAGCCTCCCTGTTGCTCATCTCGTCATGATGTTTCAAACTTTTTAACTGAGTGCAAATAAAAGATTTGCAGGAGTGGGACAGAGGTAGTGTACCCATCCTCGCTCTTCTTGACCTCTCAGTGGCTTTCGAAACCATCGACCATGGTATCCTTTTGGCATGGAGGGGCCGTGGGCTGGACCTCTCGTCCCCAATCAACACCGATTGGGATCGACCTTGGAGGAAGGAAGAGAACCAGCGCAAAACTGCGCTGCCCACTCCCAACTTGCTAAGTTGACATTTCTCCTGAATCACCCCTTTGAGGTTCTTCATGCATTTTGTACTTTATTCCACTGAATATATGTAGACTCTTGAATCTAAGGACATGTATGGCCTTAGAAATAAGGACCCTTATATCTATATCCATAAGAAAATTAAATAATTCCTCTAGTTCCAGTTGGGTTCTTTTTCTGCCTTAGATCTGACGGAGATCCAGTGTGACATGTCAGATGTGAACCAGCAGTATGAAGGGCTGGGTGCTGCCTTACGGGGACGCCTTGAGCAGCTCTCGGCCATGTTGGAAAAGATGAGGGAGGCCCAGGAGGAGGTGGACTCTGTGCTGACCTGGTTGGAGGAGAAGGAGCAGGCTTTGAAAGTCCTGGAAGCCTCCTCTTCACCTACAAGATCGGAGGCAATGAGAGCTCAGGCAGAGCATAACAAGGTCTGATTTTCATGTATATCTCTGTGGAAATCCTGCTTCCTTGCTTTTTAAAGACCATCCATAATATTGCTCAGCAAAGCATATGGCAAATTTCTTCTACTTTTTGTAGCTTTATAAACTTTGTTATAAACTTTTTTAACTTTTATAAAAAGTTTATAAACCCTTTTTGTGCATCCCACAAAAAGATAATACAGTTATTCCAACAGGTTGAAACTCCATTTTAAAGAGATTTTGTTGTTGTTGTAGGTGCTCTGTGATGTACTCTGGCATTACTATTGCAAGGGCTGCTCAGGGACTGTTCCTCCAAAGACCAGCCTGAATACTTTCCAAGTACTGACATGTGTTTAGAGCAACCATGCCCAACCAGGGCACCCTCCCCCCCAGAGGACCAGGCTTCAGGTCGCAGAGTTTGGACCCAGCGAAGGGTCAGAACTCGAAATTTGTAGAACATGGATGGCCTTCCAAGCCTCCATGCACAAGCACCCCTTTTGTGGTCTCATATGACCCCTGGCTCTTGGGCACCAGTTTTTTCAGTCCAGTTGAGAAGCAAAATGAGTGCCTTAAGCTTTGCATTCTACCCATTGAAACTCCTCCAATTTCTCATCTAAGTAGCTGATACTTCTGATTTGGGGAAAGTTTAAGACTACCCTTTCACAAAGCCTAAAACAGGTTGAAAATGTTGGTCCTCACCACTTTGGTCACAGCATCACTTGATCAGCAGCACCCTCTGCTACCCTTAGAGGGAAAAGAAATTAAGAGGACAGAGGCCCTGTCCTGGAAAACGTTTCCAACCTTTAACTCATTATCAAATCACCACTGCTGCCTGATGTTCTTCTCTTTCCTCTCCTCCTTTCTGAATAGGCGTTTCTGGGTGATTTGGAACAGAATGCTGTGAAGGTCCAGGCAGCCAAGGAATCGCTGTCTGGACTCCTGGAGAAATACCCTGACTCCCCAGAAGCAGAAAACTGGAAGAGGATGTTGGAAGACTTAAGTACGTAGCCTGGGAATCTCTGAGAAACTCTGTAGGAGCTAATTAAGATTTCAGAACATTTCTGCAGACCACACTGAGTTTTCTCTAGCTGCCTTTCATTGTGTAATCTGGGGGAGTGTGGCAGCCTTGGGAGCATTGAAGAATCTGTAGGATAAGGGAGAAAAATGGGAAGCACACAAGAGCATATTTTTGTGAAATTACTGAATAGAAGTTTTGAAGATGTATAAAGAAACTGGTATCAATAACATAATATATATGCTCTATAACATCCTTGGTACCAGCATATTCCCAGAATTAAGCCAAACATAATAATAGTACTGGCATTGACAAAATCACCATCAGTCAATCGCAATAGGCAGCTTTACTTGGAACAACTTATATCCTATGACAATACCTTTAACACCATCAAACAAGAACATCTGCCTATCCCAGGTCCTTGGGAAGGACTCAATAGGTAGATAAAAACACCATATCCAGTCTAAACATCTGGCTGACTATGTGACCAACCATAATACTAATACTAATACTAATAATAATAATAATATGTTTTTTTAAATCTTGCAAGTTCACCCAGTCATCTTGTCCCATGAGGTCTCAGGGATGAGCTTGCTGAAATACCACAAGATTTGGGGCAGGACAAAGCCCCTTTGCAATTATGTGACAGCCTGTGAAATAGATACACTGTTCCCATGTACCAGGAACATTGCCTGCATGGTAGTACTTGTTGCTGGTGAGCATGTCCTTCAACACCCAGACGGTTATGGGAGCCAAGGACATAGTGCTGCAGAGCCTTGCAGAATCGATGTGTTCTCTGTACACAAGTAGGAAAGCATCTTCAGTGTGGAGAGAGCAGGGTTCTTGGGCAGTCAGTCTTGGTGTGAGAAAAGGAAACAAGAAGCATAGATGGGCATATGGGTGTGCCCTTTCACCTGAGAAGGGTCAGTATTATTTCCCATGGAAGCTGTGCAGAAGAAATTTCCAGGAGTTTATGTCACATGATAGTCCTCCCAGATTTTTTTCTTTTGGGGCTGCATCTCGTTTTCTGCCAGATGGCCTCTTTTCACCCACTCACAGCTGTACCTGTATCTGAAATATCAGCATTGTTCTAAGAATAAAATCACCTTGAAATTTTCTTGAGAAGTCTGTGGCAGGCTGATGCGCACTTTGAAAGCTAGACTTGTAGGTGTGTATGGCCTTGGTGACTCTCCTTTGCCATCTCTAGCAGTTGTTTTTCTTTTTGATGTATTTTCCATACCCCACTCTGGTCTATCTCATTTCTCTGAGGTGAACATAGCTGTGTTTTGGCCAGTTTCCATATCAGTTCCTTTCTGGATGAGGAGAGCTGGCACAAAGTTTTCTTCATATGGATGGAGTTGAGCAGATAGGACTGAAGTGTCTGAGTTGATGACTGTTACTTGCCAAGGATGTTACAATTTATGAGTTGTTCCAGAGAAAGGTCATGCAACTTCCCACCCCTTTTCAAATTGGGACTGTTTGGAAGTGTCTCCAAACCAGCCTTGACAGCTCTGCAAAGGAGGCCTCTGCCATTCACAGAAGAACAGATGTGCCCTTCTGCTCTGGAGAGGAGATCTCAAAGCATAGGTGGAGAGCGGTTACTGGGCATCACAGGGTCTTAGATCCAATCTCAAGCGTCTTTGGCTGAAGAATTATAGATAGCAGGCCTTGGGGAGAAGTCTCTCTCTGTCTGCAGCCTTGGGCAGCTGCTTTCAGGCATGGTGGATCACCACCCCTAGCCTGAAGCCCCTCAGATACCTTTGCCTACAGTTTGGCTGTGGCTTGACTCACATCAACAACTACTGAGAAGAGGAACACATAGATAACAGCTTCATAATAA
This sequence comes from Python bivittatus, assembly GCF_059951505.1. NCBI lineage: Eukaryota > Metazoa > Chordata > Lepidosauria > Squamata > Pythonidae > Python > Python bivittatus. The sequence goes on from NW_028277032.1 coordinate 3,614,240, forward strand.
AGTGTACTGAATTTGTATCAGCTCAGCTAAATCTCATGTTTCCACTCCAGATTGCTGGAAAGTATAGATTTATCAAAGGCCCTGCCTTTGATAATTCATTCAGCATTCAATATTCATTCAGCATTTCTGGGCCTCTTGCTGCAGAGTAGAAATTGTATTCCTATTTAGACCAGATATATACAACCTGGTGTCCTGCAAATGTTTAAGATCATAACTTCCATGATCTCTTGCAATTCGGCATATTGATCGGGCCTAATGAAAGTCCAAAATATCTGGAGGGCACCAGCTTGCCTACCTAACTGTGACTGTATGTAGATGTGCTGTATGTTGAGATCATATGGGGCTAAAATAGATAATGAATGAGTTTATATTTTAGGTAAGCAAACTGTCACTTTTGATCTGGGGAACCATAAATGACAAGTTCAGATACTCTCTTATGTAAGGGTCTCAGATGTGCGTGGCCTGGAGGTTGTACTACTCTGAATACTGTGTACAGGCAATAGAGAATATTTGGAAAAGGTATTTGGTTTCAAAATCCAAGCCAAGCTGAAATATCAAGGATTTATTCCATGAGGAGGTGGAGAGAGAAGTAGGAAAAAGGAGTCCATTAGACTCCTTTTGGGGAAGACTAAAACAAGATGAGTCTGTGTAAGTGAGGAGAAAGAACCTTGATATAAATATTGGCTTGTGCAGGATCTATTCTTTTTCTCAGTCCCTCTTTAGCCAATGACTGTTATAAAAAGATTTGTGGAAGATATATTTCGCTCTTGCATTATGTTGCTGACATCTCCAACCATGGTGTTTCTGATATTCAGATTCCAGGTGGGCACATGCCAAGCAGGTGACAGAGGAGCGCCAGCAGAAACTAGAAAAATCAGCCAATGAACTGGCAAGTTTCCAGGAAGCTGAAGGCCAGCTGAGGCCCTGGCTGATGGAGAAGGAGCTCATGATGAGCGTGCTGGGACCACTGTCCATTGATCCCAATATGCTGAATGCCCAAAAACAGCAGGTTCAGGTGAGGCAAGCAAAAGTCTTGGTTTCTGCCTTTTTGTGTGTTTGGATTGCATGGATGGAATTGAGCGCTGTGGGGGCTGAATGGATCTTTCACAGTTTGCTTGATTAAAACATCTCCAACTTCACTTCAAGCCCTGACAGAGGAAAGGCTCATTTACAAATGATTGGTTTATTTAACTTGTTGCCCTTATTTAATTTCTCCCTCTTTTTTTTGAGAGAGATAAATCATATTGCTAAGAAGTCTGTAGCCAGTCAGCCGAGAGGAAGAAAAATGTCTTAGCTAAGCCACTTGATGCTCATTCTGCCATTTGTTTATGTGTTCTGGGGTAGCAGCAGGACAAATAAGGCAGAGGACTGGAATGCCTTAGAAATGCCATCATCCTCCCCAGCATTTTTGAAAAGCTGCAATGTATTAAAAGCTCAACCCCTGCAGTTTCTGTGCAGCACTTCCAGAAACTCCACATTCAGATGGTTTAGAGCTGCCAAATGTGCTTTTAGCTCTGTTGTCAGCCAGTTTAAACTCCTGCTTTTTATGACTAACTTGTTTGGCTTTTAATTGATTTGTCAGTTAGCATTATGTACATTTTGCACCTCATTAAAAGTGCCTTCTGAATGAAGATGATGATACAGTTTCTAAATATTGCCACTTGTTGCTTGGACTAGATGTTTCCAAGGAACCCTGAAGGTTCTTGGAAGAAGATGTTCCTCAGACCTGTTACGGCAGGCAAGCTTGGCTCTCAAATGGTCTTCCTCAATGTGTTGTTGTCTCCCCATTCCCTGAAGTCCCAGTCAACATGGCTGGAGTTGGTTCTTTGGTCATGGTAGTTTGGAAGTATGAAGTTGCAATCCAATGGTGGATTGCAAAGACCTATTGAGTGCATTCTAGGATGCACTTTTGCTTTGCACAAAGCAATTATGAGTGCATCCTCATAATTGTCAAGTCCTTAACAGCAGTACATGACCAAGGAAGCAATATTTACCCACAATCTCAATAATCAGGTTGAATGCCAGGAAAAATAGGGTTACGCTACAGAATCTTAGGAGCTAGAGAAATATACTCCAGTCCTCATTTAGTAGTGATGACATTAAAGTGAGACCTCTGTGAATTATCTGGTCTTCTTTCTCACAGAATCCCTAATGGATGGACTGACATGACAGTTAGAGAGATAAGGCTGAAATATCTTCCTGCTCCTCATCTACCACGTTTTGAATCCCTCCCTTTTCTTTCCCAGACTCCAAGAATTTCCTTACATACCTTTCATAAACCAAGAGCCTGAACTAGAATGTTTTTCAGAATCCTTTGCAATGCGTGGGATTTCATTTTCATGTTAATCCATATAAAGAAGAATACTCAAGGATAGAATACTTGAAAACCACCAATTTATTTCACAGAAAAGGCATCTTAATTATTTTTGTTGAATTTGTGAAGGCAGCTGTGCTTGCGGCTGTCTTCATGGGTTTCTGAGTTCTTAAAATGGTAACTCCCCAAACAGTGAGGCTAATAGCACCATGTTTTCTTTCTTCCCATCAGCTGGACTTCTTTAGCTTTTGTTTTAATTAAATCACCCTAGTCCGTCACATATATATTTGTGTTGCAGTTCATGCTGAAGGAATTTGAAGCTCGGAAGCACCAATATGATCAGTTGAATGAGGCAGCCCGAGGAATCCCCACCAGCCCTGGTGAAATGTCTCCATCCAACAGTCATATGCAGGAAGAGCTCCAGGCTATCAACAGGAAGTGGACCAAGCTTATGGAGCGCCTCAACTCTCGTTCCAGTCAAATCGACCAGGCTGTTGTCAAGAGCACTCAGTTCCAAGAGCTGCTCCAGGGATTGTCTGAGAAAGTGAAAGCTGCTGGACAGCGGTTGAGCACTCAGTCTGCCATCAGTACCCAGCCAGAGGCTGTGAAGCAACAGCTGGAGGAAACAAGTGAAATCCGGTCTGACCTGGAACAGCTGGAAGAGGAGATCACAGAGGCTCAAGCCCTGTGCGAGGAGCTCTCTGTTCTCATTGGAGAACAGTACCTGAAAGACGAACTCAGGAAGCGCCTGGAAACTGTGGCCTTACCTCTCAAAGGGCTGGAGGATTTAGCAGGTATAATGTGGGTGGGTTGTTCGCAGAATCTGAAGTGAGCATTAAACAGTACCATTTAATTGAGAAGCAGAATCAAAGGGCCAGACATTATAGGAAGATGGTAGGATGCAGTTGGGCCCAGTGGCTTCTAATATAACACATTTAGGTGGCATTAAACTCAGCAGTGTCATTAGCACACGTCAAGCCATTGTAAATGTTCTCCTAGGAAGAAATGTGTTGGTCATGTTAATGCTCTAGATATAGTACCCAAACAATCTGATGTGTATGATGGTTCAGGAGAGAATGCTAGTCCTTATTTTCTTGTAGTCTCAAAAAGAAAAAGAAAATCCACACAAGCCAGAACCAAACCACATTATGGCTTAGTGTGCTGTGTATACCCAGCTAGCGAGAGAAAGAGAAAGAATTCTGACTTCTCCAGTATTGTTCACCCACACAATGAGTAATATTACACCTCCCCAAAGGTAGTGTAAGGTACTGGTACAATATGTCCTAGAATTTCCATAATTGAATGGTTCTCCAAGTTCAAATTCAGAAACCTGTTTTAAAATCTACAAAAATTAGAACTAAAAATAATTGTATATGAGTGGCCAGAGGAAAGAGGAAGAGGATGATTGGGCTAAAGTCCATTATGTCTACCTGAAAAAATACAGAATGGCAGCCTATCCCATTCCATTTCAAATGCTTATGTTTCCTAGAGTAGCTTGCTTTAAGTGTGTGTAAATTATTTTTCCCCTGGAACAAGTTGAAAGACTGGTTTATGAGTTTGTGCATTGAAAAAAATTGTCTATTTTGTGAAGTGCATTTTCAGCCATGTATCCCTGTCTCTTCCAACTTCTAGGTGACCGGCTGAATCGCTTGCAGACAGCACTTGCCAGCTCCCAGCAATTTCAGCAGATGTTTGATGAGCTCCATTCTTGGCTAGAGGACAGGCTGAAGCAGCAGGCACAGAGTGGGCCGATCTCAGCCAAGCTGGAGAGGCTGCAGTCTCAGATTCAGGAGCAGGAAGAATCCCAAAAGAGCCTTAACCAACACAGTGGCTCCTATGAAATGATTGTGGCAGAGGAAGAATCTTTGCTTCTCTCTGTTCATCCTGGGGAAGAGAAAGCAATCTTGCAATGCCAGCTGGTTAGCTTGAAAGCAAACTGGGAGGAGCTGAGCAAACAAATTGCAAGCCGGCACTCCAAACTCAAGGACTGCTTACAGAAGGCCCAGAAATACCAGCGCCATGTGGAAGACCTTTTCCCTTGGGTGGAGGATTGCAGATCGAAGATGTTAGAGTTAGAAGTCACTCTGGATCCAGTACAACTGGAAGCCACTCTTCTAAGGTCAAAGGCCATGTTGAGTGATGTAGCAAAACGACGCTCCCTCCTAGAGATGCTGAATAGTGCTGCTGACATCCTCATTGATGCATCAGAAATGGATGAAGATGACATTAGAGATGAGAAGGCTGAGATCAACCAGAAGATGGATGCTATAACAGAAGAGCTCCAAGCCAAGACTGAGTCCCTTGAAGAGATGTCTCAAAGACTCAAGGAGTTCCAAGAAAGTTTTAGGAACATTGAAAAGAAACTAGAAGGGACAAAGCACCAACTGGAGATCTATGAAGCTCTGGGCCCTCAGGCTTGCAGCAGTAAAAATTTGGAGAAGCTGAGAGCTCAACAGGAGGCTCTTCAGGCATTGGAAGCCCAAGTGGATTACCTCAGGAACTTCACTCAGGGTCTTGTGGAAGATACTCCAGATGGGTCCGACTCTTCCCATCTTTTATGCCAAGCTGAAGTTGTCCAGCAAGATTTCAGAGGGGTCAAACAAAAAGTCAATGACTGTTGTAAAATCATGGAAAGCAAACTTGAAGGAATAGGACAATTTAATAATCATATTCGGGAAATGTTTTCTCAACTGACTGACCTAGATGATGAGTTGGATAGCATGGGCCCCGTTGGGAGGGATGTGGACAGCCTCCAATCCCAAGCAGATGATGTCCATGAATTCCTGGGCAAACTTCGGTGGTTAAGATTGGATATCCAAGCATCTGAAGAGCAATGCAGACAGATGTTGGACGATGAAGGGAGTCCTGATCTTATAGGGCTGAAACGTGAATTGGAGACCTTAAATAAGCAATGCGTCAAACTGACCGAAAGAGGGAAAAGCCGCCTGGAGCAGGTAGATACGGCGCTGGCTCGTGTCAAAGACTTTTATAGCAAACTGAAGGAGCTGAACTCCATGGCAGCTGCCGCAGAAGCGGCCGGAGCATTGCAGTGGATAGTCGGGACTGAGGTGGACGTGATCAACCAGCAGCTGGCAGATTTCAGGGTAAGGACCTTTCCACGCTAAAGGTGTTTCTTGTTTATACTGAATCCAGTCCTGGCTATGCGGGTGGTTTTTGTGGATAGCATGTCTTCTTCCTGGAATTTACCGGGATAAGTCATTGACTGGAAGGAAAAGTATGGCAGAAAAAATGAGTTTGCGCCTCGTCATTCGCCATAGATGAATTTGCTTTCAAACAAGTATTCACTTGGGTAGATTTAGGAAAACTGTCCGCTCAAGGCATATTTGTTTAGAATACTTGTTTCTAAACATTAAGTTGAATTTGGCTTCGACAGACATTCTGTGTAAAAGGATAAAAGGAGAATACAGTGGTACCTCGGGTTACGAACTTAATTCGTTCCGTGACTCTGGTCGCAGCCCGAATTGGTCGCAACCCGAAGCAAATTTCCCCATAAGGTTCGATGTAATTACCGTTAATCCGTTCTGGCGTGGAGGACAGGGAGGCGGCTATTGCTTGGAGGGAGAGTCCCCCTCCCTACGACCACGTGTCAGGGGCAGAAAAATGGCCGCGGACCACATGTCAGGCGGAAAAATGGCTGTGGACCACATGTCAGGGGCGGAAAAATGGCCGCGGACCACATGTCAGGCGGAAAAATGGCCGCGGACCACGTGTCAGGGGCAGAAAAATGGCCATGGACCACGTGTCAGGGGCGGAAAAATGGCCGCGGACCACGTGTCAGGGGCGGAAAAATGGCCGCGGACCATGTCACGGGGGGGAAAATGGCCGCGTATCCTGTTCGTACCCCGAGGCGGAGTTTGCAAACCGAAGCAAAATTTTGCGGCCGGAGCTGGTCGTAACCTGAAAAGTTCGTTAACAGAAGCGTTCGTAACCCAAGGTTCCACTGTAGTTAAAAACATTGGTGAAAAACAGTTGCACCAATAAATGTTTTAAGAAATGCAAGACAGCCATCACTTGAAGATGCTGTTGTTTAGCAGAAGATTGGACCTGATGGCCTCACTCATCCCTTCCAATTCTTGATTCTGTGATTCAAGCTGGATGTCCAGTCCAGACTTTAGAGCTCTTTCAAGCTTCGTATAAAAAACCTTGGGATAGAATGGTGCTAGTCCTCAGGTTTTTCCAAGCTTTTGAACTGTCGTGTATGCAAACCCTTTACCCCCAGTAGCTGATTTCATCCTGAGGAAATGCAAGGAAAGATCAGACGCATGGGGGTGGGTGGGTGAGAGACTTTTTAATTAGTCTTCTTTTAGTAATAACCACTTTGGATCCTCCATGCCATAGAACAAGGATGGCAGCCTTCTCAAGTGCTGGGCACAATTGCATATCCATCCAAAATAAACGTATTTTTTGAAAAATTAGCTTAAATAGTGCAATAGTGTCGTTTCAGGAAATCTCGTCCCCAAAATTTGGTGTGATCTCATGTGAAAATGGCAAAAGATTGTATGAGAACCCTAGACTCTGGGTAGATTTTGAGATTCTTCCCTGAAGTATCTAAATATCTTGTGCAAGACTGTTGAGTTCATGAACTTTGGGCCACCGGGAAAAATGTTTATATTAATATAGAGGTTTCTCATTTGTTACTGGGGAATGTTATGAGCTGTAGTCACTAAGGAAATGTAGTCTTGCATCAAATAAAGCATGCCTGTATGTGAAAAATGAAATTTCACTTCCAAAATTCAAGATTTCAAAGAATGATAAGGGAAAAGGTCTGTAGGATTTTGATGGGTAACTAGTAAAAGTCAGTGCTCAGTTATTTGCAAATAATATATCTGATTATTTGTTTTGTGCTTCTGTTGCAGTTAAGCAAGCCTATCTTATTGAAATCTTGTTTCCATGAATGGGTATGAATTGGGTTGCTGTGAGTCTATTTTAAGTACTTAGGTTGACATTGTCATGGAAAAATCAAGGTATAGGATGGTTCAAAGGGTAGAGTCAAATGCTCCCTTAATGTGACAGGAAAGTCCAGTTGGAAAAATTCCTCTGAAGTTCACCAGGTTGGGACGGGAGCTCTTTTCCATCAGGACAGAAAGGAGCAGGCCAGGGAGAGAAGGAGCAAAACAGGAGCTTCCATTGCCCCGCGCATGAAAATTCTGAGTGACTTTCTAGTGATGTTCTCATGTTTCAAAACCTGGAGGCTGAAGGGAGGTCCCTGCCCTGCTGAGCCCTCCGGAAGTTGGAACAATGGGAGGAACAAGGCTGAATTTACACCTCCGAGAGTTGTGGCTGGAAATCCTGGGCAGGACTGAGCATGTTCATGATTTGGGTTGGGGGACACTTAGAAATGCTAGGGTGGGGTCATGGTTTGTTTGGGCTTGTGCTGCCACTTGCGACTTTTTGTTGTGGTGTTGTTAAATCCAAATTCCCCTGTTGCTGTTTTAAAGGGAAGGCTGCGTGGGTTTGAATGAGCCGGGATGATGGCGTCTCGGCTCCTGCTTTCACTGGCCCTGCTTTGTAGGAGCTGCCAGGGAGAATTGCACACTGTAGAGGGAGGTGTTAAGAAGGGAAGAAAAAGACTGTCTTTGAGGCAAATTGCAGTTTTTTCAGAGCTATCAAAATAGCGATCATCTCTCCGTGCTGGGGATGGAGCAGGTGCTCGGTGGGTGGGCTGAGTCATGCACGGGCTCCCAGGATCCTCCTGCAGCCCCTCGGCTGCTCTGCTGCTCCAGTCCTGGAGAGAATCCGTGTTTATTTCAGAGCACGGCCACCCCAGCGGCGAGCAGCTTGGTTTCCATTCCTTGGAGGAGTGAAGTGAACCCTGTTTTTCACTGGGGATGCTGCTTAACAGATCTCTCTTCTCCATGTCTTTGAACGGGCTCCAGCTTTAAACTTCCAGACGTTGTTTTTTAAAAATATGCTTCACATGCAGTTCCTTTTGGACACGTGGCTTCCCTCTCTTAGGGCCAGCGCATGCTTTGGTCTGAGGAGAGAGCGGAGGCAGAGCTTGGGCAGAAGCGGTGGGGGGCACTTGGGAAGCAGCAGCTAGAACAGCTTGCACTCGGGCAGAGAGTGGGGGAAGACCCCTTTTGGATCCTGCTTTGATGAGGTTTCAAAATGTGGTTTAAAATGCTGGCAAGAGAAAAGCTGCACCTCCTTCTTTGGTACCATCTCATAAAGCCATTAAGAGGCCTGTAAGTCCTGCTCCATAATCCAAGAGCATGTGCTGAGGGCATGATCTGGGTTTTGCGTAGGGCAGGGTGTAAACTCAGCCACTGTGGTCAGTAACCCCTAGTTTACATCTCAGTCTTATGCATAAACCCAGCCATTAGGGCTTGTTCAGCAAGTTATGGTTAGGACAAAATGACAGAAACACATTACACACATAGACAGAACCTTTTCCCCCCATTTTCCCTATGTTTGGAAGGATTTATTGGTTTTAATAACTGTTTTGGGGATAATGCTGCATTTTCATTATGTTTCCAACCTAATAATGCAGTTAGTTTTCAATCCCTGCGATGATAGGGTGCTTGGGCTGCAAAGAGCGCTCTGAGGTGCCACGTGTGGCCCTAGAGATCCAGGTGTGGACACCCAGCTCTCCTCCTCCTTGCCCAGCAGCGCCTTTGGGGAGGGAGGCATCCTGACCTCTCTTCTAAGGCACAGAGCCCCATTCTTCTCTCTGACCATTTGGGGCCCCCACCCCATCCCCACAGATTGCAGTCACACCAGGGAGGGCCAATGCCTCTGCACTGGCCCAGAAATGCTCGGTGAAGGAAATGGCAGCAGTTTCCTGTTTGAGAGCTCCTCTTCCCAACAATGGCCAGCTTTGTGGAGAAAGAAAGAAGGAAGGTCCTGTGAAAGGCGTTCGGCAACTGAACTGACCCTCTCCTTGTCGAGTCTGTTCAGTTGCCATCCTTTGCCAGCTTTGTCTAAAAGTCGAAGAAACAAAGGCCAGTAGCCAGAAGGGGATGAAAGAGAAGGCAGATTTTCCAGGTGGCTTCATTTAGCCCAAAAGCTGAAAAACACCTGCCTGCCCTTGGCAGAACAGGAGCTGGGCAAACAATGGAATCATTGAGTGGAGGCGGACATGAGGCAGAAGGAAGAAAGAGTTGATTCAGAGCTTCCTCCCCTCGCCCGCCCATCACCTATGCAGGCTCTGTGGCTGGCGGGGGAGATTTTTCTGAATGGTTCCTGCGCTATTCACATTTTCTGTAAAAATAAGTCTGTGCTTTATGCAAAGGCTATTGACAGAGTGGGCCAAAGTGGCTGGCCCAATTCACACGAAGCTTCTCCTTCTCCTTCTCCTTCTCCTTCTCCTTCTCCTTCTCCTTCTCCTTCTCCTTCTCCTTCTCCTTCTCCTTCTCCTTCTCCTTCTCCTTCTCCTTCTCCTTCTCCTTCTCCTTCTCCTTCTCCTTCTCCTTCTCCTTCTCATCCTTCTCCTTTCCCCTTTCCCCCTCCTTCTCTTTTGGTTAAATATTCCTAATATATTTTGTTCAATAGAAGAATAAATCTCCATAAGAACCCTAAGAGACAACCCAAGCAGGTCAGGTAGAAATAAAAATAATGAGGAGTCATGACTATGGTCCACAAAAGCTTCTGCAGTAATCAATGTGTAGTTTTTAAGGTGTCACCAAGTTCTGCTGCTTTTCCTGTCAAAAGCTAACTTGACAGCCCCTCTGGAAATGAGTGGAAGTCTTAATAATTTGGGGGAGAGGTGTCCATATTGTGTCCCACACAGTTCCTTTCCATAAGTTTCCCCAGAGGTGGAATTGCACAGTTCTGTTTGCCATCTACATTCTTGGATCTGCCATATGACTCCAGAGCAATCCTATGGAACTCTACAGTGCTTGGATAACAGTGTTCCCTATAATTTCCCTGTTTCTTCATTCATCTCTCTTGAGTTTATTATTCATAAAGCTTTTGTAAAGTGTTTGAATAGCCTTAAACAAGCAGGATTAAATTTTGAAGGCTTCTCCTTCTGCCTGCCATCTTAGCCTCCTTCCCAGCTTGTTGTCCCTTCACAATCTTGGAAATAGTTGCTTGAACCTAGATAAGCTTTGTCCAGCTGGAAGCAATCTTGCGAGTAGGGGCATTTTTACTTTCTAACATTCCTTGCCTTCCTCCTCACCCATTCCTGCCCTAACTTTCCTATCGCTGTTGTCACGTTTGGGAAAAGTATCACACGTGGTTTCTGGACTCTGCCCTTCCAATCTCCAAAAGGAAATTCTGAAGCCTTTTGGCAGCTGCTGTGTTTCTGTCTGCTCTGGGAAAGTGACTCAACAGGTTTGCCTCCAGCAAACCTTCTGAATAACAATTCTTTATGTTTATGCAGTGCCTGTTGAAAAAGGATGTAGTCTGATTCCATCCTTGAGCAAACATGATGCAGAGGAGGTCACCTTCAGGAATTAGAAGTTGTGGAGTCCTTGGGGTGCTCTGAATTTGGCTGTTCTCTTGCAGATGTTTTGTTACCCAGCTAGGTAACCTCTTCAGTGCTAGAAGGGAGTGGGGTTTGCTCTCTGTAGTTTGCCCTGTCAGTGCCCTGTCAATTAGAAGTTGACTTTGTATCTTTATGCCATGAAATGCTGCATTATCTGATGTGATCATTGTCTGGGTATCAGTGCACAGGTTGGACTCATTCATTCCAGATGTCTGATTCCTTCCCAAACCACACGTAGGAGAGTTCTTGGCTATATGTTGGGACCCTACTGACTCTCAGTCATCGCTCTTCCATGTCCCTCGTTGGCTCTGTGATATCTCTTTGGACAGTTATTAATGTGCCATCCAAACGGACTAACTCTTGGGGGTTGCAGAGGAATGGGCCTCTTGGGAAGGCTCTGATTGGCTGCTTCAGCAGTCGGCCTATTCTTGGGTAGTACCCAGAACTTTTAGAGCACCCCTCTTCATTATTGCCAGGGTTAAAAGCTGCTTTTTTTTCCTTTCTGCTTTTCCTAAATACTTGGGAGAAGGAAGTGGCAAACCCAATTTTGAAGTGGGGATTTCAGAGCAGATCTTGTGCTTTTTCCTGTCTGTTATAATGCTAGAACAGCAAGTCACTGAGGAAATCTAGGACAGATGCAAGAACATTCTTTTCTGCACAACGCTTAATGAATGTTCTTGTGGGATTTGCCGCAAGAAGTGGTGGTGGCAGGTTTGTATTTGTAAGAAAACAAAACAGAACACATATGGCCACAGGGCACCAAGGATAGGCAAAGCTGTTGCATTCATGACCAGTTATAGGCTTTTCAAGGATGGGTATCTTCAGTCCACCACAGAAAGCAGGAAGCCGGGCTAGATCACTCTGGTCCAGCTCTGGGGCCTTCTGTTGCTGGGTACTTCTCTCTCTTTCCCTTGAAACAGCGTGGTGGCATTAGGCAGGACACCCAGTGAGTTTCATTGCAGAATAAGGATTTGAACCCAGGCTCTCCAACGCTTGCGTGTTGCTTTGAAACACCGGTTGTTTTGAAACCCCCATCTCTTACTTCTGATGCAGCACTCAGGACAGCGGGAGGGGTGAAGAGCACCGTCCTCTCTCATGGTGCCTTTGTTGTCCCCATCTTTCAGAAGAGCAAGGGGACTCTAGGAGAAAGATTACGTCCTTGCATCTTTCCTGGTCTGCCTCCTTGCTTGATCAGGTGGCCCATCTGGACATATTTGTAACCCTTCCGTAATGTGGCCTGGCTCCTTCCAGTCCAGTTTGGAACAGCTGGGGGTGGCTAGCTATTCTGTTCCCCTCGTTGGATGCTTTCCAAGCCCACTTGAAAGGTTGCTGCTTCTGCTGCCAGCTTGGTATTTTGAGTATCAGCGTCGCCCAGTGAAATACTTCTCATTGCACAGCTGTTTACGCATCCTTCTGACATGGTATCCAAGAGTTACAGGGTGCGCTGTAGAGAGAGATCTGGAGCTGAGGGCAGTCCTGTCCAGCAGCAGAGCTTGGACTGGGGAGACAGGCATCCAGGCCCACGCTGGCCAAGGGTCCAGGTGCTCCTCTGAACTCACAGTGTCCCTCCAGATGCTTCTTCCTGGATGCATCATCCTGAATGCTCCCCTCCTAAATGTTTAATCTCTGATTTTTTTCAAAATATCACCTCATTAAGCATAAACTAACCCTTGCACCTTTGTTCTTGATTAGGTAGGTACCCTGCCACGCCCTTCATCCAGTCACTACTCTGCTGCTGCTGCTGCTGCTGCTGCTCACCTCCCTTTCTTGTGAAATAATGTAGAATGTGCATATTTGCACTTCTTGTTCAGTCCTGAAGCGGGAAGCAGCTGCTAGCCACTCTTTCTCTTAACGCTGCATCGCACGGTCCTGGGTGTTTTTAAGCCCTGCAGAGATAACAGTTCTCATCCTACCTCCTCCCTTTTGCCTCTGGTGATGGAAGTCAAAAGATTGGCAAGATGCATGTGTGTGCGTGTGCGTGCGTGCGTGCAGACACACACCCATGCATAAGAGTGCTTGTGTGTATGTGTGTGTGGATTAAACTTGGTATTTTATATTCAATCCAGTGAACCTGAGAAGAGGCAGCATAGCTTGGATGCTGGGCAGAAATGGGGCATGGGTGCACATGGAGATTAGTTCTCCATCTGCCAAACGGGAAGGAGAGGACAAACAGGATGTGCTTTGCATATTAATAGGCCTTCCTAATAATAGAAGACCAAAATGAATTAGGCCTTAATCAATGTACTTGACTACTGAGTTTAAACCGTGGTGGAACTGGGGCTCTCCCAGATGAAATGGTTTCTCCTCTAGAGACTGGTGATATCCAGATTAAGGGGAGGAGGAGCAGTGGTCCCAGGGTGGCTGCCGGGATTCCCTGCACAAACACACCGTGTTTCACTTTTGAAATAAGAGTAATGGGGAGGCACCATTAGTCCTCTACCCAGTTCCTCAGGTTCTACCAACCTGTCTCCCCATTCTTTCCATGGTGGAGCGAAAGAGTAGAGAGACACTGACATGGTCCAACGTGCCCTCATTTTTTAAAGCTCTAATAAAATGAATCTGAATAAATTGCCTCTGTTGCACACACATGCACACAAGCACTCTTACGCCCATTTCTCCTTCTTGAGCCCCTTCCTCCATCTGCGTACACAAAGTACAGCGTGTCTAACCCACAAAAGGAGAAGCGTTGAGGTGGCAGAGTGTTTCTTCATGTCATGCTTCCTCCAAATGTGTGAATGTGTGAACGCTGTAAATAGATTGGTGTCCTGAGATGTTTGCCAGCTTCAGCAAGAAGCCCTTGTGCACTGTGTCAGGCAACACCAGTCTTGTTCCAGAGGAATACCGGAGAAGATGTTGACAGGGGCCCAGGGCCAGCTGGCAGGCCAGAAGCTGCATCGGCAGAAGAATTTTGCCCGTTTGTCTTGTGGCACAACTTGGCCCTTGGGTAGGTTGCCCGTGTGTGGGCCTGCATTGAGATCTCAGAGGGAGATGGGTGAAAACAGCTGGGAGGTGACAAGGAGGCCTCCCCAGGGTTTAGCAAAGACACCTTACAGGTTGCTCTCTCTCGGCTTGCTGTTCTGAAGAAGTGTTCAGGTTGGTCTTGCCAGGGGAAGGCAAACAGGTAAAGGCCAGGTAAAAGGTTTTTATTCCTGTATTGCAGGTGGGACCTAAGAAAGAGGAGGAGGGCCCGGTAAGTAAATGGTCGCATTGGAGTGAGCTGAGATTTAAGCCAAGGGGGCGCTCTTGATTTGCCCCTATAGCTAGCTTCCCAGTGCAGGTAGGGTTTGTTTGGGCCTTTTCGTGACATTTGGGCATTCTTAAAAGGATGCTTCGCCAGGTTCCATTGTTGCCAGCCTTCCTGTTGCAGAAATCCATCAGCAGTTCAGCTGGCCAAGGGCAGGGTGTGTCCCAGAGCAGCTGCAAGCAGCGGGTTCTTTGGCACGTCAGGCAGAGCATCTGTTTACTTACCAGCTCCATGGAGCTGCCACTGTATCTGGTCTTTGTCAGCTCTAAGTTGCAAACTGGTCATGGCTTTGCGATCTTTTGTGGGGAGCACGCTGCATTTCAGAGGTTAACAGGAAGCAAGAAGCTGATGGGCTGGAGGCCAGAAGTAAAGACTATTTATCTTCGTTTAACCCTTTATTGCATTTCTTCCCAGCTTTTTTCTGAGAGTGCAAGGTAGTTTGTGTGGAGAGGGGAACTTCCCTGATAGAAGATTGCCTTAAGGCAGTGTTGTCTAAACTTGGCCACTTTAAGATGAGTGGACTTCAACTCCCAGAATTCTGGGAGTTGAAGTCCACTCATCTTGAAGTGGCCAAGTTTGGACAACACTGCCTTAAGGGTTCTGTAATCCTGGGAGCAGCACTGACTCCCTCTTGGCCTGGGGTCTGAACCCTGGCAAGGCAGACACAGCCCACCGGTCACGGAGAGGGGCCTCCCAGGGCTTCCAGAAGCACCCTCTCTCCTCCTAACTGCAAAATGGCTAAAATGGTGCTTGCTGGGCCTTAAGCATGGCAAATTCTGCAGGAAGTCACCAGCCCACATTTGTTTGGGGCAAGTGGAGCTTCTTGGGAAATGTTGCAGACTAGCTACAGCTTTTGGGGGGTTGGCAGGGATGCTAATGCATCCTCTACCCACTGTCCATCAGAGGGAAGCAACTTCTGGTCCAGGACTAAGGGCCCAGCAAGAAGGTGGTCCCAAACTTGCTGTGAGCCAAGCAAACAAAGATAATTGCCTGGTGCAGTCTGGCTGGGTGGGATTATCCCAGCTGCCTTTGTCTGGGCACCCTTGAAGGCAAAGCATTAGCCTTGTGTTGAGGCTGCCACACATCCAAGAAGTGTGTTTCTCCCCCCAAAGCTTAGAAAGAGGGGCATTGCTGGCTCTAGACTGGAAGATGCTGGATGGGAGGAGAAAGACAAAGTACATCCCTTGTTTTCTGAGCGCTGGCAGAGAATGAGCAACGGAGGGGGCTAAAATAAATGGTATGGATTCCTCCTCTTCCATTGGAGCAGCAGATCTGAAGGTTCAGCATTAAGCATTTTATTAGCATAATCGCAGCTCAAGACCAGGATCACTTTAATGCCAACGATTGCTGCCAGGAGCCAGAGGGCAGAAGGGGCTTCACAGGAAATGCCTGATTCTGGGCCTGTCACACCTTCGTTAACATAATGCTGGGAACCAGTGGGAGAATGCAATTGATCCCAGTGTCTGGACATTGCTGCAGATTCCTGGTTTGTTGAGAGCACGTTCCACGTTCTCCTGACTCCTGGGTAAAGGTAGCAGATGGGCTCTGTGCCTTCCTACACTCCTTGTTGGCTTGTCCTCGGGGAAGAAGGCGCAGAACGACACAGGAACTCAGGCAGATTCCCCTTCTTATCCTGTGGGGTATCCCAATTCCCCACCCCCACCTGCATCTAATTCCAGGCTGTTGTCTCTCTCTAGGGATGGGAAACTCTCTTCAGGGGTTGTCAGAATTAACCTGGGCCAGGGTCTGTAAAATCTGGAGTGTTGTCTGAACCTGAGCTTAGTAGCAGGAGCTCCTTGAGGACATTGAGGAGCCTTGGAACATGGGGATGAATGAAACCCTGGGAGTGGAAACGTCTCTGGGCAAGGGCAGAGTGCCTTCTCGTCAGAACCGCCTTACATCCGCACAAAAGGTGAGCTAAAGGATGCCCTCCATGTAGCCCATTGACCTACAGGGAAGGCAGTTTTTACCTCTGAAGCTGGGAAAAGAACCCATAATCACAGAACGGATGTTAGAGGGTACTTCCAGGGAGCAGACTCCATGGGCACTTTCTGCTCCTTGGGCAACCCTTTTGTTCCCTCCCCAGGGCCTCATCCTGTTCCCCCGCTTCTCTTCCTTTTGTCAGGGCAGCCTCCCTTCCCCATCTTCATCCTCCTCCTCCTCCTCCTCTTTTGGCTGGAGGAAGGAGAGGACATGCAGGTCACTGCCTGCGAGAGTGGCTGGCATTTGCAGATACATGACTGGATCCGCATGAATTTAAAAATGGAGTGCCTTATTTCAGTGGTATTTAGTTACTAGACCTGTTAATTTTTTCTCTTGCCCATGTCCTTTTTCAGAGCATGGCTCCATATCTGCACAGACAGCTACATCTGTGTCACATCTGGGGGGGGAAGTCTCCAGAACTGGCTTCCGTTAGAGTTGGGAACCTGAGGTTGACAAAGTGGGGAACCAGGGCATTGCACAGGGTCTCTATTTGTGTATAGATTTTTTTTTCCTGCCTAGTCTTTATTTTGTGTGTGGGGGGGGGGGGGAGTGTCACCTTAAATTTAAAGTCATCTCTTTGGGGTAAATGTGTTGATTCTGGGGCTGTACAATTTTAAACATCAAGTCTTGGGGAAAGTGGCTTGCGCTGCTTACTTCCAGCTGCTAAATTGCATTAAGAGGGACCTAAAAATACCGTTCAGATGATTCTTCTTGATGCAGCATGTGAGTTGTTGCCTGGAGGAGCTGTCACACAGCCAGTTTGGGGGGGCACGGCTGTGGGGTTGCAAAAGGATAGCAACATCGGAGATGAGGCAAGGCCCCCTCAGCAAAACATGGGTTGTGCCTCGGTCTTTTCCACACCCAACAAGGGTCTGACTTCTGCCAAAACCTGGGAGTACAACAGTCAGCCCTCCCTCCCGCTCCCCAGTGGTTTCTTCAGCCCTCACTTGAGAAACGCCAACATGCAGGTGACGATTATGGCTTCAGTTGGTTTAATCAGTAAACCCGTCAGCTCAAGCGTCTGTTGATGTTTGAGAAACAAATTTTAATTAGCAGAGCTCTTGTAGTTAAAAGATCTGCTTGCTTCTGTGGTGACCTTATTCTGATTCTGGATTTTGATTCTCTGCGGCAGGGGAAAAAAGAAGAAATGGTGAAGATGGCCTTTCCATCCAATCGTACACTTCTTTTTTAAAAAAAAGGATTACTGTCAGCAACTCAAAGAAACAATATTGAGGTTTTGGTACTAAGTAGCGTGCAGTTAACTGCCTGCCTCTTCGGGGATTGGTGTGAATATTTCAATCAATTAGTGGATCTATTTAATCTCAGGTTTTACGATTAATTTATGCAAGAGCTCACCAGAGCACAGCCTCTACACCTGGTGCTAGACTAGTGACTTAGTCCTGGAACATGTGAATAACACTGTACTTCTGAGTACAGTATATGAAGCATTTTTCCAACACAGATGAGCCAGCTCTGCAGCCGGGCAACAGCTTATCAGCAGGCCTGAGTTCCAGCCCCCGTTTTGAGAAATATTTTCTGAAAGGCTCCTTTCTGCACAATCTTTGGTAACAGAAGCTTTCATAGGCAGGTGGATCTGGGTTTTGTTGAATTATCCTTGAGGTTCTTTGCTTAGCAGCTTGATAATAGTCTAGATTATTGATAAATTGTGAATGGAGCAAGGAGGCCACAGGCTTGTTCCCTCTCTCTCATGCATACACTTTTTTTTTTAATTTGTCGCTAGGAGATACAGAGTTTGGCATGTTCATTTTCAAGTAAATATAGCTCAGCATCCCATCTGGCTGCTTAGCAGATCTCTCTGCATATCAGACAGAAATACCGAATTAACTAAGGTTGATATGCCTGTTTCTGAAGTGCTTGCTAGGGCAGGATTCACAATGATTCCAATCACAGTAGGAAGCAGCTTGTCCTCACCAGTGTCTTAGAACGTCCTCGAAATGGTCGCAAAGGGTTGACCTCTGTCTTCTTTGAGAGGATGTTCAGAATATGCTTCCATTCAGTTGGAACAGAGGAATAGGAGCTGAGAGCGCAAGGCCAAGATTGAACTCTGTCTTTGTCCTGGGATTCACTTGGCCAGGAAATGTGCTTTGGTTAAAAAGAACAAAAAATCATGTTCTCTCCCTGATGTAGGAAGAGAACTTTCTGGCTTGCTATTTCCACCATTTTCAGCTGGGGATAAGCTCCTGCTCTGGACTGCCCAAAGTGGGGATCTTCAAACCATACTGTAAACATGAGAATCCCCATGGAAAAGACAGTGAAGGGATAAATCCCAGGATTCGCTCACGCCGTATCTGCCATCTCCATCATCCAGAGGGCAGGCTGATCTCCTGCCTCCCAGGTAGAAACTTCAGTAAATAAAATCCCATTCCCCTCCCCCCCCCACACACACACTCACCCCCAGTCTCTGGAGGCTTTCTTCTTTGGTATGGTTGGTCCTGGGTTCAAATATGCTGTACAGAGCTTTTTGCACTTTGGGGCATTTTGTTGGTTTGGGTTATGTTTCTTTTTCATCATTCTCTCTTCTGTGCGCCTCAGGGAATATGGCTGTGCTGGCATTCGTAGCCACTTGGCAGGTTTCTCACCAAAGCCAGTCAACCCTTCTCTTCTCCACTTTCTGGGGTGGTGCTGGTAGAAGGTGAGGGAAGAACCCATGGAGGCATAAGATACTAGGGATATTCTCTCCAGGAATTGGAGAAGAAAACCAAATTTAAGTCAAGTTGTTGAGGCTTCCTCTTGAATTTCTTTCCTCTGCCTGCTAGGCTAGGCTGAAAGAACAAGAAAAATCATTAAAAGCAACCCCTGCCAATGTGGAAGACCCCAACTCTATACAGCAAGCTTGAGTTTTGCGGGAGGAAAGTAGCAGGATGAAGTCAGTCTCTTTTGAAGGATACCTTGGCTGATGATACGGAAAGCTGCAGAGATCTCCAGAAGATCTAGCAGGGCTGCCCTTCTCTCCAACTAGATTCATCTAGTTTCATCTAGGTCATTCATCAAGATAGTCAAACCAGTCTCATTGCCAATCCTGGCTGGAAGCCTAGTTGAAATGGTACCAAATCTTCATTTTAATTCTGGTTGGAAACCTACTGTGGGTGGATTAAGGAGAACTGCTCTCTCAACAGACTTAGGGGAATGTAATTGCTCTGAAGCCTGTCAGTTCATTTTTAATTGGTTTAATGCTAAGATAAATAACTTTGCAGAAGTTCTAGGACCTGTCCTGTTGATGTGCACTATAATGAACAGGTTGTAGACTCTGTTAACAAGAGGGAATCAAAAGATGTGCAGTTATTTTTACCTCCTCTGGGAAGAAACAGGTGGCTCTGGTGAAGGTTTGTAGATTGTTTGCTAATCATTCTGGAACATGACCATTTTTGACTTGGAACTACTGAGATACGAACTCTGTTTCAAAAGAATGGTCGCATGGATTCCTCTCTGTTTTGTGTACATCAAGAAGGATTCTGTAGCTAAAAGGAGGCTTAAACCAACTCTGTCCAGACAGTTCAGGATAATTTATAGAACTGGCTTACACATGAATGAGCCCACCAAAAGAATTGTGGCACATTCCCTGAGGGTTGCTGCCCTCTGCTGAACACTGGGAAGTTCTTCCTCTTCAGATTTATTCATTTGATATATCTACTGCCTTTTTTCCAGATGTTCAAGGCAATTGACATCCCTTCCTTCATTTTATCCCCTATACAAGAGGGTGCCAATCCCAAAGTGAGTTTCCATAGCTGACAGTGGATTTGAACCAGGGTCTTCCTGGTCCTAAGCTAGCATCTCAGGCCCTGAGGTTCACAGAGCAATAAAGGGGCTCTATGTGTCCCCATGAATTACAGAATGGGGGTCTGTAGGGCATCTTCCCCAGTAAAAACTTCAAAACTAATCATGAATTAGGATATACTAGGATGCTGCGTCTCAGAGAATGGAGATCTTCTCTGCTTCTGAGAGAAGAAGGATTCTCTCCACAAAAAGTTACTTTTCTTAAGAGAAATGAGGGCTTGAATTGAATTTTATTCGAATGGAATCAGCTCAACCATCTGATGAATGGGAACTTGCAGGATTTGTCCCTGAACCATTTTCTCTGTGTTAGTTCTTATAGGATAATGGCCAACCTCTCCAGCATGGGTTAGGGTTACTGTCTCTCAACCCAGCCTATCTCACAGGGTGGTTGTTGCAGGGAAAATCTGGAGGATTCTTATGTATGCTGCCTTGAACTCCTGGAGGAAGAGGGGGATATAAATCTAGCCAGTAAGCAAAGGAATATTGCAATGTAACAACAAAGCGTAGCTGCTCTTCAGCATGTAGGTTTTTCCAGAAGCTGTACTTTTGATCAGCGCCACAGTGCTAAGGGATGAGAAGACTTCTCCTGGAGCAGGAGGGCCCTCTCTTTGGCTCCTCTGTGAAGTGGGATTTACAGTCAGATTTCCTGGCACACACTTATCATGTCCCTTCATGGTTGCAACCAGGAGCCGTTTGGCTGGCCCCTGCAGACATCTCTGCACGAGGCTTCCGGTTGCCATGGGGAAGGGGGAGGCAATGGGTTTTGAGGCCCCTTGCCCTGCCGCTGCCACGACTCGTGGAAGACGTATCCAGCAGATGAGTGGCCACGATCCTTTGGCCAGCTGGCGGGAGCTCAGTTCTGCAGTGAAAGTATCTTGGAACAAAACTCTCCTGCCATACCTTAAAGGGTGTGGTGGTAAAAAAATATCCCAAACTCTTAGCTGCCAGACTTAAAATTTTAGGCATCACTCCAAGGGAAGGGGGTGGAATGGGAAACCTTTGACCCCCTTCTTGGATAGCGGCATTTTGTGTCACTTGGAGGCGCCTGGAATTTTTCCAAAGCTGGTGAAGAAAAATGGCTTTGAATGCAGGCCAAATCCAAGCAAATATTTCAGGCTCAGGATAGTTAATTTGGGAAGTGAAGGTGCCCGAAAGACCGATTGGTCTCAATCTTGTTAAATTCAGATTGTTTTGGTTTCCGAGGAAGCAGAGAAATAGACCTTTTTTCAAAGGAGAGAATGTGCTGGCATGTGACCTGGTGAGGAAATAGCAAAAGAATTTCTGGCTGCAAACCCAACACATTGGCCTTTATTTTGAGGGGGGCACGCATGGAATTCCTCAGATTTTTTCCTACAGGAAGACTGAGGAATGTTCAAACAGGCCCGCGCAATTTGAACAGCCTGAGTGGTGGTGCGTTAAGGAGCTGCTTCTGAAACCACCGTTGGGACGGACTGCATCCCAGCTCCTCTCTTCCACAATAGCCGGGCAGGGCGGTTGCTGGCCTTTAGAGCCAAGCCAGGGAGGGGCGGGAGGGGGGCTTGGCTCTAAAGTGCTTGCGAGGCAAAGGCAGGAAGGGCTGGGGGGGTGAGGAAGGGGGCACCAGCTGTCCCGGGGGAAGTGTTGATCCAGCGGGTGGCACACTTGGACGTGCTGGTGATTTTACCCCCAGACTGCTCCCACTGGATAATCCGGATCACCTCTGCCTGGCCCAACAGCCCTTCGTTCTGAGCAGGTTCTCTGCGCCTCAGAGGCAGTTCTCTTGTTGCCAAGCTACCTGCCTTGCGGGAGGAATGAGCCTTGTAGCACCAGCTGGAGTAACTCTGGCCCATCTTGCAGCGACTGCTCCATGGGTTCCACACAGCACCCTGTGATTTGGCGAGCTTGGGTGGAGGGGGGGAAGGGATCTGCGGGGGGGGGGCATGCTAAATGCGGGCTGCATTCAGACCTCATGCCATTCTGTTCAGCTGAATCAGCGGGGGGGGGGGGCAGGGGCTTCCAGCAGGTAACAAGACAAGCCCATTTGCAAAGGAGAGGAGCTGCTTAGCTTCCCTAGAGATGGTTTTCACATTCTCTGCTAAGGGTTCTTCACCTGAAGGGCAGTTGATTGACTGCGCGCCATCAAGTCGCTGTTGACTCTTAGCCATCAGATAGATAGACTTTCTCCAGGAGGATCTGTCCTTGACCTGGTCCTTCAGCTCTTCCAACAGTGCAACCATTGCGATCGTAACTGAGTCCTTGCTGCTGGCCGTCCTCCTCTTCCCTTGCCTTCCACCTTTCCCAGCATTAGCACCTTCTCCGATCTTCGCATCATGTGTCCAAAGTAGGATAACTTGAGCCTGGTCATCGCCGCCTCAAGTGGGAACTCTGGGCTGCTCTGTTCGATGGTCCCTCGGGTTGTTTTCCTGGCTGTCCATCGTATTCTCAGGAGTCTTCTCCAGCCCCAGGTTCAAAAGCGCCAGTGCTCTTTCTGTGCTGCTTTTTGGGGCCAGAAAGGTAGCTCATTTCATCATTCACCGGTGAGCATAGACTGGCCATGCTCAGCAGCAGCTTCTCTGCTTTAGCCATCAGTGGGTGGGCTCTTGTAGCTGGGCAGCGATTCTCCTGGTGGGTCTCTGTGTGTGTGTGGCAGCGATGGCACCACCAGCTTCGGGTGCTGCATTCCATGCCAGTGCAGCCCAAACGTGAATCCTGCAGCATTTCCTCTGCAGGGCCCTCTCCCCAGTCACCTGTTTGCAGTCATCTTGTTTGAAAATGCGAACCCAACCTTTCGTCTGTCTCTGCCTGCTGATTTTCTGAACAAGACAGAGGCAAAGCTTGGGGCCAGTTACTCAACCCTCAAGGCTCTCGTGGTAGCCCAGATTCAGGTCCAGAGAAAGACCCTTCGCTTGTTAGCAGCTGAACTCTCCGTATACCCCGCCCGAGCTCGAGCCCAAGCCGGAGCCCAGCCCCGCAGCGGACCGGCTTTGCTGAGCCCCCTGCAGAGGTGCGTTGCGAGGGAAGCGGTCAGCAAGAGGCGCTTCAGATCCACGTGCAAACTCTTCCCTGGTCGGAATTCCTAAACGAGCATTTAGGCCCAGCGCAATTTTAAACAGTAACCGGGGGGGGGGGGGTGCTGCTGGGAAAAGTGTGTACGGTTAATTTATCTGTCCCGCACATAAGTCTTTGAGCTTCGGAGAAGGCAAAAGTGGGTATTCATTCATTCATTCATTCATTCATTCATTCATTCATTCATTCATTCATTCACTTATTTCTATCTATCTATCTATCTATCTATCTATCTATCTATCTATCTATCTATCTATCTATCTATCTATCTATCTATCTAATTATGTTTATATGGCCGCCCATCTCCCGAAAAAGTGACTCGAAAAAGGGCATCTTTGGTGTGGAAACTTGCGCTCTGCAGATGCCCTAAATCGCCGCTTCCCTTTTTCGATCCTTTTCTTCTGGACCCCGCTCCAGGGCTCACTTCAGCTCCCCCAGCTCGGCTCTGCTCGTGCGGGCGATTATGGTGGCTGCCCAGAGGGAGGGCGGCGTCCCCCTGCCGGGGGGGCGAACAGGGCGGCAGGGCACCCAGGCGCTCTTCCTCCGGCCATGGGGAGGGGCAGCCCAGGCAAGCCCGGGTGACGGGGGGATTTCCTGGCCCCCACTCCCGGGGCGGCCGGCGATGCGGACGCCGCACGACGCGGGGGGGTGGGGGGCGCTGGTCGGGCTCGGCTCCCGGCCGCGGTGTCAAGGCCGGATTCCGTGGCTCAGCCGGCCTTTCCGGGCGCGCTGGAGGCCGCTCCGCCCCTCCGCGCATCCGCCCGCCTTCCTTCCCTTCGCCCGCCGGCCTCCGCCTCCTCGCTCGGCGCGTCCCTTCCCGTCGGGGTCGGCGGCAGCAGACGCTGCCCCGGCCGAGCTCTCGCGCCTTCGCCTCGGGGGCCTGGCACCGCCTGCCGAGCTGAGCTCCCGGGGGCGGACCGACCGCTGCTCGCAGTCCCCCGGCAAGCCCGCCCCTGCAAGGACGAGGAGGCGGCGGCGGAGGCGGAGCGGCTTGCCAGCCAGCCAGCCAGCCAGCCGCCGCCGCCGCCGCCCCCTCCGCATCCATCCATCCGAACCGGCCTCGCCGCGCAGCCTTTTGTTCCCCCGGCCAGAAGTTTGGGCGCAGGGGAGGGCCGCGACAGCTGCAGCCCCGCGAGGAAGGGGAGGCGGCGAGGGCGCGAGCCGCTTGACATGCGGCCCACGGCTGAGCTCGGCGCGGACCGCTGCCCGGGGACTGGGGGGCGGGCGCCGCCGCCGCCGCCAGCGCGGCGCACAAAAGGCTCCAACTAACTTCCTGGCGGGCGGAGCGCGGCAGCTTCCCTGCGGGCCGGGCATGGCAGGAATCGCGCGGAGCCCGCCCGGGAGGGCGCCCGGCGCCGGGCCCCCGCGCCAGCCTCCCGCGCCGTCGGCGCTGCCTTTGCCAGCCGGAAGAGCCGGAGGCTGCCCGTGAAGAGGCGCGACCCTCCGTCGGCTGCGCAGGCAGGAAGCGCCACCCGCCCGGCCGACTTCGCCCGGCATGAAGAACTTCCTGCGGCTGAACCGCGAGGCATCTCCGCCACCGGCCCTCCCAGCGACGCGAGCCGCCACGGCGGGCGAGGCGCAGCCTCGGCCGCTGCTCTGCCGGGGCCGGAGAAGCCGCCTCTGCCAAGCGGAGCCCTGCGGGCCGGGGCAGGAGCGCGCCGGAGAGGCCGGCCTTTGTTCCGCGAGGAGAGAGCGCACCGCGGGCGCCGTCGGGGATGCGTGAGGGTCCTCCTTGCCTGCCGGCGCTAACGGCCGGGGCCTCTCGGGAGCAGCGCTGTAGGGGCGGGCCGCCTGCCAAGGACCGTTGGCCGGCGCTCCGGGCTCTCTGAAACCCTCCCTTCGGCGACGGACTTCCCCCGCTTTTCTTTCGCTTGGGACCGCTGGCGTTTCTGCAGACGCGCGGGATGTGCCTTCCTCCTGCTCTGAGCCTTTCCCCGGGGAAGTTGGTGCCGCTGCCGAACGTGGTTTAATTTAACGGGGAATACAAATCGTGGCCTTCCGGTTGTTTTGGGATTTTACGAAATGCCGTTTCTAACGTTTGCTATGGACTTATAAAAGCTGAACAGACAGCGGGGTTGCGATGGTCCTTTGTGTTGCTTCTGCTCCCAATTTGTTCTGAGATCTTGTTCTTTTAAAGTATGGGCAAGCCATTAAGCAGACCTGACTGTTTACGGCAGAGTCCTGCTTGTCTGGGGAAAGGAGAGGATGAAGATGGGTATATAGAAGACTGTTATGTTCCTCAGAGGTCCATCTACGACACAATGAGAATCAACGAGCAGATCGATCAGGGGTCCAAGCTTAATCAGCCTTCAAAGAGCACGCTAGAGAAAGGGGACAGTGGTACCATTTCTAGCAATGGGACTTTAGGGGCCCCCAGTGCTCTGGAATCAAAAGTATCAGAGAGCAAAAAGTTAGATGAAAGAGTAATTTTTGATGCTTTGAAACTTAGCAGTGATGTCTCCAAGTCAGCCCCAGCACCCCCAAGGCGGCGGCCCAACTTGGAGAAGAAGGAGAATATCAACAGGCGCTCATGGAAGTCATTTATGCCACCAAATTTCCCTGAGTTTGCTGAGAGAATTGAAGCCTCCTTGAGCGAAGTCTCTGAAGCTGCTGTTTCTGATCTGTCCTCGCAAGAGAAGCCAGAGCCCCTCGCTGTGGCTGACAGCTCCAGCCCCTCAGACCACAGGGAGTCCCTCTCAGAGCCACTGACCATGGAGCATGTGCCCAAGCCCTCTGGTGTTCCAGAAATTCAGGAAGCGAAACCACCAAGTGAAGCCTTTTGTGAGTTTTCTCAGGATGAGTGTCACCCCCTTCTGGAACCAGAAGACATGGTGGTCAATTTAACAGGGGGCAGGAGGAAGGACCATCATCTTGTGAGTGCAACATGGCCCAGAGTGATGAAAAATACCATCAAAGCCACAGGCCTCAGGGGCAACCATGACACCTTGGAGGCTGACGATACTGACTGTGTGATAGAAACAGTGCCCCTGTCTCCCTGCCTGAGCGAAGAGCTCCTGGATCCAGGGATGGGTATTCTCATCACCCCTAGTCTCCGGGAGAAGACGGAATCAGAGCTGAGATTTGAAGAGGATGAGCGATTGATCATGATGGAAACTGAGGAGTGGGAGGAAGGCTTACTGTCAGAAAAGGGGGAGGCTGCTGAGAAAACAAACAGCTGTTTGACAGGTATTTCTGAAGAAAGGGGACAATTACATGTTCCATCCATGACAGTTGAAGAAGCTGTAGAGAGGTTTGCTGGTGTCCAAGGGACCTATAACCACCCATTGCACCAGCAAGAACTCTGGGATGACTCAGAGCCGCAGGCTGTGAGCTCTGCTCTGGTTCCCCAGGAAACACATCAAGACTTAAACACTGTTCTTGGAGAGGGTGATGGGGCTTGCAATGCTGAAGCTGTAACAATCCAACTGGAAGAGGAAGAATTTGCCTCTACTTTGGAAGCCTGCGTCAGTCCTCTTGCACCAGAGCAATTTTCTGACACTGATTCTGTGCAGATGTTCCTTGAACTAGAAAAGCTTTGCTTGAATGAAGAGGAGAAAGATGGGGGAGCTCCAATTGCTTTTGAGGTGCAAGATGTTAGTTTTCCTTCAGACGGGCTGGACCTACCGAAGAATTTGGACTTGCCCTCTGAGACTGTGGCAGAACCTTCCCAACACTTGGCTCACCACGAAATCAGTGTGGCAGACTCAGCCATGGTGTCTGATCTAGAGGATTTTGATGCCACATCGGTTTCTCAAGTAGCAAGTGCAACAGAGCCTACACTTTCAGAATCTTTTTCTGAACAGGACACTTCTGGCGACTCAGAGAAAGGGATGCTTACCAATCTTGCAGTTGCAAAAGATGTTGAATCACAATATCCACTTGCATCTTCAGTTACTCTGGTAGAAGAGAATGGAGCAGGACTGTTGACCACTGATGAAGTGGCAAAAAGCCACAAGGCTGAAGGCCAGGTGGACTTTGTATTGGGAGAGTCTGTGGTTTCAGTTCATGTTTCTTGCTGTAGAACACAACCTCCCTGCAGTCATGTTTTTACAGTAGCTGAGGAGGAAATGCCTCCTCTGTTCTGTAGGACAGAGAGGACATCTCTGGACCATGATGAATTTGCTACAATTGCTGAGGACCTGGATTCTCAGCCAGATTTTGATTTGATTAAGGATGTGGTGAGCACTGAGGAAAAGGAACTGCATGCTTGTTATGAGATGAATCCTTCAGAAAAGATGGACTTTTCAAATTGGGATGTCCCTGAGTTGGGTTCTGAGGATGAAGTTGTAGAGCTAGACAAAGAGAACATTCTATATGCAGCCCACACTGAGGAAACAAAGGGGGGAGAGAACTTTTGGGTATCTTTACCAAGTGATTCTGAAGTGATACAGGGCTCTGAGGAGTCCATAAGACACACAGGGTCCTGTAACAATCTGAAAGATATTGACACTAGCAGTAGGAGCCAGGTTGAGCTTTTGGCATGGCCAGTAGGCTATGAAGAAATGGTAGTGAGCACTACATTTCTTCAAGAGGAAGAGCCAAAGATGGCTGAGCAGATAACAGTCAGTCCAGCAGTGGAGAGAGACTTCATGGAGCCTGGGATCCTGGAGTTGCTTTTTTGCCCATCAGCTCTTGTGGATTGCTTATGTGATGCGCAACCTAGTGTCGAAGATTTTGCATGCCAGCTTGAAGAGGAAACTACTCCTATCAGTCCTTTGCCTAGTGATGAGGATCTTGATGCCCTTACAGATACCATAGAGGAGCTTACCAGCACTGTAATAGATCCCTGCACCCCTGACACAAAAGACCTCACATTGTCATCCTTGTCAGGTTCACTCACTTCAATCCTAGCTCTGGATCAATCTGTTGAAGGTGCTGCTAGTTTGTCAAGGAATAGGGAAGTTTGTGATGGGGATGACCCTGAAACAGCCACTTGGGTGTGCAACATCCAGGAGCTGATACCAGCATCACGAACTGCAGAAGAGGTCTCCTCTGTTTCCATGCCACTCTGCCCCATTCAGTTTCCAAGCAAAGAGGAACTGCCTGTTCAGGACGAGTGGAGCATGGTGCCCAGTTCCTCAGAGGAATCTATCCAGGTGATCCAAGGGATGGATGACACTCTCTCGCCATTTAATGTAAGTCTTGAAGCTGCAGACCATCCTTCGCAGTGGGAAAGTGGCCTTCTCTTCCTGGCATCCGAAGCCTCAAGGGATATACTGTACAGCACATCTCAGTCGCCTGCCCCTGAAGCCGGAGAGGAGCAGACCTTTGCTCTGTCCGGCCCGGAGAGGCTTTCTTCCTTCTCCAGCGCTGCTGAACAGCCTCCTGCTGGAACCAGTGAATGGGTTCCAGATAATGAGGTATTTGCTTCCTGGTTACTCACTGTTCTATCTGATATTAAATCACTTTATATGGGGTTGAGGAAGAACCAAGGAGTTAATCCATAGTTGACTGACTGACTGATACCATTTATCAAGGACAAAGAATGCCTGTTTAACTCCTCTATCCTACTAAAGCTGGAGACCTCCTTTCCTTTGAATGGGAGTTAGGTTTTGTAGTCAGACCGAATGGCCTTGGATGCTGAGTGGCTTGAGGCTTCCATAAAATACTTGTTTAAGGAGCAAATTATACATTTTCTGCAGAACACTTGTGATTGAGGATGCATAACTGCAGAGGTAGTAGCTGAAAAAATGGGTGGCTAAGAGGGAAATGATGTAAGGCAAATTAAGCTTTTGCACAGAAGTCTAATTTAAATAATAAAGGCAGCCCCCTATTCATGGAAAAGAAGTAACTAGAAATGTTTTCTTAAATCTTTTAAAATCTCTCTATATATCATAACAGTTGGGGAAAGGAATGATTTTTGGGTAAAATCTATATGCATCAATATGTCTTCCATAAAAGCATTTTTTTCCCTGTGGCTGACAGTTATCAACCAAGCTAAGCTAGTTTTGTAACCATCATGAGTTTGTTGTTTTTCTTTTGCTGAAGCTGGCTTGGATGCAGTTTCTCACGCTTCAAATGGTTGCATGTTTCCAAAAACAAAAAAGTAAAACCAGCCAGAAGTTTGAGAAACTGTCTTGAAGTAGTGCTTAATCCAAACGTGGAGCACAGTCTCCCCAACCCTGGGCTGAGTTTGACTGAATTTGTGTCCGTTACGGCATCATAGAGCCAAGACGTCCAATTCCAGCCTGTGATTAGGAAACAAGAGAAGCTCCAGGCCAGCCCAGCCCAGTGGATGTGAATTATTAGTTAGGTTCCGTTACAGTCTGTTCAAAAGGGGAAGGAGGAGACAGTTACTGGATCCGAAAAACGCTTCGTCTCCCAAGGTCCCAAATTGGGAGTGATCTTTGCACAAAAGGCAGACAGTTTGGGAGCTTGTGAAAAATGTTCTGTGTTGACGTGGCTGATCTGGTGTTTCTGCGGGAGAGACAAGCAGCCCCAAGTCACTTGGCCGGAGGAGAAAGCTGTACAGATGGGAACAGGCTTAATTCAAGGTCATTGCATGTTTATGTTGTGCCCCTCCCCCTTTATTTCCAGCCTTCCAAGGCATATGGAGCTTTATTGTAGCTGCCACAATAATTTCAATTACACTCAGAGATAATAATTTGCCTGGTGCCAACCTGCCTGAATAGGATTTTGGATTTGGGTTGTGCACATTGGAACGAAGCGAGGTGATCAAACTTTGGTTGCTGCTCTGCATGGCTTCAACGCCTTGTGCAAAGTTTGAGGTCTGTGTCCACATGCGGCCTCCTGTGAAGAAGGGGCTTAGTCACACCGTGACCCTTTTGCTCCTCCCCCCCAACTGCTTAGTTTTCAACCTCTTCCTTCTTCCATTTGTCGGTATCAAAGACAAGCTTGTAACTCCATTCAGGCTGGAGGTGGTGAGCCAACACTCTGGAATTTTCTGTGCATTCTGTATTTGAAACACCGAGCAATGCTTCCAAGTATTTTCTGTTGAGGCGGTTGTTAAATTTGATTTGCATGTTTCAACTTCCCCACTGAATCTGTCTGCCTTGTGGATCATTCCCACCCAAACCCAGCAGCTGTTCCTGGTTTCAGCCAGGGGTTGGACTGGGTGCGTGTGTGTGTGTGCTGCTTGGCCCAAGTGAAATGCTTCAGAGTCCTGTCTTGTTTAAAAATAAGTTTGCATATCCTGAAGTGGGTAGGAAGAAGTGGAGGCATGTGCCCATGAAGGACTCATGTGCCTGGCTTAGCAATCTGGTGCTCTTGCAGGAGACAGTCCATGCATATTAGACATTATATAGAATGTGGAATAAGCTGCTCCAGCAGAAGAGGCTGGGGGGGTGTCTGCTCTTGCATTGTCGTCAACCCCTCTAGCTGCAGACTAGCTCTATGGCTCTGGCACATCTTTATTTAATATTTTGGCATGTTCCTATTTCTGGAGACAAATTGCTGAATGTTATAAGTCAGGGATCATTCCTTTTCTTTTCCATGGAGAGCCTGAAAGCATTCCATTGCTCTCTCGGTCTGCAGCAAAACGTGGTCCTCTATCACGGATCACTTGGACATCATATTGTTTCAGACTAACTGCTAAACGTTTAGCTGACTCGAAGGTTTAAACACGCCCTCTGTCCTTTCCTTGCTCAGGGCTGTTTGGGAGCAGAGCAACCTCTCAGCCCTGCCTCTGAGCTTTTGATCAGAAGCAGGACCGCAACCCAGCAGCAGGCCTTTGCATGCAGAGCATCCTGGCCTCAGCCCCCAACAGATTCTGGAACCGTTCTGGAACAGCCCCCAACAGATTCTGGATTCCCGGGGAGTCCTCCAAGCCTTGTTGAACTTGCAGGGCTAGATGGACCACCGGCCTGGTTGCGTTTCAGGCAGCCTCGCGAGATTTCACTTTTAGCCCCTCTTCCTCCGGGGGTTCGGAGCTCCTCCAACATTATCTGCTGCACTGTGGGGCTTCCCCTGCCCTCCCCCTCTGGGACCCCAGCACCTTCATCACAGCCTTGTGGGGGGGGGGCAGAAAAGGGGGAGGCTGTTTGCCCAGCATGCTTATCTCTCAGGACTGTTCGCTGACTAGCCCAGGCCCACGCAGCTTTTTACTGATTTATTTTGTTAAATTTAGAGGCTGCTCAGACAACTCTGGATGGCTTACACTTTAAAATGAAAAATAAAAAAGAGAACTCATTAAAAATAATGTTTAAACGCATAAATCGTAAAACCATGTAAAAAAAAACCCATTTTGACTGAGCACAGCCTGAATCCCATCTCTGCAGCAGGAAGAAACAGGTATGAGGAAACTGGGAGGGGGGAGAAGTTGCTTTTTGGGATTTAATCCTGGAACAAAGGTCTGCAGTTTGAGTTGCAAGTGTTACAGGCTGTAATATGGCTACACTTACTGTACTGGCATATGTTGTGATCATCTTGAAAGGCCACATATTTGATAGGACAAAAATCTGGAGGAGCTTGGTAACACCTTTTCAGACTAGCCCATTTTATCAAAAGGCAGGAGCTTTTATGAGCTACCTCTCACTTCACCCGTGCAGTGGCTCAACGGATGTAGGACTTAAATTGGGATGAGGTGTTCGGGGTGGGGGTGGAGAGCTGGAAGACAGGATGGTTATGCAGATCCAGATTACGTGTGAGACAGAGTGCAAGCGCCTTATCAATTAACAATTGCTTGCGACGTGTTAAAAACCCATTGTGTTTGTTGAGACCTTCTGAGATAGCCCAGAACCTTTTGATGTATGTAAGTTCAGCAATCTCTCGCTGAACGATGCCGTCAAAATCTTGTTTTTCCAAAATGGTCACTTTGAGATCTGCAACAAAGCGGAGTTGAAATGCCCTGATATCACTCTGTCCTTGTTCTGAGACCTGATGTCATTGTAGGACAGTGTAGGCGGATAAAGCCTGGAAACGCTGTGTGGAGATGGAGTTGAGCAGATCGGTGTTCGTTGCATCATTTGCAAGGGAGCAGATCGCAGGGCTGTCATCTTATTCGTTGGGTGGGACAGAAAGAACCCAACCATGAGGTTTGCCAGCTTATGCGTCCCCCCATCTTGCCCCACCCAGGAGAGTGGCTAAAGTTTCCTGCTCCTCCACAAATAGGGTGTCCAAGGACCGATTTTGGGGTGGAGCTGGTGGCTCCATCTGCATTTCCAGAGGAGGAAGGAGCCGGCAAGGCCAGGTGGGGGCAGGGAAGGCAGTTTTGCGCCATTTCAGTCCAAAGAATCTGAGCATATGAAAACATGGAATGCAGAGAGAGTGCTAACTTTGGAAGAATGACCATCGGCTTGTGGGTGGGAGAGGAGGAGGGATCCCCAAAGACTAAAAGCAGTCAAGTCAAGAAGACGCAGCCAAAATGGTACTTCAGGTTCCTTCAGGCCGACTGCGGACTTGCAGATGCCTCGCAGCCCCACGTCTCTTCCGTGTTTTTTTAATCCCAGTGTCACAGAAGCCCTTTTAAGGTCAACGGGAGATGTTGCACTGGATGCAAGGGTGAGGTGGAAGTGATTGGAGGAGGGACCTCGCCCAGGAGAGGCTCCGGTGGCAGCTGAATAAATTGTGTCCACACCCAAGGAAGTGGCCAGGGAAAGGAAAGCGGCGTCCCTTGTTTAGCATCCGAGGGCAAACGGCCTGGCAGTGACTGCCATGTGATTATTCAGTGCGCCATGCCTGTGAAGGAGGCTGCTTCTGGGGGAGGGGTGGCTGTGGTGGGCTCTGGGCAGAGATTTATCCTCAGGGCTGCCATTTACTTTCACAGAAGGGCTGCTAGGCGGGTATTCAAACCCTTCACTTAGAGGGGCTGGTAGCTCTCCTGTCATCCGCCTCCCTGGCTTTTAGGCATGGAGTCCCTGGAGGCCGGGCGCAGGCTGCTGAGTCCCAGCTCCCGCTTGATGTGGGCTACGTGGGGCCGAGGTATGATACCAACCGTTAAGGCTGTCCCCGTAGCTGGGAAGGCGGGCACAGCCTGCAGTGGCCTGGGTGCTTCTGAGGAGGGGCATATTATGGATATTTGTACACTACCCAGAGTCCTTTGAGATTTGGGCAATTAATAAATCCAATAAATAAATCAAATAGATAAATAGTTCCTTGCTGATGGACACCCCCAGGCATCCTTGCCGCCTTTCTTCAGCGGTCTGCTTCCTGTTCCTCTGCCATCTGGGCAGTAGAAGGGGACTCCTAAGATCAGCAGCTCCTCTGGGTCTCTCTTCTGGAGAAGATCGTGTTCTGGCCAAAGAGGTCCTCTGCAACCAGAGGCTGGCTTTGGGCGGAAACCTTGTACTCTGCCTGCCTTTGTGGAGGCTTCTCCTCACTTTATCATTAGGGTGCCCAGATTGCTTTTCCACTGCTCTGTTTGTGTGTGTGTGTGTGTGTGCATGTGCGCACATACGCATTTGTGTTTTCTTTTATTGTTGGTTTAATCTGTAGCTCTTAAGCTTTAAATTAAGAGTTGCCTGGCTGACTGAAATGCCACCTGTTAGGCATAAATATTTTCAGAAATTAAAGGAAGAACTTGATGCAAATTAAATGCAAAGCAGCTACAATAAATCAGAAAAAGAAGAGGGGGGCACTCAGGCAGCACCTAGGGGCCTCCTCCAGAGAAGCTGGCTGAAGGCTTGTGATACTGTCAGCCCTTCAAGGTAGACCAGACTAGGAAACAGTCATGCAGGCTAATACTACTTTTATTATAAGGTTACAGTAACAGAACCTTGCAAGTCTAAATGCACTTCCCCTGCCATCCCTTTATCTTCATGAGAACTAGGGAGGGTCTTCTCTGAGTCACTTTCTCAGGCTACAGTTCTGGCCCAGACTCAGATTTCTTTTATCTGACCGTTGTCTTGGTTGCTGCTCTTTCTTCTGTCCCTCAAGGTTCTCCCTTCTGTCCACTACAGATACTGACTATGTGTGTGAATGAACTTGTGCATGAACAGCCACAGCAGCGTTTTCCTTTGCCTCTGAGGTCTCTCTGGAATAATCAAATGCATGTCTGAGTTGGCCCTTGTGGGCCTGGAGCTGCCTTTTCCAGGAGTGCTTTGGGTCAACCATTGCAAAACTGCTTTCTGCCAGAGATACTGGACTACAGTGCCTTTAAGTCTCCAAGAGGATTCCCCTCCTCAGCTTGGAAAAGCTGCTTCAGGGTGGTGGTAGCTTCCTTGGGGGGTTTGTCCAGGTGGGGGGCCTCACCTACAGCCTTCCTCCTCCTGGTGCATCCAAGGAGTTTCAACTCCTAGCTGCTAGCTATGATAACAGGATAGAATTTAACCAAGTTTTGCCATTTATGTCAGATTTCTTGGTGATCCCTCCATGGAACTGCCTTTGGGGTAGACATTTGATGACATTCACAGTGTCCTCAGTTCAGAGGGTTTGGTTTCATTCTCCCTTGGCTGTTGGTGCTCCTGCAGCCTTGGCTCTTGGGAAAATAGTTGTTCTTTCCATGTCCCCACGCAAGTGAGCCATTGCCCTTTTTCTTCATCCCCCATAGCACCATGGCCTCAGGCAACCAGCTTCTGCTAGCATTTGCCATCCATCAGGCATTTGTGAGGAGGAATAGCAGCAGGAGGTGGTTGTAGCTTCCAGAAGATCCAGGACTCTGGAGCTGAACCTTTGTGAGGTTCTCCGTTCCCTTCCTTCCCAAATTGTTTGGCTTTTTCTCATGTGGGAAGAACTTGGAGAAGAACTCAGTAATGCACCTTTGGCTTTTGACAAAGTGAGATGTTTATAACATCTGGAAGTGTGGAGAGCAGGATGTGTGAGACTATTGTGAAGTTGGAGTGAGTGGGTAATACTGGATCTCTAGAGAGTTGGTGGGTAATAATTGTGTAGAGTAATGAAGTAGTATAGAACAGGGAGCTAACCTGTTTTTCCGGGGTGCTTGTGTAGGGAGTATAGTCCCTGCCTTGGCCTTCCAAGTGTGTTTTTGGCTACAGTGCAGGACATTGACATTGAGAGGTGTGTAACATGCATCCCATCCTAAATGGATAGAACTGGAGCTCCTGTTGTTATGTGACTGAAACCCTTTTGGATTCAAGCGAGAGTGCACAGGCTTTCAGGTTTGAACCATTGAGTCCTTTCCCCATAGGTGAAATCTCCTCCACAAACACCTTTGAATTTCATCATCAAGCCTATCATGTTAACTTTCTGAGCTTCCTTGATTAATCAGTTGGATCTCCTGATGCAGGATCTGTTGATATTTGTTCACAGACCACAGATGAGAGTTTAAATGCTGGAAGGAGAAGATGCATGGCCAGCTGCTTCCACAGATGTTTATCGGTTGTGTAGTTTAATGGTAGAATGTTGGATTTAGACCCAGGAGATCTGGATTCAAACTCTTCCATAGCTATGAAGTTCACCTGAGGCAGAATCTCCCCACTACTCTTTAAAAAATCTTGTAGGACTGTTTAAGGATGAAATTAGCAGCCAGGGAAAGTGCATTTTACCCTGAGTACTTAAACATGTAAAGTATTGGTGAAGATTTACAATGGGCTTCATTTGCCTTCTTCCCCCTCCCCACCTTCTCAGCAATTCCAGAAAGAGCAAGTTGACCCCCTTCAGTTAAAGCTGCAGCAAGTCAATGGACTTGGACAAGGGCTTGTCCAGAGCGCAGGGAAGAACTGTGATGTCCAGGGCTTGGAGCATGACATGGAAGAGATCAACACCCGATGGAATACCCTCAACAAAAAGGTAAGCATTACAGGGGCCAACTCCTGGCAAAATGCCTGTTGATGTGAACAGCGGGTGGTCCCAGGAATGGGATCCCGAGGTCTGGTTCAGATCCAAATGCAGCTGAATTCCATGATGGAAACAGGGCAGGATTCAGTCGGTGAAGAGCGTGTAGATGGATCACTGGGGTGCAATGGAGCTGTTCGCATAGCAGTAGTTATGCACGTATCAAGAGTCCCTGTCTGTGAAGACGAAGGGTGGATCTGGCTCTTTCTGTGCTATGAACTTAATGTTTGAGGTTTCCGTTTACAACCATGAAGGGATACTCTGGGCCTGTTAGTTGGGAGCGCCTGGGGATAAATGCTGATAAATCCTGAGCAGGAGCTGAGAACTGAGCGTACCTTTATCTGCCTGGCTGCGTCCCTGTCCTGGCCCCTGGTCATACTAGAAAGCAGGGGACCGGCAGGCGTGTCCTCCTCCAGAGACAGACTGCAGGGTGCAGTGTTGAGTGCTGTCTGGAGGAAGACAAGCAGACATTAAAAAAAGGATCCCCTGCCCCAAGGAACCTAAATTGGGAAGAGGGTTGTCAAGCCAGAAAGAGAAAGGCGGGGAGGGCAACTTGGCCAGGAAAAATGTAAACAAATGAAATCCCATTTAATTGGGCACCTTGGCTTCCTCTCAGCAAAAGGAAAATGCTCTCCTACCTCACAGGGCGAGTGTGAGGATGAAATTAAGGGGCTGTTTTGGACTGAAAGAGCCCCTGTGGCCCCTCACTACCAAGGGCAGCCGCTCTGGTGACGGGCATGCGTGCTTTGTCCAAACGTAGGTGGCCCAGAGGATTGCCCAACTGCAGGAGGCCCTGCTGCACTGCGGGAAGTTCCAGGACGCCCTGGAGCCTTTGCTCAGCTGGCTGGCAGACACCGAGGAGCTCATCTCCAATCAGAAGCCGCCATCCGCTGAATACAAAGTTGTGAAGGCTCAGATCCAGGAGCAAAAGGTGAGCAGAAGCTGTGGGGCGGAGCGGGCGACCCTGAGCTCCACTGGTCAGCCCCGTCAGCAGGGAATGCGAGACGCAGCCCTCTTTGCGGGGCTGAAGAAGTGGGAGAAGGGAAGGAAGAGAAGCAGCCGAGTGTCGCCCACTTCGCAAAATCTCAAAGCTGCAACCAGGGAGGCAGCGGATGAGATTCGGGGAGATGGCTTCTTTCAGCATGGGAGGCAGGCAGGATGAACGGCATCTTCCATTGACATAGCTTCCACTGGAGCAGCGATTTTAGGGTATGCACAAGGTAGCTTCGCAGTGGTGAGAACGGAGACTTCAGAATTCAGATGGGCAGCAGCTGGGGAGCCGATCTAAAGCAACGCAGCTATAGTGGTGGTAGGAGGAGAATGTGAGTTTAGTCATTGGCATTTGCATTTCTTGCAGCTGGGATAGTTGGCCAAAGGGGAGTTCCTGAAAAAATGGGTGTAGTGGTAGCAATGTTTGTTCGGCCAATGACCAGCAAAATTTAAATATATACAACATGAAAGTAAATAAAATGGGTGAGATAAAGCATCAACGTAACAAGGAGTCTCTATAATAAAAGCGACATAACATAAGCTACTGTGATGATATGTTAATTAACTGTGCAAGCGTAAGAAATTGGCTAATGCTCCTTCTCTTGACTTTCTACAAAGTTGCTGCAGCGTCTCCTGGACGATCGGAAAGCGACTGTTGAGATGATCCAAGCAGAGGGTGGCAGAATAGCCCGGTCAGCCGAACCAGCAGACAGGGAGAAAATCGTTGGCCAGTTGGATAGCCTTGGGAGCCACTGGGCAACCCTGCTCAGCAAAGCTTCAGCTAGGTAAGCCAAGATTGTCTGCCGTTACTTAGCCCAGGAACAAGAGACGCCACCTGTTGCTGCTTGTTCTGCTGTCATCCTGCTTGGATTTTGTTTTTCTCCTGCTTTCTCTGCTACTTCGTAATGCAAGACCTCTGCACAGCACTTGGGAAATTTGCAAGGATGCTGCAAAACACATTCCTCCAAACTAAATGTTCAGCAGAATCTCCTTGGATTTTTTGGCTCTTCCCACGCTGTGAAATACAGCAACCGGGTGTAGCTAGTGACACTGAAGCATGATTTTTTAAAAATAGTTGTTCTGGTTTCTTCAGTGGGACCGTGCAGAAGAACTTCGCAGTGGATTTTGACCTGTGGAGAGAGCCGCTTCTCCTCTGCTGTCCTCTGCCATCTTTCATGCTACTCAGAATTTATCATCCTGGTTTGTTTCTGGTTTTGCTTTGTGCTGAAGGCGGAATCTTTCCCCTGGATACTACTTTATATCAAAGCATACCGAAACACCACCTTGTTTGTTATGTGGAACAAGGGGGCTAGAGGTTCACCTGGAAAGCAACCTGGGGAGAAAAGGTTGAGGGAACCCCCACTCCCACATTCCTTTTCCCCCTTCCTAGAAAGGGTTGCAATGAAAAGCTCCCAGCACAGCTCTGGTGGGTAACCGATCTGTAGAATCCAGAGGAAAGTTCACACCATTTGCCCACTCCAGGGACTCCAGAGAGATCCACTCTGCAACATCTGCAGAAAGGGCCTTTCAGCCAGTCATGCCAGCTGCGTCCCCTGCCACTGTTCTTGCATTTCCTAGCAAGGTTTAAGCCATGTACAGGACAAAGAGTTATATGTGTCTTTCTGTTTAGTTCACACAACAGGCTTAAACTTGACTTTTGCACAATATATCTGTGATACAGTCGTAAGCAAACAGCATGACACCAGACAAGTCTGTTACTAAAACAAAAGACAGGTGCAAATTGCTGCCCCCAGCCCGAAAGGGCAATCCCCTTGCTTTACGTTGTGTGGAGGTGCAAGAAATAAAACCTTGATTTTGCTATAAATAGGTCTTGCATTTCATTCACGGCAGTCACTGGCTTCTTTAGCTTTCCTACCATTTATCCTTGGAAACATTTCTTGCATCTTCTTGCCTACCCACCCAGCAAAGAGGTCTGATAATATTGACCTGCAAAGTAATCAAATGGGCTGGTGGAGACACGAAGGACAAAATCCCCCAGGAGTTTGAAACGATAATTCCTAAGAAGCCTGCCCTGTATCAGAAGCTGTGATGTGTCCAGGAAGCATAAGGGCCGGGGGTCTGAGCAACTCTGGAACAGTTTAAGAATGAAGCTGGTCTGGCGCATCCTAATAAGGCCTTACCGTGGTGATCAGGAGGGAAAAGCAACGATGGGTTTTCCTTTGGATTGTTGTCCAGATGACAGGGCCTGTGGTGACTCTGGTCAGCACTCTAGCACTGTCAGGGCTCCCCTGTGCACAGTTTGTGCATTTGTAAATAACACAGCTCAGACTCATGCTGGTGTGAAGCCATCTTGGGTAGTATCATACCTTGGATATCTAGCACGTTGTCTAGTAACTTCTGTGTGGGTCAGTTTCATTGCTTGTCTCTCCAGGAAATGGATGTGCTTCTTCTGTCTGTTTGCCTCGCGGGCTGCCCAGAAGGGATTCTGTCTTGCCAGTGATTTCAGAGGCCACGATGCCTCTCTCCGGCAGGCAGAGTTGAGAGGCTCCCGCCCAAGACCTCTTCCCTCCACCTGGCTGGTTTTAACAACTGCAGGCTGGTGTCCAGTGTGTGTCTTTCTCCAGGAGCTGGAGGGGCAAGGTGCTGTAGCTTCAGGAACTTTTAGAGAAGACAGGGGATCCCGAGTTGCTCCAGACTCTGACTTAGACCTGACTTTGGGACAGTGTCGGTCTTGGTCACTCAGATGGAGACCCAGAGCAGGGGAATGCTGTCTTGTTGACGCTCCCAGGTCTCTTAGCAGTCGGTGACACTGTGGTTTCTTCTGAAGCTCTTGAGGGAGCTGGGAGGCGGTTTCAGTCCACCTCTGCTCTAGGTGGCAGCAGGAGGTGATATTGAGAAACGTTGTGTTGGATCCTTGGGGATGGATCTTGGGGTCCCACAAGATTCCCTCTCATTTACCTTGCTGTTTAATAACTCTACGAAGCTGCTGGGAAGGAGCATGCATGGGTCTGGAACCAGTGGTCAGCAGTGCGCTGTTGATGTGCAGCTGTCATTCTTTTTTCCTGTGAGCTCTAAGCTGGGTGCCTTGAGAGACTCTGCACATCTTTGGGCCTTAAGGGCTGGACAGGGGAGAACTGTTTGAAGCGACTCAATCAGGACCAGAGAATTGTTCTGATTTGGGAGCTGGACTTCAGTTTTGGGAGACGTGCCTGATCCCAGAGAGACTGCACCTTCCCTTAAGACCAGGCTCACTGCTTGGGTGGTCCCACGGCTCTAACACTGATGCTGGACAGCAGTGATGGGAGGGGCTTTTGCTGAAAGGCAGGGGAGGACAGAACCCAATGGGGATGGTCTCAAGACCTAAGCATGCCGAGAGTGTGGAACAGGGGTGCTGAGGATGCTTCCAGAGACGCTGCTCATCCTGGGTTGAAGCGTTGCACCGGTTGCTAGTAGGTTCTGGCTCAGTACCATTTGCCACAGAAACCCTTTTATGGCTCCAGGCCAGATACTTGCAGGACTTCATCAGCCTCATCTTCAAGTTTCAGTGGGACACCTTTTCTGGGCCCGACTGCAAGTGTGCTTCTGAGCTGCTTCTGCCTTTTCTAGGGTGGGGCCCACCCACCCTCTGGAATAATTTGCTGCTCAAGCTGAGGCTGGCCCCCCCATTGTGACAGTTTAGGAGAGGCTGAAAAATACTTCTTTTTTCCAGGGATTTTACAGAATTACAGCAAACTCCACACTCAACCATCTGTCCTCAAGCGAATTCAGCCTCTGAATGTCTTAGTTCAGAAATCAAGGCAAGGGTGTGGGAGGGTTGCACGTGCTTTGCTGGCAGAAACCCGCTAAGGAGAATTAAACCAGCAGCCTCTTCTGCACTGCCCAGCAAGTCCACCATTTCCCATGATTTTGCCAGTCTGAATCTATAGCTGATCAATTTCGCTGGTTAGAGAGAGAGTCTGTCAAAGCATGAAATTCTTTCACTCAATCCTGCCTCCCCCCCAAAGTCCCTGGTGCCCTCCATATGGATTGGACTTTGAAAATGCTGGCCAGCTGTGTTGCCTCTGGATGTGGGGAATTAGAATCCAGGTTAGGGAGGGGGCTGCAGCCTCCCCCAGAGGGACGGTTTCCCACTTGCCTGATTGCTCCCCTCGCCTTTCACTGTCGCTTTTCCAACTCTGCAGCACCAGTTTCTGAAAAGGCCGAGCAAATAGAACTGAATGTAGCATTTCATCTCACAGATCTGTGTAAAGGTTACAACAATGGCAGTTTTATTTTCACCAACATAGAATTTGCCTTTGTCATAGCTTCCTGCACAACACTGGTTTGCGGTTACCCACTGTGATGATCGCTCACCTGGGAGTCGTTGCTAATTTGGGTCCCGACAGTCTGCGTGTGGTTAAGATTTGCAACTCCAGTGGGGGTACGCTTAATTAGAATGGCCTTTGTTAACCCAGATACCTCGTTTGGAGGGGGAATCTCTTTGGGAGTCTTTGCAGTTTGGGATTCTTCGTACCCTGGATAATTTTGTTGTCCTCCTCCAACTCAGCGGTTTTACGGCTAACCACTAACCTCAGATAATTTCTCACAGTGATCCACCCTCTTTCAGCTATAGCTACTTCAGGAACCCCACCGCCTGCTTCCGTCCAATGTCAGTTCCCACGCTCCATTTCCTGCTCTTCAACCGTTTCCTGCCTCTTTCCCTACAATTCCTTTTGTCCCTTGGATATTCATGCTATTCTGGTGGCCAGGTCGCAGCACTGAAAGGACTCCAGAAGAGAGGGGAGCAAATGCGTTGTTCTGCATGCTGAACACAGGGCTGGCAACGTGAGGTCTCTGGGCATTGCTTCCACCTCCTTTGGTGCCCACCAGAAGCCTTGTCCCATTGTCTTTTATGTCTCAGTTCTTTCAACTGAAAGATTAAAAATAGGACGCTACTACTTCTAGCATCACCAGGACTGAAATGAATGCCCCTGAGAAAGTGAAAATGTGGAGGGCCACAGTCCAAGACCTGGTTTGGAAGTACACTCACCTGCCCAGCAAGAAGACAATGGGGAGGGGATTAGTGGGGGCAGTGAGGAGGAACCTCTGGTCATTGAGGGTTTTGTGACTCGATACACACCCCATTGCAGAATTATGTCAATAGGGAAGGGATCCACCCCTTGAGGCTGCCATCTTGGGAGATCCTCGGTTTCTAGGACATGCTGTGAGGATTCTACGTATGCTCATCAACTCCAAAAGTAGGATATCCCTGGCTTAATACCTCTATCTTTAATTATGCTTTCCCCTAATATATCCAGGTGCCAGCTCTTCAAAGGAGGCCAGGTCAGGGAACAGACACTACAAGAACGGCTAGGATTCTGCTTTATTGTTACAGGATATAACAACAGAATCTCGAAAGGCTGTCAGAATATCCCTCTGTCCCCTCTTACACTGAACAGAATCAAGGCGGGGTTATCCTCTCACCCCTCCTTTCCCATGGCCAGATTGTTGTTTATTTAACAGTTCTGGCATTCAAGGTTATCTCCATACTCCTTTACACCAGGAGAGATATTAATCTAACTTGCCTGAAATTTTCTAGCTCCTCCTAACTTGTTTTTTTTTTCTTCTCATCCCCTGATAAGAACACTGAATACAGTAGAATGATTTCAGCAATTTCATATTTGAGTTATTTACAAATTCTCAGATGAATGCCATGAACATCAGGCAGGTGGTGGCTTTTTTATTTGTTTCATCCATATGTAATTCAATTCTTGATTTATCCTTTCCCTGAACGATCAACACCAGTGTGGATGTTTTTGGTCATCGGCATTTCCACAATGAAGACCGATGAAAAGATTCGTTCTGTTTCTGTGTGTTCTTCCTCTCCCTTCTTTAAGGATTCCTTTGTACTCCAGTTTCTTCCATGGCTAATTTCTGAGGATATGTCTGAAAGATTTGTACATGCCACCTCTGATTAAAGAGGTATCACTACTCAAACTGGAGTCAAGCTGCATGTTACATAGGAGAACTGGGATTAGATCAGCTAGAACAGGGCAAGGATGGGGAAGGAAGAGACCATGTAATCTATATTAGTAGGGTTGGTTTTTCTAGGACTTTGGGGATTTTGCAGTTTCTATCTGCTTCAATTTTGCAAGAAATCGTGCCACCCATTTACAGTAATCATGATCACAGGGCCCTTCAAGGGCCACAAATGATGATTGAAGGGCTTCATGCCCCTTCCAGTGCTGGGGAGAATTCAAACTGGAATAGGGATTAATCTGCAGTCTTTGCATTAATTTCTTGATCAAATTTGCTTCTCTGAGGTGGATATTAGTTGCAGAATAAGAGATTCCTAAGTAATCTGGCTCTCCTTTCAAGGTTGCA
Organism: Python bivittatus; assembly: GCF_059951505.1. Taxonomy (NCBI): domain Eukaryota; kingdom Metazoa; phylum Chordata; class Lepidosauria; order Squamata; family Pythonidae; genus Python; species Python bivittatus. Next base: position 3,657,074 of record NW_028277032.1, read on the forward strand.
TCATACAGTATGTTTATGTGTGCTTTGGAATTTGGGAATCCACATCTGTGGATCACATTAAGCACTTTCTCTGGGCAACTCCTGACAGTCATGCCAACTGTCAAGCAGAGGCTTAGGATGGCCCTCCTTCCTTCAAAGAATTCAAGGATCCCAGCAACCTTTGCCAGAAGGAGATTGTGTTACTTCCAGATCTGTTTATTTTCAGGGTATTTCAAATGATTTATCTATTTGTAGTTTTTCACTGCCGTGGTGGCCCAATGAGGCTCACTGATCTCCAACCTCCAAGTTTTAAAAAATAATTCAGTATTTGGCTGCTGTGAGGGGAAAAATAGTAGAGCAGCGAGACATTCTGTCTTTCCAACAATTTAATCTGTTCTCCAGGTTCAGGTGTTGTGCTAAGCCAGAACACACCACGGCTTAACGTGCTTTCCTGGCCAGATTAAGTTGCTGTAATGGGGCATAGCAGAATATATGGAGCAGCTGTGGCTGTTTACGGATTCTCAATTGGCCTCACCAGGAATCTGCCATTGTCTCACAGACTTTGACTTCTGAATGATTTTGTTTCCTTTCCACAGGCAGGGTCAGCTGGAGGAGATCCTGGTCTTGGCCAAGCAGTTCCATGAGACATCAGAGCCCATCTCTGACTGGTTATCAGTGACCGAAAAGAAACTGGCCAATTCTGAGCCCATTGGGACTCAGACTGCCAAAATCCAGCAGCAGATTGCACGGCACAAGGTGGGCAAATGGTTGCCAAGTGGTTAGAAAAGGGGTGGGAGGGCACCAAGCAGAGATTCTGTTGCTCTGACGGGGAGATTCCTGAGTGGGGCCCAGGCTGTGTGAGAGAGCAAACTTGACGCAGTGGTAAAAAGCTTGGAAGGCAAGATAGTTGGTAGGCCTTCAGTGCTCATGGCCTAACAGTGTCCAGACAAGGTGGTCCTTCTGCACTTGGTCTTCTAGATGACTGCTCAGCAAGTACAGAAGGTTCCAGGGCAGCTTTTCTTCAAGTGCGTTCGGTGGAAAGGTGATGTTCTGCAGGCATTTGTAGAAATAATATGACCACGTTGCCTGTTCTTCTGTCCTGCCATCACATGATCTGAGCAAGACTTCACTGTGATGATTCGATACATCTCTCAACTGTGGCTGGGGCTTCTCAGGCAGAGAAGTCACAGCATCCTGACTTGATTCATGCAAACTATTGAGCAGTGCTTGTGGCTCCACTTGGTCAAGAGGTGCGTGGCCGGGGGGGGGGGTGTCACTGAAGAGTGACATCAAAGCCCTCAGGAGAATCATGGGGGGCAATGCAGTCAGCCCCCAGGTGGCCGATCCATTTTCCAGGCATGCATATCCCATACACAGTGCCCATTGGCCCTACTGTGGCCCAGGGCCTGGCTCCCTTGCGTATCTAGGCCAGTCTCGCTGGGTAACGGCAGGCCTAGCACATCTGTATCCAAGGGGCAGGACCTGTGCTTGGGGCAGTGCTTTTCCTTGGCTGGCTCTTCGACAGAGACTATGGTGTGTTTGATCTGCTGGCCCTGTGACTCCTGGTGGTGGTCTTCCTTTTGGCTGCAGCTGGAGGGAAAAGAAGCCAAAGGCCTCGGCTACCTACCACACCTGTCAAGCCAGGTGTGGTGTCCTCTGACCACAGCCTTGGTAGCTCCACTTTCTTCTTCTAAGAAACAGTTATAAATGTTTCTGTAGATACATACCTATTGTCTAGTGTGGAAATGTTGAAGAACTCGTGGAGCATCATGCTTCTTAGCATACTCTACGTGGCCATATGGTTGTGCATGATTGCAGTTGTAGTCAAGCAGATTTCAGAGCTTGAGCTAGGGAAGGCTGGTTGATACCTAGAATGGAGATTTGCGGGTGGGTCTGACATCTGCATCCAGCGGAAGGAAATATTAGCGAGAACTTGGCCTGGTTCAGGCATAATGCTAAGCCATGATGCGATTGATTCAGTGAATGATTGATTGATTGATTTACCTGGGTTAGTGTGACCTCACCCATTATTGCTGAGCATTAAATACACACTGGGCTGCGATAGCTTATTCAACAAACCATGCTTTAAAATGCTGAATTACTATCATTTGCAAACCAAGCTAGTAATCATCATGTTCAAGCAGTTAAAAAAAAGTTGTAGTATGTTCTGTCTCAGTACTTATCTGGACTCCAGGATATGATAAAAGAAAATCCATCTTTTTTTTTTTTGGTTTCTTTGTTATAATTATAGCTATTTATTTGATACTATTACTTTAGTAAATTACATTTTTGCATCTACACAATTTTCAGTTGTATTCACTATTCAGTTGTGTTTTAATTTTTCCCCTTTATGTTTATTCCATTTTCAACCATATATTTCTGTTTGCTTGTTTTTTCCTCTGTTGTTCTTTCTCTTAATTCTCCTGGATTTCCAGGCACTAGAGGAGGAGATAGACAGTCAGGCCGCGGCGGTGACTCAGGTGGTCAGCATCGGGCACTCCCTGGCCTTGCTAAGCTGCCGTGCTGAGCAGGCCTCACTTGCCGAGAAGCTCGACCTGCTTGAGTCCCGGCACGCTGAGGTTTCTGACCGATGCAGCCGGAAGGCTGCCCTTCTCGATCAGGCTTTGTCCAACGCCCGGCTCTTTGGGGAGGACGAAGTGGAGGTGCTCAACTGGTTGGCTGAGGTTGAGGACAAGCTGAGCTTGGTGTCCATCAAGGATTACAAACAGGAGGTCCTGCAGCAGCAACATTCTGGCCAGCTGGTATTGATCCATCTTTCCCGTCTTTCATGATTGTGTTTATTTTGCTTCCCTGCTCCTGTTGATTTGAATCATTTCATTTTGATCTTCACCAAATCAAACATACGGATGGATGGAGAGAGTCTCTGAGGGACACAGGATTCAGAGTGGGTCCGTGTGCTCAGGCAGACAAGCTCTTGTCACGGTCTTCTTGCAAAGAAGGGGCCACAGTTCAGTGGTTCAGCAAATGCTTTGCGTATAAGATTTGGTTCTGGCGTCTCCGTTTAAAGGAGAGCCATGTAGTGATGGGTGGAAAATGTTTTTTTCTCCCTGAGGTTCTGTTGCCCAATTCTAGCCCGATCCTTGGATGGAGCTGCAGCTTCTGAAGCTCCTTTCTGTTGAGGTCAGGCCTCTTGCTGTAGGGAGCACAAGATAGTTTTTGACCCATTGCAGCTCTCATCTTCTGCAGCCATTCATTTCTCCAGAGAAGTAAAAGGGAGGTCTGCAGTGGCGGGGTGTGTGTGTGTGTGAAATCTGGCCCTGGTGACTTTGTTGCCTTGAGGGAGGACCAGAAAAGAAGCTGGCAGATATAACCATCCACGGGGAATAATCTTCTGTGCATTACGAGAGTAAGATGTACTGTGAGAATAGGGGCCCCACTAGTGAATTCAGGAGGATTTCTTACCTGGAACAGCAGTAAGCCAAGGGGTCATTCTGCTCACAGGCAAGGAACCAACAGATCTCCCTTCCAAAGCTGTGAGCTTCATTTCAGACCGACCATATGGTAGCAGGATCAGGGGCAGGAGGAGGTCCAGGTGTTCCCTTCAGCCCTGTCCCTCCAGTCTTGGGCTGGAGGCCCTCCTGTTGGCATAGGTAGCGGGCACCTTCCCTTGCTGCCTGCTCAAGGCATCTGTTTTACCTGGCTGCAACTGCTGCACAGGAGACACACACACACACACGCCAGTCTGTTGGGCAGGCTTCATCTAGCAGTGATGTGTGGTGATCCAGTTTGCCTGCTCTGATGGGAATTATTTTGCTTTATTTATGGATTAAAGGAACAGTCCATAAAGATAACAAGGTTAAGCAACATTAAAAGACCCCAAATCACATGCTTCGGTCCTTCACAAACCCCAAGATCTTTTCCAGGGAAGCTCCACATTCTGAGGGTGTTTTTTCCCCCTTGCCTTTCTTCCTAGACTTTGAATGACGAGATTGTGAACCGCAAGAAGCACGTTGACCAGGCCATCAAGAACGGGCAGGCCCTCCTGAAACAAACCACAGGTAGGAGAGGAAAAGTTGCCAGGTGACCTGCCTTGCCTCTCCAGCAGCTGGCAGGGATGGACCTCTGGAACCCCACTGACTGCAGAATGTGTGCACAAGTTGCTGCTGTAGCCCCCCGGCTCCTTCCCTGCCTTCTAAAATGAACAGGGCCTGGGAAAAAGGCCGTGCGGACAGGGCATTGAAAGGGTGGACTTAAAATCCAGCCCATCAGACCCAGAGATGCACCAGGTGGCTGGGTGTTGTGTTTCCCATCAGAGGCCTTGTGTATCTATGATTCCCATCATAGGCCTTCTGCCCATCATTTCCCTCCTTGTAAAGCTAAGAAAAGCTTCTGGTAACCCACCTCTGCAAAATTCACACTTTTGCCATTTCATGATGAAACTCCTTTTCAGAGTGCCTGTATTCACTCCTAGGCAGGATCTGCAGAGAGATTCTAGATTCAAGCAGACCCCCCTTTTTGGGGCGGGGGGCTTGGCACCCTTTCTGCCCAGTTCCTCAAGAGTCAGCCCCCTGGAGAGAGCCAGTTTGGTGTAGTGGTTAAAAGCACCAGGCTAGAAACCAGGAGAACTTGAGCTCTAGTCCCATTTTAGGCAAGAAGCCAGCTGGGGGACCTTGGGCCAATCGCTTTCTCTCAGCCCTAGGAAGGAAGCACTGGCAAACCACATCCAAACATCTTGCCCAGAAAACTGCAGGGACTTGGGGGGAGAATTTGCAAAAGAAGGCCGATGCTGCTCTGCTCTCAGACACCCGTGTGAGGCTCAGGTCAAGCGCATGCTGACACTCCCACTTCCTCTCTAAGTAACTGCTCTTTCTTCCCTTATTACTGGATGACAAAGACATCTTGGTCTGCTCACCTTTGCTGGACCTTTATGGCTGATAAATCAATAGGTGTTATTGATTTATCAAGCTCAAGAGCCTATAGGCACATAGAATTAAAAAGCACTGACCACTGACCCAGCCCAAGCAGGTGGGCATTTTGTCAGACAGTGGGGCCAAGCCCTCTTCCCACTTCATAGCCAAGAGCCAAACGTGGGATGCAGAGAGAGAAGGCTGCTAAATCAGATCTGGAGGCTGAACCTTCCTTATTGATGAGAGCCATACCTGCACCCATTTCTTCTGCCCAAAGATACCACAACTGGGACTGTGCAGGAAACAGTACCCTTAAAATGCTCTGCAAAATACAGAATTCACAGCCCAAAATTTTGCACAGGTGGGATGGTCAGTGAGTCAGGCCTTGTATGCCCAGCTTGAGGGCACCCTCCCATAGCCTGGATCCGCATTTGGTGACTTTTTCAAGCCAAACGCTTGGTGGTCTTCTGCAGGGGAAGAGGTGCTGCTCATCCAGGAGAAACTGGATGGCATCAAGACCCGCTACTCAGACATCACTGCTGCCAGCTCAAAGGCTCTCCGTACGCTGGAGCAGGCACGGCAGCTGGCCACCAAGTTCCAGTCAACGCATGAAGAGCTGACGGGCTGGATGAGCCAGGTGGAAGAGGAGCTGATGTCTGGGGGAGGACACTCTCCCACCGGCGAGCAGATCCCTCAGTTCCAGCAGAGGCAGAAGGTAAGGGGCTTTCCAGGGAAGCCAAGTTCCAAGCCGGGTCAGAGATGGCCTGCTGCTGCCCTCTTCTTCCTGCCACAAACAGGATACAGGGATTTTCCTTTCTGGCAGTAGGAAATCGGACTATTGCTTCTCAGTGAGAAGCTTCCCTCATCCTCAGTAGGAAGAGCAGTCACCACCTTGCCTGTCCCCTTCCAGAGGCAGAAAGCAGAGCTCTGTCCTTGCGTTGGGAAGAGCTCTGAGGCAGTGTTCAGTCACTTGATAAAGCCAAGCCTGCCCCAGCTCGATGGCCTGCTCACAGAGGCCGGCCTTCTTCCCCCCAGGAGCTGAAGAAGGAGGTGATGGAACACCAGCTTATCCTGGACACCGTGAATGAAGTGAGCCATGCCCTCCTTGAACTGGTACCTTGGCGAGCCCGCGAAGGATTAGATAAGCTGGTCTCAGACGCCAATGAGCGGTATAAAGCAATAAGTGACACCATCAAGCAACGGGTGGCAGAGATAGATGCCGCCATCCAACGGTCTCAGCAGGTAGGCTGGGAGTGCCTTGGAAACCCTTGACGATGCAGACATAGCTCTCTGGGGTGCTCTGCTCGAGCGCAGGCCATGTGTAGGTCTTTTTTCCCCAATCACCCAAACCAATTCTCAGAAATCATGCATTAGGGCACCGTTCTAGCACCAGGGACCAAAACCCATTTTTCACATGCTTCCTGGGGACAAAGGAAGCACTGGGGGGTGGGGGTGGGGGTGTTCCCCTAGGGCAGGCGTATTATTTGAGGGCTATGCCAGTCTTGGTACAGCGTACCAAGATTTGTCCTTTGGGGACGTTTTGTGGGTTAAGGGATAAAATGTGTGGAGCAAAGTAGTTTGAACATTTGGGTCCCACGCACTCTGCCGGGGAGAGGCGTGTGGCCTCCAGTTCTCTCCTAAAATAAAAGTTGGATTTCTTATGGACAGATCAGACTGCAATTATGCAACTGGACTCCCCTGCTTTTTCCACTTTCATACAATTTGCGCCACTCCTTTCCTTCCATGCAGCACCAGGCTGGAATTGCTGCTTCTGCAGCACTGCCTTTCCCACTCCCCTGTGCCCCAGATGTCTGGCCCAGCATATTTAAGAGGTCCCAGATGGGGAAGACATATGCAGAGAGGGGTGCAGTATTCAAATGTGGCATGGCACCCTCCCTGTACCTGTCAGCAGCTCCTTAAAAAGTCTGTGCCCTTATCCTGAGCTTTCAGAGAGCCAGGCAGTTCCAGGAAATGCACGTTGGCATTCAGGTGACATTAAGGAGGTGGCAAAGGGGCAGTGACCATTGCTGCCACCTGAACTCTAACAGGTATTTTGCTGAGCCCAGGGGGCATCTGAGTAGGCCTACAAAGAGGTATTGCTCCTTTAAGGAGCTGCTGGCAAGTACCATGAGGGTGCTACCCTCAATCTGAAGCATCTTTGCCCTCCCCACATCCAGATACTATGTACCTGGTGTGTGCAGCTTTGTTGATGCCCCACCATAGCTGCCTTTTGCCAGTTAGTTTCCCCAGCTAACCTGGCTGTGCTTTCTTCTCTGACAGTACGAGCAGGCAGCCGATGCGGAGCTCGCCTGGGTTGCTGAGACCAGGCGGAAGTTGTTGGCACTTGGCCCAATTAGGCTGGAGCAGGATCAGACCACCGCTCAGCTGCAAGTGCAGAAGGTATGCCAAGGGGGAAAGAGGGAGGCCATCTTGGAGTAGCAAGCTTGGAAGATGGAGTGGAGTTGGGGATGGATGGACAAGGAGAGCAAGAGGCCAAGTTAAGTTCAGGTGGAGAGCAAAGGAAGGCTGACTGAAGGAGATGTTCTGGATGAAGGGAAAGGGACAGGAGAGCTGGTTGCTTCCAGGGCAGCAAAGGAGAGTTGTTAGGATTTATTGAACCCTTGAGAGATCCGTTGGGCCCCATTGTGTGGAAAGATACAATAAACATTTTGATGATGATGATGATGAAGAAGAAGAAGATGATGATGACGACAACAATGATGATGATGGTGGTGATGATGATGATGATGATGATGATAATAGAAGACTGTGTTTCTTTAGGTGGCCAGGAGCACCCAGAAAGCAGTGTAGACAGAATGCGTATGCAATGATCAAGAACAGGGTGGTGAGACCCAGCCAGTTGCTCTTGTTTTGTGCTTCAGATGTGTTAGCATTGTCTTCTTTCATGTAGGCCTTCTCCATTGACATCATTCGTCACAAAGATTCCGTGGATGAACTGCTCAGCCAGCGAACTGAGATTTTGGGAACTTGTGGAGAGGAGCAGAAAGCCATGCTGCAGGTAGATCCTGGGGCCTAGGAACAATTGAGGAAGGTCAAGCCCAGGATAGTTTGGAAATCCAGCCTTTGGAGGCTGCCCTGTGCATGGGCGCCCCATTGGCCTGCCCCAAACTGTGCCCTTGTTCCAACAGGAGAAGACCGAGTCTCTCCTGAAGCAATATGATGAGACCAGCCACCTCCACTCCGAGCGCTATGCTCGCCTGGAACGGGCCCAGGTCCTCGTCAACCAGTTCTGGGAGACCTACGAGGAGCTCAGTCCTTGGCTTGAGGAGACACAAGTGTTGATTGGGCAGCTACCTCCTCCAGCAATTGACCACGAGCACCTCAAGCAACAGCAGGAAGATATGAGGGTAAGTGTGCACCTTTGTGTGCGTGCATGCGTGCCTTTGGGAAACGGTGAATTGAGTCTGCAGGGCTTAAAAATGGGCCCCTCGTTACACTGGTTTTGGGGGGCTGGGAAACATCCCACTTCTGAGCAGAGAAAGCAGCAGCTGCTCTTGCCTTTGAGCTGTTCTGGGCTGGAAACGGTACCAGCGCTTGTTGAAAAAGGGACAAGTCAACCGGTGTAAAGAGGGCAGTTGAAAGCAGTCACCTGGAGGAGCAGGAGCAGGCTGGCCAAAAGGTGCCAGTTGGGACGGGGGAGAGGAGAGGAAGGGGCTCCTGACTGATGTTAGACTTGCTAAGAAGACAGATTTGTTCCGCTTTGGGCTCACTGGCTGAGCCTGCTGTGGGTAGCAGCATGATGCTTCAGATTGGCTGGGCACATTGCAGTGACCTCAAACGTGGTCTGTCCTGGTATTAATACACTGCGTGAGCCAAACACAGGCTTATTCAGCCAACTGAGACTGAAACGATGCATGGCTAGCCCAATACACGAATGCACATGTTGTGCTTAAAGTCAGAAAGAGAGGATGGAGGTCTGACTTCCTTGCTGAGTCCTGTATTCACAATAAACTTGCATGTTGGCTTCCCGGCTTGCTAAAGTTATTCTTGACTGAGGTTGGTATAGTTTGTGAAACTCAGAGCAAATTGTTGCCTATATATAGCAATGCCTTATTTTCTGGAGCCAGTAAATATTTTGGGCTTTAAGTGCTACCTCTTGTCTTCTCTTCATGCTCTTGGGGTCTCTGCATCCCAGAGCAGATGAAAGCAAGAGCTTTACTTTTTTCTATGCTTGACATTTTCTCTTTGTAGCAACTGAGGGAATCAATTGCTGAACACAAGCCCCACATTGATAAGCTGCTGAAAATTGGCCCTCAGCTGAAGGAGCTGAACCCTGAAGAAGGGGCCATGGTGCAGGAGAAGTACTTTGCAGCAGAGACCTCATACTCCCGCATCAAGGAGGAGGTCCGCCAGCGGGCTCTGGCCCTCGATGAGGCCATCTCCCAGTCAACCCAGGTTTGGGAACATGTTGCTGGCTTTTGAGAGCTTAGGACAGGGCAGGACCCTGATGGTAGGGGGAACATGGATTGGGATGTATTCTGCCATAGCTCCAGAAGAGACTGTGTCTCTTTGAGGGAGCCTGCAACCTTCACAGTAGGGCTTCCCTTGCTAAAGCTGTTGCTTACCATCAGATGAAGCCAGGGCCAAGGAATAGAAACACGCCTCCAATCTCTGTGCAAGAAAATCAGAAGGGGGGACCCGGAAGTAAGGACAAGATTCAGAAGTGGCTTAGAAGGTCACTTGGGCAAACAGCGGCCCTGTTTCAGGGCAGGGTACCGTGTCTTGGCCTTTTGTGGATGGGCCAGCCCACCCCCCGCCAAGCTTCGGCTGCCAGAGTAGGGTAGCATGGGGCTGGGTGGACTATTTTGTCATCCTCTGCAAGCAGCTCATGCAGCCAAACTGCACACTGTGCTGTTTTCTCCAAGAGATGTCAGTCCTTTGGAAAGCAAACGGGCAGAGCTGGGAGAAGGGCCTGAAGGAGACCCCAGGACATGGTCCCAGTAGGAATCCCCCTGCCCCAGAAGGCTCTCTTGGTCTGGGAGGAAGGTTCCCGTGCACCGATTGTGGCTTTCTCCCTGGGAGAGTAACAGCTGGGGGTGGAGGGGCATTTGGCCCCCTCAGTCTTCCCTGGGGACCACAAAGACTCTTCGCTTAAGAGATTAAAGGGGGATGGAGGCAAATAGAAGTTTGGCAAAGAATTTCTATTGTCAAGAGAAACAGAGGTTTTGTTGTTTTGGTATAGGGGTTTTTTTTCATCAGATTTGTTTAATTTCCTTTTTGGCAACACAACGTTTTGGATTTATGCAAGGAATCACATTTGTTGTCCCCTCATTTCAACTTGTCTTGTGGAAGTTAGTTGTTAATCCTTAATGCTGTTATGTTAGGTTTTGTTCTGTGTCACATCTGTTGAAGGTAGTTCTAGAATACATTTTTATATTGCTTTAGTCATTTCTACTCCCTTTAGTTTACCCTCACATTAATGCTGAGTTTTTCCTCTCATCACCCCTCCCATTGTGGAATGTCTTCCCCGTTGTCTGTTTCGGTGCCCATTTACCGTCTTCCCTGCGTGCGCGTCACCATTCATTGTTGTGTTGACTCCACCATGACAGATTGCAGAGGTAAGAATCCCCTCACCACGTAACAAGCTTCCTGCCCTCTGAATTAGCCAAAATATTTTGATCAGATGATGCTCTTGTTGTCCTCATTTAGAATTCTGTCACGCCCACTTGAGAGCAGCGAGTGAAAGACCCTCTTGCATCCAGGAGTACTGACTGCTCCGGGGTGAATTCTTAGCAAGATGCATGAAAAAGTCCCCAGTTACTTAATTAGGAGTGGCCTATTCTGCTGCTGCCCCTGGTTTGGAGAGAGCAGAACTGCCTTGCTGTCTCTGTATGCCGCCCCCCCGCCCCAGGAAACAACGAATGTGAATCTTGGAGAAAGCAAGGGTGACGGAGGACAAAATGTTGTTCTCATGATCATGTATTTCACTGATGCTTCAGCTGAAGTCAAAACAAGGTGGCTTTCTCTCTCTGCCTTGAGGCCTTTCCCCCACTGAGAGCTTCCTAGAGAAGCCAGAGTATGTCCTCTCCCCCAGCCACATTATTGCTCAACAGCAGATTTGCTTAACACAGCTTACTTTTAAGGAAGCAGTTCTTGAAGGAACAAGGAAGGCCCGAGTACCTGGTTCCCAAAAAATGGTGCAGCCCACTCTCAACACACCTGAAATAGTTGGCTTCCTGACCCCCGTAGCTGCTCCGTGTTCTAGGGTGGGCTGCTTTGGAGTTCAGGCAGGTACAGAAGCAATTTATAATGTGACCTCGGAGAGGCAAATGCCCCATGGGGCACCTCCAGACATGAGCTTGAATGACAGTTGATGCTCCTCATAGAAAGGAAATGGATTTTATTATGAAAGGCCTCAAACAAAGGCACACACATCACATCCAAAGCTTGCAGAAGATTTGGGAGTTTCAGTTCTCATTTTAATTCCCTGACTTGAATCCTTAATGCCTTCAAATGTAGGATAGTGCTTTTACCTATTCCTTCAAGAATTCATAGCAGATCATAAAGGGTGCGGGGAGCAGGAACAGGGAGAGTGGAGGATAGACCACTCTGGGCATAACTAATTCCATGAAATATTTGACTTCAGGATTTGCTCTTAGTCGCAGCAACTGGTTTTGATAATGTTAACCAGTGTCTTGGGATTAATCTTTCCAAAAAATATGACACTCCAGAGAGGAAGTTGCAAAGATCATACATAGAGAAGAGCATGTTGGCTAAGAAGAATCAGTCAAAGCAGCAAGGAGGTAAACGTGCCCTTTGGCGTAGCCAGTTGGAACTTCATTGTGGTCCTTCCTTCCATTCAGTTCCATGATAAGATAGAGCCAATGCTGGAGACGCTGGAGCACCTCTCCTCCCGCCTGCGCATGCCTCCGTTGATCCCAGCTGAGGTTGAAAAGATCCGGGAATGCATTGGTGACAATAAAAATGCCACACTGGAGCTGGAGAAGCTGCAGCCGTCCTTTGAAGGGCTGAAGCGCCGGGGAGAAGAGCTGATTGGACGATCCCAAGGAGCAGACAGAGATCTGGCAGCCAAAAGTAAGGTGCTAGAATTGCTTGAAATCTAGGACTCGCGCATGGTCTCCCTTCCTTGGTGTTGCATGGGATCTGGACAGCCACATGTTTCCTAGCACAGAATGTAGGATTTTTTTTCCCTGTAGGTTTATGGGGAAGTTTTAATCCTTCTTACTCCATTTCAGACATCCAGGATAAATTAGATCAGATGGTATTTTTCTGGGAAGACATCAAAGCTCGGGCTGAGGAACGTGAAATCAAGTTCCTTGATGTTCTGGAGCTGGCAGAGAAGTTCTGGTATGACATGGCTGCCCTCCTAACCACTATCCGAGATACACAGGACATTGTCCATGACCTGGAAAGTCCTGGGATTGATCCATCAATCATCAAACAGCAGATTGAAGCAGCTGAGGTAGGAAGACAGAACCGTTTCTTATGCTTCATACTCTGCAGGCTGTTAACTTCTGGAATCCGTTCCCATAAATTGTGCTTAACGTGAGCTCTTCAAAAGAGTTGTGAAAGCCAAGAGAGGGAAATTCAGACTTTCCCACTTGGCCAAAGGCATTGGTTTAAGAAGAGATACATCTTAATTCTATGATTTCCTATTCAGAACAATTGCTGGAACAATTTTGGTGGAAGGAGAGATATTATGCTAGCTTTCTGTTTCAGCAGGCTGTGACCTCCTTTCTAAGAATAAACTTTAGAATATTTCTTCCATATAATTAAAATCTGTGATATGGGTATGGAAGCAACAACAAGCCACAGAGTGAAAAGAATGGTGAAAAACCTGAACATATCCCATTCTTTGATCTACTTCACCATTTGTCTGCTACTTTGTACTTTGTTATAGCAATGGTATAAATTGCTGTATAAGCATTGTACTCTAGGAATAAACTCTGATTACAGCCACAATTTCAGAAACACAGTTGCTGATATATGTGAGTTGCTCTGGTAGGCCAAGTTTGCTAATAAACCATCTGCTGCTGCTTGACCCTCCCCTGCAGACAATCAAGGAGGAGACTGACAGTTTGCACGAAGAACTGGAATTCATCCGAATCCTCGGGGCCGATCTGATTTTTGCCTGCGGGGAGATGGAAAAACCAGAAGTTAAGAAAAGCATTGATGAGGTAGGTAATAGTCATTTCAGATTTGGAGTGCTCTGATGTGGAGTTGGGGCGGGGGGCAGGAAGGCACAATGGGGCATCTGTGTAGGACTGCTCCCAATCTGCTCAACAAGAAATTCATGCCATTTGCACCCCAGCCAGGTGGAAGATCCTGGCAGGCAGAGCCCCAGAGGTGCTCCCTCTCCCCATCCACCGAACTGGGCACCTCTGCCAAATCCCTTCCACCAAAGCGCTCTGTCGCCAGCCCCCAACCTGGTAGATTGTGCTGGAGCTGTGGGCTTCTTCCTGTTCTTGCAGATGAACAGTGCCTGGGAACACCTGAACAGAACCTGGAAGGAGAGGCTGGAGCGGCTGGAGGAGGCCATGCAGGGCGCAGTGCAGTACCAGGACAATCTGCAGGTGGTGCCAGAGGGCCTGGACGGACGGAGGGGGCGGGGGAGAGCGGGGCGGGGCGTCTTTCTCAGCAGGAGGGCTGCGGCTGGCTCTCCCTCTGGACCCGCTGGCCGGAGGAGATCTCCTGGCAATGTCACTGGAGGGGGAGAGGATTTGGAGGGGCTAAGGCAGGACGTGGATGCAGAGGCCTAGCTTACTCAAGTCCAGACCTGTTTTGCCATTCTCACACCAAGAACCACGCTGATGAAACAGAGCGACTGCTGCTGAATTTGAGTGGGGCAATTTCTGCCCATTTTTCAGGGCTTAGGGGGGCTCAAGTGTGATATGGGTGTGCTTAGCACACCCATTTTTAGTCTTAATATACCAGCAGAAGACCAACAATTCTGCAATTGAAATCCAGCCATTTTGCTGCTGAATTTCAGTAGCAGGAACCTTGACTGCTTTTGGTGTGGTAGAGGATAAGGGTAATTGAAGGTTGCTCATCCCCCTCCAGGTAATGGGAGGCCAACAGGTTTTTGGTGGGGGGCAGAGGGGTTTGACTGCCGCCTGTAATGGACGTGTGCTGTGCTGAAGATCCAGTGTCCTCATGCCTGGCCAGTACAGGAAGGGGCATAATTAGAGTTGAAGGAGACAGATTCAAGGATTGGAATATTGGGAGCCATTTAAGCATGGGGGCCTCTGTGCAGATGTGTAGGAGTGGTGGATCTCAGGAGAAGAGTCCTGATTCTCAGAGCCTGCAGCTTGGCAGGATGAAGGTTAGCTAGGTTCTCCTTCATTTGTGTCCGTGTTCTTTTTTCAGGCTATGTTTGACTGGCTGGATAACACCGTGATTAAACTCTGCAACATGCCTCCAGTGGGCACAGACCTCAACACCGTCAAAGAACAGCTGAATGAGATGAAGGTGTGTGCGTGCATGCCAAGCAGGAAATAAGTGCAGTTCTCTCCAAATCTGGAGATGTCTGTGGTGGTAGTAATAGCCTAGAATGTCATCCTCATTTTCTACTCTCTGGCAGGAATTTAAAATAGAAGTGTACCAGCAGCAAATAGAGATGGAAAAGCTGAATCACCAGGGAGAACTTTTGCTCAAAAAAGCTACAGATGAGACAGACCGAGACATCATCAGGGAGCCGCTGACAGAGCTGAAGCATCTTTGGGAGAATCTGGGTGACAAAATAGCCCATCGGCAGGTATGGCAAACTCCCAGATCCTGGGCTGGCTGGCTGGCTGGCTGGATAAGGGGAGGCCTTATTCCACTCGGTCATTTCCGAGTTGAGGCCAGAGCTCCCACCTTTCAGGACCAGGCTCCTTAAGAAAGATCTCCTCCCAGAAGGTCCTAACCCTCACCTGTCTGCATCTGAAGAGGCTCCGGCTAATGTGCAGTTGATGGAAATGAGCAGGGAGGCCTTCTGTCTGGAGGCTGCATGCAGACCATGCAATACTCTAAAACCTTTATAGTTTTTTTTCTTTTCTGAGTAGCAGTATTGTTTTTGTCATCAGTTAGCCAGTCTTTGACTTCCCACCTGTTCAATTTTTCAGCCTGATTTTTGTATTTTGGTTTGTGCTATTCTTAACTTATTTACTAGTTTGTTAGTTTTGTAGCTGTATTATTTTAAAAACATGGTGGGACTTCCTGAGTACCATTTGTTGGGGTGGAAAGGTGTGATAAAATATCCCGTTGAATATTAAAACAAATCTTTCTCTACCCTCTTCCTCCTCTTCACTAAACAGCACAAGCTGGAAGGGTCTCTCTTGGCCCTTGGCCAGTTCCAGCATGCCCTGGCTGAGCTAATGGCATGGCTGACCCACACCGAAGAGCTGCTGGATGCCCAGAGGCCCATCAACGGGGACCCCAAAGTGATTGAAGTGGAGTTGGCTAAGCACCATGTGAGTGCAAGGAGGGAACGGACACACAGAGTCCTTTGGCGGGAATGTTGTCTCAGAAAAGGGTTCTGCTTTGATTTATGTTATTTCTCAGGGGTCTTGAGGGCCATATCCCTGCTCTAGCTTGATGATAGAAGTCACTCAGCTCTTTTAGGTTCCTATTTTTTTGTTTCCAGCATCTCTGTGGCTGCTACCTTAACTACCTTGACATCTTAGCAGTCTGCTGCCAGAAAGTAGTCAGGTGGTAGACATTCACTGGTGTGGATCCTTTGGCCGCTGGGTGATTAACTAGCCTCCTACCCGCAAACTGCACCCCCTCCACAGGAAACCCCACCTTCTGATGCCGTTGCAGATCAGTGAAGCTGCCTCTTGAGAGTCTGCTGGGGCCAGAGAGCCGAGGGGCATTTCCCCTTGGCCACACGGGGCCTGGGAGAGCTAATCACTTAACTCCAGCCAGCATCTTCTTGTCTGCTTGGGTTCTGGATGCTAAATTAAAGTGCAAGAGGAAGCCAAGGTGGCTCCCTTGAAAGAGCTCCTTCTTTCCTTGACGTTTTCAGTTTGAGTTGTCTTCCGCAAAGGCAGCGCTTAAAGCTGAGCCCTTTTTATAAGGGCTGCAAAGACAAACACCTGTTTTGTCCTCCGCCCCCGACACCATCCCAGGTGCTGAAGAATGACGTCTTGGCCCACCAAGCCACAGTAGAGACAGTGAACAAGGCTGGCAACGAACTCCTGGAGTCCAGCGCGGGGGAGGATGCCAGCAGCCTGCGGACCCGTCTGGAGACCATGAACTCCTGCTGGGAGTCGGTGCTGCAGAAGACGGAGGAGCGGGAGCAGCAGCTCCAGACGACTCTCCAGCAGGTAGGCCGGGCAGGTCTGCGGGTCCAGTGAGCTGGGAAGATGAAGGGGGATGCATGGAAGGAAGAGTTTGCCGGCCCTGAGCTCCTGCCTTGAAACTGGTCCTCTTGCTCGGTTGGCCAGGCCAAGCTGAAAAGGGGCAACTTGCATGGGGACTTACTGTGATTTTCAGGGCCCTTTGCAGGTAGTTACGTTATTACCCCCAAAAGTATCATTTTTGTTATTTTGGATCTGAAGTCCTTGTAAGCTTGGACTTAGCAGGAAAGATGGAAGTGGCTGACCTTGTGCTTAAATCCACAAATGGCCCACCTGGTCCTTTCTGTGTGTCACAGGCTCAGGGCTTCCATGGTGAAATTGAAGACTTCCTTCTGTGGCTCACCAGGATGGAGAGTCAGCTGTCAGCTTCCAAACCGACGGGTGGACTGCCAGAAACTGCCCGGGAACAACTCAGCGCCCATATGGTGAGTCACGGCTGCTGACTGATGACCCCTACAACGATGGAGGGATTCAGTTTGGAAAAGTGCTTCTTCTGTAATAAAAACGCCCCTTAGAGAGTTGGCTTAAAAGACAAATAGAAACCTCTGAAAAAGAATGAGGGGAAAAGGCTCATTGAGCTTCATTTTACCTGGCACAGCACAGTCGTAGAATCCTCATTAAGGTTCTGTGGTTTCACAATAGTTTAGTCAACAGTCCCCAAGACTTTTAGGAAAAAGGTGCACACAGCCAGGTGTGAAGATGGTACGTATCCACTTTAGACATCTAAACACAGCAGGAAGCTGTCATTAACCAGAAATTCCCTGAGCCAAAGAGTGGTAGCAAGAAGACGTGCTGTATCTTTGAGGAGAAATCCTCCAAAATGTCCCTTGTGAAAAATGCTTCTTCGTGTTCCAGGAGCTCTATGCCCAGTTCAAGGCCAATGAGGAGATCTACAGCCAGCTCCTGGCAAAGGGGAGACTGATGCTTCTGAGCCGTGATGATTCCGGATCTGGATCGAAGATGGAGCAGAGTGTGGCTCTCTTGGAACAGAAGTGGGTCCTTGTCAGCACGAAGATGGAAGAGCGAAAGGTAGTGTGCAGGGCTGATAGGGGACTTTGGTTACACCAAGCACCGACTTATTGCAGTCAGATTGTTATGATGGAAATACACAGTGGAGAAAAAGATGTGCCTTTCTCAGGCAGCACAGCAGATGTTTGATAAGCAGGTCTGTTTCCAGCTTTATGCGAGTAAACAGTTGGAATTTACTCTGCATATTGGAGTCATGGACTTCACAGAGGAACTGTTGAACTTGAGTGGAACAAAAGAGCTCAGGACAGTGTTTCTTAACCATGGCCACTTGAAGATGTGTGGACCTCAACTCCCAGAATCCCCCAGCCAGCATGGCTGGCTGGGGGATTCTGGGAATTGAAGTCCACACATCTTCAAGCAGCCAAGGTTGAGAAGCACTGGCTTAGGAGATAGGGCTGGGAGGGAGAAGCAGGAATCCAAGTTTGCTGAAGGAGATGCCATCAATATGAGTTCAGCCTCGGAAAGCAGCACGGCACATGCCAAGTGCCTTTTTCTCATTAGTTCCCCTGATCTGACACTCAGCTCCATGGTGAAAGCAGTATTGGCAGGGTAGAAACAGGCTGGCTTTCTCTGTATCGATACCCATGCTGGCTGGGGAAGTCTGGGAGTTGAAGTCCACCCATCTTAAAGTTGGCAAGGTGGAGAAACTCTGCTCCATATCCTTCACAAAGTACAGCCTTGCAGTTCCATAGTCCCTGCGCAGAAGCCTGCTTGTCGCTGTGCCTGAGATCAGGAGGGATGAGATGCGGTTGGTGACTGAATACAGGAAGCAGGATTGGTTCCAGCCCAGTGGGACATAAAGTTTGCATCCGGTGGCCTCTCAAAGCTCATAAGTGAACCTTACTTATCTGATTTATATACCACCCTCTCTGGGCGGGGTGGGTCCTTGCAAGGCTTCCCCCATTTCCATTATTTGAATAAGCTGCTCAAGAGCCCAGTGGAGCTCCAGTTAATCCTGTGAATGAGCCCCTGACACAGCACAACAATCAGAGGGTAGACTGGCTCTGTTTTCAGGGGAGGGTGAAGGAGAGAGTGAGTTCCAGTGGGGAAGGTGGTGCTCCTTCAAGGTTTCCTTTCCTCGCCAAGCACTCAGGCCCCTCTTTTTTCAGGAAGCTGCAAGGGGCTGCAGCAGTTTTCTGCCTCTTTCATAGAAAAGTTTCAATTAGCTATTTTGAGTCAGCTTCTCTCCATCATTTTCACAGGGGGTGGTGAAAGGGGGAGGAATTCACCCTCCTGAGGATGGCGTTAGCAAGGTTGTGACCACCTGGGGCTTTTCAAACTGTGGGTCTTGAGCAACTTGGGGTTGGGAGGGTCACAATTAAAAAAAGATAACAAATTAGACTTAGATAGGCAAAGCCAGAAAGTGGCATATTGATTTCTTATCTGTCATTAACCTCAGTGAAAGGGTGGTTTTACTCCTGGAGCAGATGCACGCAGAATTCAGGCTCTTGGCCTGAGAGGCCAACCATGGTGAGACTTGCCGGGTGTCCCTTTTTTCCTGCCCCCCTTTCTCACCTCCCTACCTTGTCCCCTATTTAGTCCAAGCTGGAAGAGGCGCTCAACTTGGCAACCGAATTCCAGAATTCGCTGCAGGACTTCATCAACTGGCTGACCCTTGCAGAACAGAGTCTGAATGTTGCTTCTCCCCCAAGCCTCATCCTTAACACTGTGCTCTCCCAAGTAGAAGATCACAAGGTAAGGGCATTCCACATTTCACCCTGTAATAACACCCCCCGCAACACCTTAGGTTCTGCTTAACCTTGGCAAAAGGCTCACAACAGCCCAGTGAGGAAGGCAGTCAGAGGGTCTCCTGGGGGATGGGTGGGAGGTCAGCCTGGTCCGCAGGCTTCTCTCAGATTACACCCAAAGGAAGGCAACTATTGGATGCGTCCCATAATGCCAGGATCCCAAAGAAGCACCTGTGGAGGGATTTATCTTTTCTTTCCCTGACAGGGTTTTGCTAATGAGGTCAACGCCCACCGGCATCAGATCATTGCTCTAGACCAAAGCGGAAACCAGCTGAAGTTTCTGAGCCAGAAGCAGGATGTGGTCCTGATCAAGAACCTCCTGGTCAGCGTGCAGTCCCGCTGGGAGAAGGTTGTCCAGCGGTCAGTTGAAAGGGGGCGGGCTCTGGACGATGCCAGGAAGCGGGCAAAGCAGGTGAGTGCCATGGGGGGCAGTGCAGTTTGTGAGCTAGTCGTCAGGAGCCGAACAGATCAACTGTGGACCTACAAAATAGCTTAGATCCTTGCAAAGAAGCAGCATTATCCCAGATGCCATGCTTGCCAACTTAATGCGGCAGGGAAGGCTACAGTTAAAATGCATTAAAAGCTGTGGGCTGGGCAGTGACTGGGCCTCAGGGAGGGGATTCTGCTGGGGGGACCAACAATGTGAGGAGAGAAGGGAAGGCATGGCTTGTTTGCTCAGAAGGAAAGGGAGGTTGAGGCAAAATGGCAAATCTTGTGGAGCAAGAGAAGTGTTGGGAAGATGTGAACTTGTGCAGGGGAATGGGAGAACACAAGACAAACAGGGAAAATAAACTTGGGAAGAAAGGGAGAGAGCAGCCAGGTTAATTAGAAGTTTGGTAGTAGTGCAGAGTGGGTTGGAAAAGTGAGGGAGCCAGGAGTTTCAGCTCCATAAAGAATTGGCAAGGGAGGCTTCTGGAGATGAGCGGTAGTGCATGTTTCTTCAGTAGATGTAGTGGGCTGTGAGGATAGCCTTGGGAGACAGGAGGAAGAGCCGCAGCCCAGACAATGGTCTGTTGAGAGATATCTGAGTCCAAAAGAGGGATGGGGGTGGGAAAGCCTCTCAGAAGGGACCCTCCCAAGTTCTCTGGAACCTAAAGGCGGGGAGGGGGGATGTGCTCTCAGCCTGCAAGGTTCTGTTACTGTAACCTGACAGTGGGGTTAGTATTCTTGGTTTTGGTCTCCTGGTTTGGACTACCTTGAAGGCTGACAGTACAGGAGTAAGCTGGGGGACACTTCTTATCACTACCTGATGAGTAAGAGTCCACGCTTGGACTGTCAACTACCTTGGCAGTAAGCTTCTCTAGACCTGAGACAAGTCAATACCTAAATGCAAGGGGAAAAGACCATGTCAGAGATTTCCCTGATAATGTATCAGGGAAATGATAACCTGAAGGTTGACACAGGTTTTGCTGGGAGAAACAAGGATCAGATATGTAACACTTACTCTTTGGGGTACATTTTTGCCATTCTAGTTTCATGAAGCTTGGAAAAAGTTGGTGGACTGGTTGGAAGATGCTGAAAATCATCTAAACTCCGAGCTGGAAATTTCAAACGATCCTGACAAAATCAAACTGCAGCTTTCCAAGCACAAGGTTGGAGTCCAGTTACAGCCTCTTTGGGGGGCCATTTAAACTAGGGTTGGGTAGCAGGATTGACTTCTCTCTGCCACGGCATCATGGATCAAGGCCAGGCAGCCGCGAAGGCTGGCGGCCAGGCTCCCCCTC
This sequence comes from Python bivittatus, assembly GCF_059951505.1. Taxonomy (NCBI): domain Eukaryota; kingdom Metazoa; phylum Chordata; class Lepidosauria; order Squamata; family Pythonidae; genus Python; species Python bivittatus. The sequence continues at coordinate 3,677,743 of NW_028277032.1, forward strand.
CAGAAGGGTGGGCTCCATCGCCTCTCATTTCTTGCGCCCCAAGCCTAAAGTGCCCAGGCCCCTCTTGGGCGTCCCAGACGAGATGGCTTGGGCGGGTGAGTTGTGCGTTTAAACACTCAGAGAACTGGTGTATCAGCTCTCGATTGGCAACCCTCAGCGAGGGATCTTGGAAGTCTGGTTTAAAAGTAAATTCCTGAGGGTGAGGGCATTCCATGAATACCACAGGCAAACTCAGCCCTCGTGTTCTCAAGCCAGGTTTGAAAAATCAGCCTACAGAAGAAATAAGTTATACCAGGGATGGATGTGCACTGTTTGGGGGTGGTGGGGGGGTTAGTTTTTCTAGTGGCCACACTTAAATTTTTCTTTGGTTTTTATACCTGAGTTGGGGGAGTGATTCAGTGCTACTGCTGGGGAGGGATTTGGGGCCTGTTGTGTGTGTGGGAGTATTAAGTCGTGCACAGACTGAACGTGTCATTTTAACCTTTATTTGAGGGGGGGAAATCATTAAAAATTTGGAGGGGCTGGGAGGAGCAAAAGGTAACCCCCCCTCCTCAGGGGCACCCACGAGGTGGGTGGGTGGGTCCAAAGGTCAAGAGGGTTGCTGTGACTGCATGACTGAAGCCCCGACCCCTTCTTATGTGTGTTGTGGCATGTAAAAAAGGGGCAGAGCTCCAACCGTGCAATCCCAACTGCCATCTTGATTTTTTGGACCCCGCTCCCCCGCCTGCAATCTCTAGATGCCCCTGGAGGCTGGGGAGCAAAAGCCAAGTTGGCTTGAACAGCCTGAACCCACCTCCTATGTAATTCCTTAAAAATAGGAACTCTTTTTTTTTTTTTTTTACACAAGTCAGTTACTTTAGGAATGTGGCTGGTTAAAAAGATGAGCACCACACGGGGTTGCTTATTCATAGATTATATTTCAGCAGCATGTAACAGATTGTCCCCTCCCGGCTATTCAGTGCTACATGAGTGAGGCTGGAGTGGTCAAGGAGGAGCAAGGACCTGGGAGAGGCCAGGTCGACCAACAGCCTGTGTGAGGAATGGACTGCAAGAGTCCATTACCGAAGAGGATGGGAGAAGGGCTCTCCAGATTTAGAGCTACGTGTTCTTAGCTGCTCTTCATGAAACAAAGTTTGTTGCATCTGCAGCAAAACATCTAAGCTACTCAAGCGGAGTTTGTGACTTGCTGCGCGAGTTCTTGTGCATTAATTATTTCAGGGCCCAGGAGCAAGCCTCTGACCAGATGTGAATCTTTTGGAACATCTCCTTTTAGCAGATGTAGAGAGGACAATGATCTAGCTTGCCCAGAACGGTTCTCTGCCCTTCTTTTTTGATCCCTTTGGCAGAGTTTTATTCTCTCCACCTCAGAGGAATATTGGAAAGAAATTACATGAGTGGGCCCAGGCTTTGTCTGTTGGCAGGATAAGCCTGCAGAGGATTGAACGGAGCCAGACCCAGTTTGGCGTGAGAGGAGAAGCCGCCAAAAGGAGGACTGAATTTGAAAACAGGCTGAACTGGGCTGGGGAGAAAGAAAGAGGATGCTCCAAGGCATCCCTTCTCAGCCCCCTCCCTCCCTCCCTGTCCACGTGGCCCATCTGCGCTTCCCAGTCCATGCGGACATGCAGATGTGCCAGATGCAAAATGAGGGAAAGCAGAACCAGGAGTGCAGCCTCTCTCCAACTAAAATTGGAAGAGACAAATGGAAAAAAGATGCGGTGCTTTGCTTCACCTTCCCTAATTTTTTTTTTTAAATTTTTCTGTCAAAAACTCAGGAGTTCCAGAAAACCCTGGGAGGCAAACAGCCCGTTTATGACACCACCATCCGCACCGGAAGAGCCTTGAAAGAGAAAGCTCACTTCCCGGATGACACCCAAAACCTGGATCACCTCCTGGGGGAAGTCCGGGATAAATGGGACACCGTTTGTGGCAAATCCGTGGAACGGTGAGCGAGAGCAGCCGGTGGGGCTTCCCCGGAGCTGAAGGCCCCATGGGAGGTTGGGGGGGCAATTGCAAGTCTAAGCAGAGCTGTGCTGAGGGGCCCGGTGGGCTCCTGCTCGCTTGTGCTGGAAGCTTTTCGTATTTGGCCACAACTAAGTGCCGCCTGGGCTCCAAGGAGGAGAACACCCACTAACCTCGCCCCTCCGCTTCCCTTTACAGGCAGCACAAACTGGAAGAGGCCCTTCTCTTCTCTGGGCAGTTTATGGACGCCCTGCAGGCCTTGGTGGACTGGCTATACAAAGTGGAGCCCCAGTTGGCCGAAGACCAGCCTGTCCATGGGGACCTGGATCTGGTCATGAACTTAATGGACGCTCACAAGGTAACTGCTGAGGTGCAGAATGGTGGATGCGGAAGAGAAGCGGGCAGCCCCCTTGGGTGCCCATGACAGCAGGGTGCCTGAAGCTCTCCCTTGTGGTCTGCCAGGCTTCCTTCCCTTCAGGTTTAAAAAGAAAGCGGAGCTGGCACTTTGCAAAATGAACAGCCAGCCTCCGGCTTCATCTTTCTTTCTGGAACATCCCGGAGCACCTTGTGAGGGCCGGGTGGGTAGCTGAGCCCACCATGCACTCCTTTCTCCCCTCCAAAGAAATCAGTTGGTCATGGTGGGTGGGAAGGAGGGAGGGGTGGTTGGAGGGGCCTGAGAGGAGGAACTGAGCTGCATTTTGCTGCCTGCGTGCAAATGCAGTATGTTGGTTCAAGGATGTTTTTTTCCTTTGCTTGGTAGGTTTTCCAGAAAGAACTTGGCAAGCGGACAGGCACCGTCCAGGTTCTCAAGCGCTCGGGTCGGGAGCTTATTGAGAACAGCCGAGATGACACCACCTGGGTGAAAGTGCAGCTGCAGGAGCTGAGCAACCGCTGGGACACGGTCTGCAAGATGTCCGTCCTGAAGCAAACGCGGCTGGAGCAGGCCTTGAAGCAGGTGGGGAAAGGCCTTTTCAGTTGCAAACCTGTGGTTGATCCGCACTGAAGACAGCCTTGCGCTCCACCCTTGTTCTTCCCTCCTTTACCCGCCTCTCCAAATGCTTTCTGAAAAGAGGAGGGTTTGAAGTTGCGTCCTCCTTTTGCTGGTCTCGGGGGCGTGCATGTCACCTCGGCGGGGAGCAGGCAGAGTAGTTCGGGGCCCTTGGATTACCCCCAGCAGCATTAAGCTCCAATGTTTGGAACATTGGCAAGCTGCCCTCCTGATCCTGTTGGGGCTTGAGACCACTGAGGGAGGGGAGCGGCTCTCAGCCACCTCCTGCATCCTGGCAGGAAAGGGCTGGAGTCCAGAACCTGCTGGTTCCCGCTCTGCCCCTTGACCTCTAGGCTGTCCCCATCTGTAGCTCTTGCTACTGGGAATTCAAAGAAAAGGCCCTTGGACTTTCTTGTACACTTGGGTACCGTGGGTGAATTTGCCTCCTTCCCTCCCTCTCGGGGAAGTCTGTAGGTCTAATGGGAGGAAAATCTCTTAGAAGTCCTAAGTTAGCAAGAGGGAAGATGGGAATCGTTTTTCTAAATCCCCCAAAGCTGAGTCCCTTTAGTGGGACCTGAGAGCTAATAGGTCTTGCAAAATGGGCACTTCCCCATGCTGCTCCTCTCTGTCAGTGAGACTCCTTCCCCCAAGAGGTGAGGCCTGGATGACATCCAGAAGCGGCAGAGAAGTCAGGGTGCCTGTTGGTGGTTCCTACTGCTAGAAATAACCCTGTTGCTTTCCTGCCTCTGGGCTCAGCTGACTCCTGTGGCTGTGCCGCGTGGCCTCCTTTGGCCCAGCCTGGGGGCGCCTTGCCGAGGGGGAGGACTGACTGGGGGCTTCTGCGTTCCAGGCCGAGGAGTTCCGCGCAGCCGTCCACCTGCTGCTGGAGTGGCTCTCGGAGGCCGAGCAGACGCTCCGCTTCCGGGGAGCTTTGCCCGACGATGCAGAAGCCCTGCAGTCGCTCATTGATGTGCACAAGGTGGGCAGTGATCCCGGGGATGGGTGGCTCAGGGGAGGGCAGAGAGGCTGCAGGTAACGGTGCCCGTGTGTTGCCTTGCGCAGGAGTTCATGAAGAAAGTGGAGGAGAAGAGGCTGGATGTGAACTCGGCGGTGGGGATGGGAGAGGTCATCCTGTCTGTGTGCCATCCAGATTGCGTCACCACCATCAAACACTGGATCACGATAATCCGTGCTCGGTTTGAAGAAGTGAGTCGCCACAGGGATGCTTGGCCTCTTGTGGCAGAATTGGTTTCTTTTATTAACTGTTCAGTATTCCACACGTGCGGAATAATAAACTCTAGTTCTTGTATCTACACCTCTAGATGCACAGTCTCTCTCTCTCTCAGTCTTTTTTCGCGGTCTTTTTCTCTCCCAGGTTCTCACGTGGGCAAAGCAGCACCAGCAGCGGCTTGAAGCAGCGCTCCTGGAACTCGTGGCCAACGCAGAGTTGCTAGAAGAGCTGCTGGCGTGGATCCAGTGGGCTGAGACCACTCTGATTCAGCGGGATCAGGAGCCCCAGAACATCGAGCAGGTCAAGGCCCTCATTGCGGAGCATCAGGTAGCGGTTTTACCTGGGTTGACCTGCCTCCTTCCTCGGGAAAAGCGGCATTTGTTCCTCCCGTGGGCCCTGGCTGCATTGCTTTGCAGTGAGCACCAAAAACGTGGAGCGCAGACTTTGCCTCCAGCAATGCTGTAACTGTTGCCTCTCAAGGTTGTGAGGATTTGCTTACAGGTGCGTGAGCAATGGTCAGCTGAGTTTTAATTTTCCAAAAGGGAGGCTGAGAAAAGATGATCTTCGCAGTAGCCAGACACTTGCAAAATCTTGCATCCTTTCTCCTTCCTCCTATCTTGCTTCATTTTCCAGTCCTTCATGGAAGAGATGACCCGAAAGCAGCCAGATGTGGACCGTGTCACAAAAACGTACAAAAGGAAAGCGACTGAGCCAGCCCACGGCCCTTTCATGGAGAAATCCCGCAGCAGCAGTGAGTTGTTAACTTGGGGTGCCCCAACGAGCGCCAAGGAGAGAAGGGCTGGGGCTGAAATTTTAGCTCTGGAGGCCCTCCTGCCCAATAGAACGTATTCCCCACGTGGCTGGAGATGCTCCAGTCTGTGAACTGTTGTATATTTTAGGGTTGATCCTACCTTTCAAGGCCAAGGTCTAAACAAAGTGACCTCAGCCATCCCCAGCTGAGAAAAAAATCTGGGCGCAGTTTTGATGGGTGTTTTCCGTGTTCTTCCATGCTCCTTCCCTTTTTCCCTTTTCCGTTATCTGGCCTGGCTTGGCTTGCTCAGCTTCTTTGCTTCTTGTTCCAGGAAAGCCCCTGAACCAGGCAGCCCCTCCTTCCCTGCCGATCCTCTCGCAGACGGAGGCCAAGAACCCGCGCATCAACCAGCTCTCGGCACGCTGGCAGCAGGTGTGGCTCCTGGCGCTGGAGCGGCAGCGCAAGCTCAACGATGCCCTGGATAGGCTGGAAGAGGTGAGCGTAGGCAGCCTTGGACATGGGGGGTGCGTGAAACGGTAACAAGGTTTTGAAGGCTTGGGTCATTCTAGGTTTCAGATAAAATAACACGGATGGTGCAGGTAGGGCAAGGCTGGTGCGTGTCGCTTCTCCTCCCCCCAGCAGCTGCCAGCTTGCCCTCCCCATCTTCCCAGCACATTCCCTATCCACTTGCTCACCTAAACTGCAAGCTTACTTTGAAGTAGCCATTTACAAGCTGAGCCCTCCTACAGTAGACGTGTTGGCCATATTTGGGATTTACACTTAGGCACACTTGGAGGACTCCAGCTGTGGGAATATGCCATAAAATAAGTTATTTGTCATCTTTTGCCACGCGCAGAAGTTCCCAGTCGGTGTCAACAAGAACAACAGGCCTAAAGTTTTGGCAGTCGATACATTTTTTCTGTTGTCACCCCACAAAGAGTAAGATGCAACTTCCACAACTGGGACTGGATGCCCAGAACTTACTGGGGAAAAAAAGGCTTTTTTTCCCCTGATACTCATTTTTGGCAGGTGAAGGTCCCACCCCACACTCTCACACAAAGATGCAACCCCAAGGAGCCCTCTGCAGTCTAATGATGCCCCGTGATGGGACAGGAGACCTTTCAGCCGGGGCTGATGCAGAGAAGGCTGACAGAGAGGGATATTTCTGCGAGTTCTGCTCTTGGTCTTGGAGCAGAAGGTTGACTGCGACGCCCCTGTGCTTTTCAGGACAACCCATTTTGGGGTCCTTTATGGCTGCGTTTACACAGCATGCTTAGATAGATATGAAAATTAGCTATTTTTAGGTGCAAACATTACCTTGAACTCCGCCTGGGTTGATTCAACACATTAAGTCTCGGGAAACCTATCCAAGGTTAAGTCTGGCCAGATGAGCACAGGTTGGGCAAATGCAGCTGATGGGTCTTTAATTGACCAGGTTAAGCATCTTGTGTGAACAGAGCACACACATTTTTCCCCCTTCTGTTTCCAAGTTGAAAGAGTTTGCAAACTTTGACTTTGATGTGTGGCGGAAGAAATACATGCGCTGGATGAACCACAAGAAATCCCGTGTGATGGACTTCTTCCGGCGGATCGACAAAGACCAGGATGGGAAGATCACCCGGCAGGAGTTCATTGATGGGATCCTGGCATCTAGTGAGTGCCTGCCTGCCTGTTCCCAGTCTTGCTTGATTTCTGTGACATTTGCGACTTTGGAAGATTCTCTCCAGCATGGGCTACTCAGCAGCAAGAAGGGGTGTCCCCCGGCCCACCAGTCTCTTTCAGAGTCATTGGGCTTGGCTTGCACAGAGGCAGAGAACCATCAGCCCCTGGCAGCTAAGTTGCCTCAGATTGCAGGTGCAGGCTTCAGTGCTGGAAAGCTGACAGGTGGAAACTAGAATGGCTGGAGTCTTCCTGCCTGATGTACCTGTTTTTACGGGGACTTCTAAGTATCACACAGTGGTGCCCCCCAATCATGGGAGCTCTTTAAAGTGACACCGCTGGGCTGTGGGACGTCTAACTTAATGGAAGCCAGGCTGGAGTTTCATGACGGGGTGGGGGTGGAGGTAAGGACAGACAGATACAAGCATCCAGGAGGGACCTCAGGACCTCTCTCCGGTTCCCCTTCCCTCTGTCCCCGGAACTGTGCACAGGGGAAGGTCTCATTTCAGTTCCACATAGCCTGTTTTCATTTACATCCTTGTGACCTTCTTGGTCATCCTTACGTTTACAAAGCAGGAGGACTGACCGGGCTGATAATCCAAGATGCCCTTAAGTGGTCACCGGTGGTGCTCGTGGCCAAGGAGCCATTTTCCACAGCTGCTGTGGGTGCCCCTTGAGGGTGGCAGGCCCTTCCCGGTGCCATCCAGGTACACAGCCTGCAGGAAGTGGCACCTAGCGTTGGATTGTTTTGTGTTGGGACTCAAACCCTTCCAGGCGCAATTCAGAAGCACCGGTGATCATTCTCGCTGGGAGCCCTCTGCACCTTCAGTCTTGGGTGTCTGAGGGGCTGCTCCTTGAAATGCAACTGGAGACGAAACGGCAGCTCAGGGCCTTCTTAATTTTCCAGGCATTTTGATAAGCCGGGGGATGTTGAAGCCAAGCTGCCAGGGTCTTTTCTGCAGTGACTCCTCCTCCCCGGAGTTTGTTGGTATGGTCAGCCAATCAAGGCTGTTCTTTGTTGCCAGGCCTTTGGCCCTGGCTGGCCTTATCTGCCTGCTTCAAACACTCCCACTTTTATGCAGTGTTAAAGTCAGTGTTGTGCAAACTTGGCTACTTTAAGATGAGTGGACTTCAACTCCCAGAATTCCCCAGCCAGCCATGCTGTCCACTCATCTTAAAGTGGCCAAGTTTGGACAACACTGGTTAAAGTAGTCGGGTGGACCCATTTTTTATTTGTATTGCTACAAATCAGAGGTTTTTAGGTGAAAGACAGGCAGCGGTCCCATTTGCTTGACCTGTTTAAGTGCTGCTACTCTTGAGTAAGCACTGACCTAATGATTCTGCAGCAGATGAGCCAGTAAGCCAACACTGTCTTTTGGCTGTCGCTTCCTTTTTTCTGCTTGTGTCAGTTTTAGGAAAAAATCCAAAATTGCATTTCTGCCCCCTTTGCACAACACACCAGATGCCCAGGGAAGGGGGTGGAAAATAGAAACTCAAAAGCACAACGCTTTGAGCAAGCCACGACTGCAGGGGTACTTGGGCTCCCGACTCTGTGTCTGTTAAAGCCAAGGTGAGCTTCATGTGAGCTGTTCTTTAGGGTTCAGTTGACGCCGTCAGTAAGTTATGCAGCACTTCATTCAGGGCTCTTCTTGGCTGGAAGCCCTGCAGAGAAGGTACCCTTTTTCTCATAGCTGTTTGCCAGGCATCTCACAGCAACTGGGACAACATTTGCATAATGCCACTTCATCTCTTGCAACAGAGTCTGCTCGCCTTGTCCCCAGAAACAAACCCCGGGCCCCCAGCTCTGGCGATCGAACGGGCCGTGCTGGAGAGGCCTTTTTCTGCCCTCCTTGAGAAGGGAGGATCGTGGCATGCCCCCTCTCACTTTGAAAGCTTCACTTGAGAGACTGGGCATCCATCTTGTCTCTCTCTCTTCCTTCCTCAGAATTCCCCACAACGAAGCTGGAAATGACAGCCGTCGCTGATATCTTTGACCGTGATGGGGATGGCTACATTGACTACTACGAATTTGTAGCTGCTCTGCACCCTAACAAAGATGCCTACCGACCAACAACAGACGCGGACAAAATTGAGGACGAGGTATGGGCTTGGTTGAAGGGCTGGGGGGTCTAGGAGACAGTAAGCTAGACCTTCCCTGGTCTCTGCAGGCAAATAGCGTCCCGTCACCACTGATCAGGAGGGAGTGCCATCATTTTTCTCCACAACTTCCTTTCATGATGAAGTCCTGGGTTCTTATGAGAAAGAAGTAGATGGAATGGCAATAAGAAACATTCCTCCCATTTACTGTGCCTTGTGGCCTCCCTTCCCTTTCCACTCGCCCTCCTTTCTTTCTATATCTCAGTGGTAGAACCATTGAGTCCGGGATCCATTCTCTCGCAGGAAGGCTGTGCAGAAGGATTAGTAAGGATAATTGGACTAAATTAAACTAGATTCACCTGAGATTATTTTTCCCCAAAGCAGTGATCTGTCCCTTCCTCCTCTGCCGCCTCGCTTGGCAGCCATCCAGCTTCCCCACTCCTCCCAGGCATCTCCCCCTTCCCTGTATTACAATCCATTAATTCTTTAATCGAGGTGCGTTATTTTACAGGCAATTCATCTTAATCAGTAGTTACTAATTAAATATGAATTTATTTTGGGTCCGTGTCCTGCCGTTCCTTAAGTCTGGCATGCATGTGCAGCCAGAGCGGGTCACCATCCACTGTAATTGGGAAGGAAGAAATCAGGACTGGTTTCCTGGATCTGGTGCCCCAGCTTGACCAGTGGGGAAGCCAGGCAATGCACAGGACCTCCGCTTTGGTGGTACTTTTTCTGCCCACTCTTCATCGCTGTTCTTGGGTGGAACATCTGAAATTCAGACTCACCCTCCCTTGGGGTAAATACGGTCTTGGGCCCACGCTGTCTGTTGGGTACATTACAGACGTGTGTGAAGTGGGGAGGCTGGAGGGGACTTGAGCCACGCTGCCCAGCCACAGCAGGTGGGCTTTAGCAGGTCGCTTGGTGGTGGCACAGCACCCCGAGATCTTGAGTCCAGATTGTCCTCCCGCCACAAAGGCCACCAAAGGACCTTGGGAAGCTGCCACCTCTCAGCCCTGCTGGGTGTGTGTGTGAAGACAGAGTGATGGGACCCCCAAGTTTCCTCCTCCTCCTTCCCTGACAGGTGACAAGGCAGGTGGCTCAGTGCAAGTGCGCCAAGCGATTCCAAGTGGAACAGATTGGAGAGAACAAGTACCGGGTAAGGAGCAGGAGCCGGGGTGGGGGTCGTCTGCTGTTACGATCTGGGGCCCTTGTTGCGTGAGGGAGAAATGCAGGCTCGGTCAGGAAGGGCCCTCAAGCTTATTTGGAAGGGAGGAGAAGGACCCTGGGGTCCAGCGGCTGAGGCCTCACAGGGGCAGGGGTTCCTCGAGTACTGAAGAAGGTCCCTCGAGCCCTGCTGTGCTCTGAGGCTGTGATGCCTGTGGGGCGGGGGGGGGGTGTTTTCTGGCGCGTAGTGTAGTCCCTTGAGCTTCTCAGGCTTGAACAGTTTCCTCCTGGATGCTCACAGAAAAATGGGTTCAGAAATGTGGCTTGTATCCTGCCTCTGGTTCTGGTTTCCAGCTCCTGGAAGCTTGCCTTCCGTCCGAGCGGCTCTGTGTCCCTGAGCGTGTTGGATTTTAGCCAAGGCACAAAGAGCTGGAGGAGCTGCTTGGGGGCCACCTTCGCAGGGAGGGCTGGCGGGCGACCCCGGAACTGGCCAGAAGGCCGAAGTGCCGAGTAGCCACACCGTGTCCTCCCTCCTGCTTTGGGCCACTGGTAGCCCCTTCTGCTAGCCTTCCTTTGTTTTAAGGGGGGACAGACACAAATGTGTGGCAGAGCAGGAGGAGCAACAGCTTAGTGATACGGGAAGCACACAAAACAATGTCAGCATTGTTGCCCGTTAACACTGTGTGATGTGTTCTCTCTTCTCCCTTTCTCGTTTGCACCTTCTCCTCTGTAGTTCTTCCTCGGCAACCAGGTACAGTGAGTCTTGTGGTGCTGCCTCTGCATTTTTCTGTAGCTAATTCTCCTTACAAGATGTGCATGTATATCTGTGTGTCTCTTTCCACACCAGCCTTTTCACAGCTATGGCTGCTGTGCTTGTGGATTATTAACTTGACAGAGTTGCTGGTATATACAGAAACGTAGTGATGCAACCAGGCAGTGACCTACAAGCGTGGGAATAAACACAGAATCACACACATACACACGTGGGTGCACCCAGGGGCGCTGACTTTTCTTGTGTAGATTTCAGGCCTTTTTGAGAATTGGAAAACTTGCTAGCATCTTAAGTGGGAGTTGTGTTGCCCTGCTGATGAGGCAGGCAGAGCTTCCCAGTCCCAGAAATTCCAGAATGAGTCAAAGTAACGGAAAAGCGTAAGAGAGCAGCCAGCCAGGGTTACCTGCTCATAAGCCCCTGGTTCTTGAACTGTTCTGGGATGCTCAAAAATGGATTGACCTTAGGAACAAGAGTTCAGGGGCTGCACCCTCTCCCAAACTGACCACCAGCAGATGCGGAGATCTTTGGCCGACCTGCCAGCCTTTCAGACATGCCATCGGGAAGCTCAGTGACATCAGGGACCTTCCCTCTGAGTCAGTTCACATCTACCTTGCCCAAGGAGCCGGTCCATCCCGCAGCTTTCCTCACACCTAAAGTAACTGGTGCCAGCTGTTGGGAGAATCACCTCACAAGGCCCAGAGTTTTGTGTTCACTGCACAGAGTTGCGAGTTTGGCCAAGTATTCTGTATATCAGCATCTTTCTATGGGTTCCTATTAATTTCCCACTGCTTTTGAAATGCAAGTTCCAAATTCCTCTGGAAAATTCCCTTCCATAAATACTGCAGCACTAAATCTTCAAGCCATCTGCATGGCTCTTTCCACAAGAGAGACTGTCTCTTTTTTCCCCCCTTACTTCATGTTGAGACAAATTATGGCTGCAGAGGTATTCCCATTTTCATTTCTGCCTCCCTACTGAGTACTTGGTTGCATCCTGTTGACTTGTTGGGGGGGGGGGGAGGGTGAATGTCAGGAGTTGGCCTTTTTTGACCAAATCTGACACGATAAAGAGAATTTTAATTTCCTAGATCAGCTGGGGAAAAGGCAAGTTAATAACATGCTTGTCCAGCCACCCAGTATTGCGATAAAGAGATGGAAATGATGGATACATCCATATGTCCGTGACCTCTGAGACGTGGAAATCCCCTGCTTTCCATCTATAAAGCTTGGCAGAAGAGAGTGACCTCAGAGAGTGGTGTGTGGGGCTAGAAAGCACACCCTGGGTGGAGGCTGATAGGAACCCAAGGGGCTCCTAGAGATGGGACATGTGGCTTGGTTCTGGGACATCCCTGATCAACCTGACCAGATTGTTGGCTCCTCCTGTGATCCTGGCAATTGATCGCTATTCCGAGATCCCTGCTCCTTCGGGCTCTCTGTTGCAGGGCCACCTATCTCTGGCTGCTGCAAATCGCTCTTCTGCTCGGGGGGCCGAGGAGGGGTTGCCGTGCTGGAAAGGTCATGAATTTTATCAGTTAAGGGTTTTGCTCTCCTTCCTGATGAAAATTCCGGTTGGTCTCTCTTCCGAAGGGGCTGTATCAGGACTGAGGGGACGGTTGAACCCGAGCAGCTCCCCAGAGACACGCATCTCTTGAGAGGGGAGCGCCGGAGTTTGGGCTTCTCTTACCTTCCAAGCAGCCCAAATTGGCCCAAAGAGAAGCGGCCCATTCGGGGCCCAGCAGATGTGGGGAGGCCGCCGAGCAGGAGAGAGGTCCGGCACGAAGCCGTGAAGCTGACCCCCAGCCTGCCAGCCCCGGCGTCTTTCTCACGTGGCATTTTGTGGCTGGCTGGGATTCGCTGTTTATCCTTCCTCACCGAGGAGGCTCCGGCTCGGGGTCTAGCAAAACGTGCTTCTTGCCCCCCTGGTGTGCATTGGATCATTCAGCTTCCTTGAATCATTTAAAAATTTAAGAAATGCAATTATTAATAAATTTAATAATTAAATCAAATGATACACTTAATAAAATTAAAGTTAATATTTTAATGATCCTTTTATAAAATAATTACCTCTGCTCACTTTCAAAGGCGAACTGGGGGGGGAGACGGGGGGTGCCCCAGACATAGACCTGTCCTGCTGCAGTCTCCTTTGGAGAAGAGCGCGCGGCCTTTGCACGACGAGGCTCTCGGGCCCGAGACAGTTAATCCAGCTCCTTCTTTGCATCTCGCAGTTCGGGGATTCCCAGCAGCTGCGGCTGGTCCGTATCCTGCGTAGTACAGTCATGGTTCGCGTTGGCGGAGGATGGATGGCCCTGGACGAGTTTTTAGTGAAAAACGACCCTTGCAGAGGTAAGAGATGGGTCTGCTTCTTAACGAAGGTTTTTCAGGGCGAATCTTAACCACCTCCTGGGGAACCTCCAATACGGCAACCGCAGAGGAGAGAAGACGGGCCGCCTTCAGGGGAAGCAGAGGGAGCTGCTTGGGCAGTGGCCCTGAGCGTCCCGGGGACTCCGGACGATTGCTCGGCGCCGGGCCCGTGGGAGAAGGAGCCCCGGCACCCTCGGCCACAAGCACCGGGGGGGCCTCATCCCGACAGCGAGCGCCTTTCCTGGGCTGTTAACGAGCAGGCTGGTGTCTCAGACGGGCCTCTGGGTGGAGGACCGGACAGCCGAGGGAGGTCCCCGGAGCACTTGGTCCCCCGAGCCGGTCTCGCTTTCCTCCTTGGCCGCTGCATGATGCACGAAGGATCTTCCCTCCCTCCTGGCTTCCACCTCTTTGGGCCCCACCGCTGCTCCCTCCTTTTGCCGCACATGTTTCTTTTCTTTGTTCTAGTTCACCACCCTGGGAGTAAAATCAAACGCTCCGATTCCAGCTCTTCGATTGCCAGTCAGTCTCCGATAGGTTGGAGGTTTTTCTTCCCTTTCTCTCACTGCCCTGTTGGGAATGGCTTTGCTGCTCTGACCTGCCTTGGTCTGTCCCAAACGCTAGGCCCGCCCTGCGCTTTGCCGAGGAAGCGGGGGTAGGGCTCTTGCTGGCCAGCCGGCCGGCCGGAGCCCCCTCCAGCCCCGAGGGCCCCCTGCCTTTCCCCACTCCTTCCTCGGGCTCAGCTTACCCTTCTGGCCGGCCCTGAGGCTTGCCTGAGCGAGGAACAGGGAGCGAGGCCATGTGTGAACGCCATCTGTTTACTTGCACGCTGCCTTCTTTGCGGTCTACTCTGCCTTTCTGCTCCGGGGAGTACTTGATTGAACGGATTGAACGAAACAAAAAATTAAAATGGGATGCAAAAAGTTAGAAAAACAGATTGAAAGTAACAGGAGCACTCAGAAACCTGGCAAAAGAGATGCCTTTGCTCAGGGGAGCATCCGCGAGCGGGCCGCTCTTGCAGATTGTAGCAGTTGGGCAGATTCATCGCAGGAGAGTCACACCCTTAGGTAGCCCAGCCTCGGCCGTTCGGACAGTAAAAGCTGAGAACGACACCGTGAATTGTGTTCTGTAAGCAGTGAGCAGTCCGTGCAGATGGTCCCTTCAGCCTTCGTGGGATCCCTGCACCTTGTCCTGAGTGGCGGCACTGCTCCGTTTGACACGGGTCACAATTTCTGGATACTTGCCAAACCTTGACGCAGCCAGAAAATTCTTGAAGTCCACCCACCTGGATGATGCCCTGGTTGAGGAAGTCTACTTTAACCCATTCCCTTTGTCTAGGGGTTTTAGAAGACAGTTTCTTTTACCCTTTGGTATCATTTACCTCCTCATGTTGAAACCGGGCCATGAGTCGCTTTGGGTGTCTGCGATTCAGACGCAGCTTGTCAGCAACCAACGACTTCCCTTTCCTCGGCCTTTGGAGTTGCGACGCGCGCTTGCCTCCCCTCCCAGCGCTTCTTCTGAACTTGGCTGCGTGCTCCTGGTGGGAAACCCTCCAGTTTTCTCCCACCTGGCGCCCTCCAGATATCTGGCTGAGAGTTCTGGGTGTTGAAGACAAACTTACAGGAAAGCCCGAGAGAGTGGATTTGACGGCAGGCCACTGCTTCCAAGCCCCGCCTTTGGCTCGTGGTTGCCACATTTCTGTTGCTGTGCTGTGGCCAGCTGTTGCTCAGCTCCCCGGTGATTCCAGAAAAAGGCCAAGCTGCGGTTGTCGTGTGTGTCTTGGGTGGGGGGGCCTGTGCTGCTCTGGCTGCACTGATCCTAGAGGCTTTCTGCACGGTGTGGCTTACTTAACCAAACTACCAGTGTGTCTGCTTCGTTGGTGGGGATTTATATTTTCCAGGGACTATAGAGTCTGCCGACTGTTGTGTTAATAAGCTGGAGGGCTGATTCCTCTTCCTATTTCTTGATCTCCCCACCAGTTAATTTTATTCCAGCCAGAAGAACTTTTCAGGTGATAATATCTGTCAGAGATTGCCCCTGGCAACATTCCTTTTTCTGGACCTTGGTGCTCCTGGGGATTCAAGTAATTAAGACACTTTATCGCAGATACAAGCAACCTAGTTCCAGTGAAGAGCAGATTCTGGCAGGCTGAGCATCTGGTTGTACATAGCATGCTCTGCCAAGCCCCAGTTGAGACCCTCATTTTTTTGACAGACTGCTTGCTCACCTTGGCCTTGTTGGGGGCGCTGGGCCCACCTTCACAGATGGGTCCTCTCTGGTCCCAGGCCCGTGTCCTGCCTTCCCATCTCCAGCTCTCGTGCTGCCTCCGCAGCTTTCTTGCCACTGATCCACTGACTCACTGCAGTTTTAAGTTTGCAGCGTCTGTGCTAAGCTGAAAGTGGGAGAAGAGAGTTTCAGAGATGAGCCCCCTCCCCACCACTGCCCCTGCCATCAGCACGACCCTGCTGGCATGTGGAGCAGAGGTCAGGGGTCTCAAGAGCAGGAGAGGCTATCAAAAGGGAAAGGAGCCCGATGCATGTTCTCAGCTTCAAGGTCACACTTCTCCACCCCTTTCCTCCGCCCCTTTGCTAACCCCGATGCAGACAAGGTCTCTGCAAACATTGAGCAAGGCACACTGGCCCAGAGATGCAGAGGAAGTGGCAGCTGGGTTGGGGCTTCTGCATGATGTGTGGCCGGCACCAGGTGAGGACGATCTTTCCTGCCCCCCTCAGTGCTACACGTTTAGGAGCTAAGGAGGTCTCTGTCCAGCTGGAAGAAAGGAAGAAAAAAGTTGCATGCTTCCAGCAGACTCCAAACTCGGGCCAGTCATTTGTTCTTCAGTTTAGGTATCTCCAGTTTTGTCATCTGTCTTTCTTGTTCTTCTTCCTTTCTTATAGCACGAGGCAGGACTAACCTCGAACTTCGAGAGAAATTCATTCTCCCAGAGGGTGCGTCTCAGGGAATGGCACCATTCCGGTCCCGTGGCCGGAGGTCCAAGCCCTCCTCTCGGGCTGCCTCCCCCACGCGCTCCAGCTCGAGTGCCAGCCAGAGCAATCACAGCTGCCCTTCAGTGCCATCCTCCCCTGCCACGCCTGCCAGTGGGACCAAGGTGAGAAGCAGGCTCTTTTCTTCACCCAGTTTTCTTGGCTGAGAATTTGTTGTTTAAATATTGTCTTTTTCCTCTGCCTTGAAAACACAAAGGCAAAGGAAAGTGGCCTCTGAAGGTCTCTGTTGAGTTCTGGAGCAGGTGGCCGTGATGGCCGGCTTTCTCTCGAGGGACCTCCCGCCCCAGCCAACCCCAGAAGCACCACAGGTTGGGCCTGCAATCACCTCCCTGGGAGCAGGCTGCAGCCCGTAGGGGAACTTGCTGGACACAAGCGCAGACTGACCTTGAGAGCCTTTTCACACCCAGACGGTCTTGTCCATGTTGCGAGAACTCTCAGATCCCCTGCACTTTCCATCAGATCTTTCCATTCGTGCCTTTCAAATGGCTCCACATTCAAGGAGGTGGAGAGAAAAGAGGGAGGCTGAATTTCTCCTCTTCTTCACGCCCCCCTCAAATTGTGTCTGTTTGTGTTTGTGGACCACAACCTGCTGCTGTTCTGCCCCACAACATAGAACGTGTTCTTTTCCACCAAGACATTTCTGTGCATTGCAGAGTTTCTGTGCTGTCTCTCATGTCAGTGTCAGCATAGATTTGTGTTCATTAGCTGCATCATTATTATTATTATTATTATTATTATTATTATTATTCACTTATTTATTATTTTAGGATTTATATCCTTTTCTGTTTTATTTCCTTCTGACCTGGACACTCCTCCCTCCCTCCCTCC
Organism: Python bivittatus; assembly: GCF_059951505.1. NCBI lineage: Eukaryota > Metazoa > Chordata > Lepidosauria > Squamata > Pythonidae > Python > Python bivittatus. Next base: position 3,694,552 of record NW_028277032.1, read on the forward strand.
CTCCCTCCTCCATTCATTTTGTTTGCCCCCTCCCCGTCCTTCAAACTCTCTTTGGATTTTCCATTTCACAGACTCCGCATCACTTCACCCGTTGTTATGACAAACCCTGGTTGGTAAACAGCAAGGCAGGTACCCCCCTGAGGGGCTACGATAATACCGACCTCCACCTGTCTGCTTCTGAGGTAGAGTATGGCTCCTGCGGGCGAAAGGAAGAGCGGCCAGCTTCCTCTCCTCCATTCCCTCCGTAGAGCAACCTGCTTGCTAACCCTCGTGCCGGAGTTCCTGCGCTTTTCACACCTTTCTAAGCACAGCCCGAGCAACTGAAGCGGAGGCTTTTATAGAGCAAGATGTTTTATAAACATCTTAAGGCCCAGCACAGCTCCCCCCCGCCCGTTTGCAGCTGTTCCTCTTGAAACTAAACATCTTCCAGGTACCCAGAGGAGAAAGCTGTTCAAGCTTTAATGAAAAGGACATAATAAATACCAGTCTTCTTAGAAACTGTAGCTGGAGAACAAAACAGTCAAATTGACCCTTGAATAATAAGTGGCTCCTAATTTGTGGCTAATAAATTAATTAACTTCCTCTAAGACAGTGTTTTTCAACCTCATCGGCTTTAAGATGTGTGGACTTAAACTCCCAAATTCCCCAGCCGGGGAGAAACACTGATCGAAGGGATTCAGGGTAGCCTATGTGGGCCACTCCTTGCTTTTATTTTCATAACAACTCTCCCCCCTCCCCAAGGTAGGTGGAGTTGAAAGACCCCATCAAGAGGAGCCCAACCACGATGCCACATTGGCAGTTCAGTGCCATCTTGCAAGTCCTTGGCTTCCTCTTGTGGTTTTAGAAGGTGCTGGCAGAGGTGGTGGTGGTGAAGTCCACAGAGAGAAGGGCCTGCCTTCTTTTTTTCTGTTAGACATTTTAGAGACTATAAACAAAGAGAAGCAACACAATAGTAAAATACAAAGAAGTAAACAAGGGCTCTAAACATGGGGATCAGAGTTTTCCAATATGTAATTAATTACCCAAGAATTATAGCATATATTATATTGCTTTGAAAAGCTAAGAATCACTATTAAGCTTTAAGCTAAGAATGCAGACTAGGAACCATGGTCAACACAGTTTAAGCTATAATATATTGAATCAATACAGTTGATACTAATAGGAATATCCCTTGGAATTAAAATATTGGATGAGGTACCTATTCAGGTTATAGTCCAAGCATTGAATTTTACTTCAGATTCACTTTTAAGATAGGAGATTATTCTGGACATTGAAGCATGCTCCCTTCCGAGGAGGGGCGTAAGGGGCCTCTCCCCTTGCTGGGCCTTTGGGGACCCACTTCTTCCATGAGGGGGACCCTAACAGGGAATTGTCAACAGGGTGAAGACCCCTCCTTGTTCTAAGCAGGCACGTGGAAAATGGCCATTCCCCAAAGTTGGCCTTTTTAGCCATGGACCCGAGCTCTCGGCTTCTCTTCTTTCTTTCAGCAAGGACAGCAGTTTGATTAACCGCCTCACGTTCTTCTGTGTTTTCTTGGTCGTCTGCCTGCCCGCTTTTCTTCCGCCCTCCAGCACCTTAAAAGTCATGACAGGAGAAGAGATGGTGCGGGGAGGCCAGCGTTCAATTCACGCATTGCACTAATCTGCCTGCTTGGCTTGAATTCGCACCACGTGCTAGGCCAGAACCCCACAAGGCCGCGTGGGAGGCCTGCCTCCTCTTTGACCTTTAAGATGCAGAGGTTTGCAGCTGCTCCTGGAGCGCAGGTGTCCTCTTACGCTCCCCTCTGTGATTCTCTAACAAAACCTGCGCGCCTCTTTCCCGCAAGGTTGCTCCGTCCTCGGGCAGCAAGTTGAAACGGCCCACGTTCCACTCCAGCCGGACTTCTCTCGCTGGGGACACCAGTAACAGTTCCTCACCAGCTTCTTCCGGTGCCAAAACCAGTCGAGGCGGTAAGTTCAAGCTAGGTTTGGAGGCAGAAGGTGGTTGCGACTGGAGGCTGGGGAGCCCAGCGTAGCCTCCCGACCCGCTGGCAGACCACAGACGGTCTTCTGGTGGCGCAGAGGTATTCCCGGGGGAGCCGAGTGGAATTTTTCCTTTTTTCGACTTGACGTTTTCCGGTGGGGGGCGGGGGTCGAAAGCAGTGCTGCTAAATTCCCTCGCGCTGCAAGAAGTCGGCTTTGACTTCCAGATCCTAAGAAAACGGCCAGTCGCCCCACAAGCCGCGCGGGCAGCCACGCGGGGAGCCGAGCCAGCAGCCGGCGAGGGAGCGACGCCTCCGACTTCGATCTCCTGGAGACGCAGTCCGCCTGTTCGGACACCTCGGAGAGCAGCGCGACGGGCGGACAGAGCGGCTCCCGGCGGGGCCTGGCCAAGCCCTCCAAAATCCCCACCATGTCCAAGAAGACGACCACTGCCAAAACTCCTGGCCCCAAGAGATAATACAGCATTCACACGACGCCCAGCTTTGCACAGACAACGAAAACCTGTGTCCAGTTTTTAACCCCGCTTCATACATTGGATGTATATTTATTCTACATGGGAGAAATTATATTGTTAAAAGTGTAAAAGAATAATTGTGTTATGAAGCTGCCTTATTTGGTTCTTTCTTTTTTTTTATATAGGTTACTTTTTTCATGTGAATATTTATGTAGATAAAACTTGCCTTCTTTGCAATGGGGGCCCAGGGGAAAACTGAAACATGGGAGAGAAGCAAAAGGTCAAGATGTGAAAATGTAAAAACAAACAAATTATATAAATAGGATTTCTGTGCAGTGCAGGAGATGTTCCTGCGTTATCTTTTAGGATTGTTTCCTAAATGCATCTTTATAAAAATTTAACTTGCTGTTTCAGCAAGAGAAATTATATTTAAGAGCAACACCTGACGATCCAACAGAGGAAAGGAACTATCTTTCTCTCTCTCTCTCTCTCTTCTTGTAAATCACAGATACCTCAATAAGAGAGAAATGCGCGGTGAGGGGGCTTGTTTCCAGTTTTAAAAATAAATTCTTATGGTTTTACCTGAAGATAGTTTGAAAATGGACATTTGCACATGCTTTATTTGAATAAAGAACTTCACTACAACACTGTATTGGGCAAAACAAAAGTCCTGCCAAGCTTTCAAAGAACAACATCTGTTTCGAGGGGACTACAATGGCAGAAGAGTCGTATCATAGGGACGTACAACCGTGTTGTTTTAGCAGCGGGGGAAAGGGGGGAATTCTTAAATTTGCTTCTGTTCAGCCACAGGAGAACACATTTCCAAAAGGCAAACCCAGAGTGAAAGAACTGACTTCACGTTTTAGTTCACAAACTGCTATTTAATGGCTTGGCTTGGCTGGCTCCGGCCCCTCCGGCCAGCCCGACCCGCGGAGAGCCTCCTACTCTGGAGCAGCCGAGCTGCCGCCGGCACCCGCCGTCACGTGCTCTGGGGAAGGTGGAGGAGCATCACCAGCACACCCTCTGGCTTTGGATGCCCAGTTTTCCTTTGTGGAGGGAGGAGAGAGAGAAAACCGTGCAGAAGGGGTTGGGGGTAACCTGGTCTTCCTGTATTCATTCACTTGTGCTCTTGTCCCTGCTCAGACTGACCACATTGCTGTGTGACTCTCTCAGTTGGTTTAATTGAGCCAGAACCGGAAGCTCTACCAATGAATTGTTTAAAAAAACAAACACGTTTTGTATTAAAATTGCTTGCAGTAATAAAAGTGAAGCGACGTGTGTCTTCTTTTATGCTGCCCAGAAAGATGCAGTTGGATAGGCGCGTGTTCAGATGCCTCCCAGGAGCCCTCTTGTCCTACGACCAGCTGATCCCGCTGAAGTGGGAGGTGATGCCAAGACCAAGCCCTTCACTACTATGCAGAGATTCACCTCTTGGGCCTGATCAGCACCTTCAAGGAGTCGTTGAGGGTGGCGTACAAATTTAGTCAATCATTAAAGCGTACCTGCTCGCCTAGTCATAAAGTTGCCAGTTTGGGATCTGACAAGTTCTGGAGAAGGCTTTGCATCACCTAGCAGTTCCGATGGCAGGGATGGCATGTTGCCACGTGGGCCACTTTTGGGGGATGCTTGATTAGATCCCCTCTCCAAAGTGGTGCCCTCAGTGTTCATATACTTCATCCCCAATTAGCGCAGTCTGCGTTAGCTGCAAGGAGGCAAGCATCTACAGACAAGACGGAGAAGGCAATTTTGGAGATGGCGGCAGGGGCAGCGCCATGAAGAATATTCCTGAGACAAATGGGCCTGGAGGTTGTGGATAAACCTGGAGCTGGGCCTGATACCGAGATAGCCACTTCTTTGGGATGCCGGGATGCCCTTGTGGATGAAGAACTCTGGAACACAGGAGCAATCTTCAGAATGGCCTATATCAGTGTTTCTCAACCTTGACCGCTTTAAGCTGTGTGGACTTCAACTCCCAGAATTCCCCAGCCAGCCATGCTGGCTGGGGAATTCTGGGAGTTGAAGTCCACACAGCTTAAAGCGGTCAAGGTTGAGAAACACTGGTCTATATGGTACCCCTTCCCTTAAGCGTTCGGAAAAAGAGAAACCTGTTGCGTCGTGCCCCCACCTATGAGGTCTTACTTGACTTCTGCCCCACCAAGGGGAGTTATCTTTTTTTTCTTTTCACACAGTATGTCCTGCATTGGTGTTTTCAGTTACACTGATCACTAGGAGGCATCACACAACCAATCTTGCCCTATTTGGGACTCCTCAGGTGTATGGAGCCAGCTAGACACCCTTCCTTCCTTCCTTCCTTCCTTCCTTCCTTCCTTCCTTCCTTCCTTCCTTCCTTCCTTCCTTCCTTCCTTCCTTCCTTCCTTCCTTCCTTCCATGATCAAGGGTTTGAACATCTGGAAAGTCCCAAATAGGACAAAATCGCTCATGCGGTGCCTCTCAGGGGTCAATGCGTTAGTCTTCCTTTTTCTCCCTCGCGTCCACCACCTCTGCTTTCTAACTGGTAAAACCAAACGTAATCCTAGAGTTGGGAGGGGCCACCAGGTCCCACACACTGCTCCATGCAGGGGCTTTCCTGATGGCCCTCTGCATTCTGCTTGAACCTGTCCACGGACGGGAACCCACCGCTCTGAGTCGCTGGTTCTGCTCTCAAACGCTAGGACTTTGTTTTTCTGACGTTCACTTGGGGCCACTGCCAAGCGTGAATCCATCTGTCTCCTGCCCTCTGCAAATAGGTCTCGTTTCCAAGATCCTTTCAGGTGTGTGAAAAGTGCTGCTACACACTCCAGCCATCTTTCCTCATGGCTGAAGAGGCTAAAAGCCGACGCCCTCAATGTCTCCAAGCGCTTCCTTTCCAAACCCCGATCTCTCGCTGCTCTCCTCGATGCCTTCGAGTCTTCCAGAGCTCTTCCACAGAACCCCGGGATGGAGAGCAGTCAAAATCCACTCCAGAACGTAGGCCAAAAGGTGCCCCGTAAGACTGGCCGTTTTATCATTAGGTAATGCTTCTGCCAGTTTCCCTAGAACAGATGCTCAGCCCTGCAACCTGTGTCCATTTAAGAAATGGTGTTTGTTACCTACATTCGCTACCTTTCCGCTCAACGGGGCAAGCTGAATAATTTTAACCCTTCGGCTTTTCCACTAGCCCACCCCTTTCCATGTTGGGAACGAATACCGCTCGTTGCAGAAATGACTCCTGGGTTTTGAAGCAAAAATAACAGAATGAGTTATCCATAACTACTGTAAGTGGGTGGTCAGTGAGACGTCCTCCAGACTCTCAGGCATTTCCAAACATTAGTTGAGGGCATTGGGGAGCAGCCTCAGCTGGTCCAGGCACCTCCCCATCAGCAGGGGCTGGGGCCAGGTTTCTCCTCTGCTGCTCGCTCTCTTGATGTTATAGGCAGCAACATGCAAGTGAACTGCAAATGAACATTAGGTGTCAGCCAGGTTCATAGAACATGCTAAGCCAACAGCTGGGTCCCCACAACACTCTGAATCACACACACTCTCTCTCTCTCTCTTCAGGTTTAACCCAACCTAGCCCATTGTATGAAAGCAGCCTCTGGGGGCAGAAACGCCTGGACGGTGCCTACTCGTTCTCGCTCCCTGATTTGGTGATCCCTAATCTGGGGTCTGTGCTGGTCCTTTAGGCTTCTTTCACATAAAAGCTGGGGTTTGGCTGGCCCAGAATTGGGCAGGCAGACTCGTTTTCCCCCTGGACATCGCTGGTCCTCTGGCAGATTCCTTTGCCGGTTGCCCCCATTAGAGCTTCTGCGTTGGCATTAGGGCTGTGGATCTTTTGCCAGCAGCTGTTCCCCTTCTCAGCCGGGCAAAATGCTGGTTTTCCCAAGGAAATCACTGCCCCTTCAGCCCCTTCCCTTGTTCCCTCCCCCTCCCTCTCCTCACTGTGGCCCCTTTTAACTCCAGTGCACTCCCAGGCAGGGGGTTCCCTCCTTGGGCAGATGATGGTTCTGGGCCATTGAGTTGCTGTCAGTTCTTAGCAACTGCACGGTGAGATCTCTTCCAGGAGGATCTGGCCCCCAACAGTGCCCCCATCGCCGCTGCGACTGACTCCATCCCCCGGCTGCTGGCCGTCCTCCTCTCCCCTTGCCTTCCACCTTTCCCAGCATTAGCACCTTCTCCGGTCTTCACATCATGTGTCCGAAGTAGGATAACGTGAGCCTGGTCATCGGCGCCTCGAGTGGGAACTCTGGGCTGCTCTGTCCGATGGTCCCTCGGGTGGTTTTCCTGGCTGTCCATCGTATTCTCAGGAGTCTTCTCCAGCCCCAGGTTCAAAAGCGCCAGTGCTGCTCTTCAAAGTCCAACTCGCACTTCCGTAGAGGGTTCCAGGGAAGCAAAAGCCTTCACTGCCACCCAACCGTAGAGAGTAAGGAAGAGGACCTGAAGAGGACCTTGATGGAGACGCGCAGGACCCTTGCTTAGGCAAAAGGGGCAGGAGCATCTCTAAGCCCGAACTACAGGATGAATTTCGGAAGCGGCTCGGGCAGACGCCAGCCTGACTCACAGGCCTCTAAGAACGGGGAGGATTCAGCTCAATAAGAGCGGCTTTAGCCTCCTGGGCAGTTCATTTCTGGCCTGGCCTGCCCTGCCTGGCGGGGCTGACACCCACCAAGCCCTGGGTGGGCCCCCGAGCCTTCCGTACGGATCTGCGCTCCTGCTGCTCAACCCGTCTTCGAGGCGGACCGGGCCCCTTGTCCCGGGAGCCGCCGGAGCAGCTCCGCGTAGCCGGGAGGCTCGGGCGAGCCGCCACTGCCCCGCGGACTGAGGCTCGCTGGACAGGACAGGACAGGACAGGACCGGACCGGACCGGACCGGAGGGGGAGCCTCGAGCGGGACCCGCGCCAGGCAGAGGGCCGCCCCGGGGCTGGGCTGGGCTGGGCTGGGGAAGGGAGCCGGCTGCCTCCGAGTTCATCACGGGCGCCGCCAGCTCTTGGGGACGGGAGCTCCCCGCCCTCCCCGCTCGCCGGGGCCGTCGGAGGAGCAGCGGCGGGCAAGAGGCGTCGTCGCACGTGCGCTGCCGCGGCGCTGGAGGCCGAGGTCGGGCGGCGCAGGGGCCGCGCCCGGAGTGACCACGACTGGCTCGGCCGCCTCCCCGCGGCCCCGCCGTCTGTCTGCGCTTGGCCGGGCCGCCCGCGGCTGGGACGGGGCGGGCGAGCGGCCGCCCAGCGCGTCCGACGAGCCGGATCGCGCGCCCCCCGCCTCCCGCTTAAAGGGACGGCCCGACGGCCGCGCGCTCCGACCCACCTGCGCTGCGCTGCGCGGGCGCCATGCGGCTCTCGTCGGGCCCGGTGGCGGCGGCGCCGCTGCTGCTGATCGCCGCGCTGCTGCCGGCGGCGGACCCCCGCGCCCACCCGCCGCCGCCCCGCGGCGCCCCCGCCCGCCGCCGCCCGCCCGCGCCGCCGCCCGCCCCGCGACGGCTGAGCGGGCGCGAGCTGCAGCGCGAGGTCCTGGCGCTCCTGGGCTTGCCCGGCGGACCCCGCAGGACGCGCCCGCGCCGCCCCGCCGCCGCGCCGCAGTTCATGCTGGGCCTCTACCGCGCCCTGGCCCGCCAGGACGACGCCGACGGCGCCGGGGGCAGCCTCGCGCCCGCCGGGGCCGCCGACGGCGCGGACACGGTCATGAGCTTCGTCAACCTGGGTGAGTCCCGTCGGGCGAGGCGGGCGAGCGCCGGGCGGCTCCGGTCCGGGCGGCGGGGTTGGGGCGACCGGCTGTCCCGCCCGGGCGGCTGGTCAGACGAGGGTGGGCGGGCGGCGGCCGCGCTCTTCGGACGGAGCGCCCGGGGCCTCCCCCTGCCCGCCCGCCGTCCCGGGCCTCGGCTTCCGGAGGCGAGGGGAGAGGGGAAAGCGCTCCCCAGCCTGGGGCGCGCGCCCCTTCTACGGGCTCGGCCCGCCCCTCCCTGCCGGGGGAGGTCCGGGAGCAGGGCAGGTGCAGCCCCCGGAGGCAGCCGGGCCCGTGCGGGGCGCCTGCGGGGCGCGCGGTCGCCCGTCGCAGCCCCTCGATGGGGGCCGGCGGCGGAGCGCGAGCGGCTCGGCCCTCGCCCCTCGGGAGCTGCCGGGTCAGCGGCGGCGCTGGTGGGTCTCGGCCTCGGGGCGCTGCGGGCCCCAGCCTTCGTCTGCGTGGCCCGTCCTGGCTTTCGATTTGGTGGGACGTGTTGGGCAAACACGGCACCGGTGTTCGGTTAACCTGGGTTTAGCCCACTGCATGAACCCAGGTGAAGAGTAGCGGCTGCTCAGGGGAGGTGGAGGGCGGCCGCGGCCTGCGGCAGAAAGCCCGGCGCGTCTGGGAAGCGGCACCCCGCCCTCAAGGGGACCCCGGTGCTCAGCCCCCGAAAGGCGCCTGCGTGCAGTGCGCAGGGGTGAATGTCGTTAAGTGTGCAAATGCGTGTGCATCTGAGGGGGATCTGTCCTTGAATGGCTCTGGGTGGACTTGCTCTGAAGACGGTGGAGGGGCGCGTCTTTCCCACACGCGCCAGTTGGCTGCCATGCCCGTTGTGAGCAAGGGGCAAAGCCGGATTTAGGCAAGGTCAGGTCGGCCCCGGAGGGGCTCCTGTGTGGCCCTTCAGAGGCACTGAGGAAGCAGCTTGGACCCGCTCCGGCACAGGGCGGTCCCTCAGCCACCTTTGCCAGGCGCTGCCTCTGGGAGCCTCGCGCGGGGCACCTCTGCCCTGCAACTGGGCAGTGGCTGCCCCAAAGCCAGGAGAAGGAGGGCTCCCTGCTGTCCACCGTTGCGGGGCTCCACCAGCCAGCGAGAGCCGGCACAGGGGGGCAGTGAAGGGTTAGGCCGTGGAGCAGGTGGGGTTCCTCCACCCCCCACCCCCCCACCCCCGCCGTATGCCCAGCAGGTGTAAGGAGCCACCTTGGATGACTCTGGCTGACATTCAAGGCCGTAAGCAACGAGGGGGCGGAATCCGGTTGAGCCTGTTCCTACCCTGCTGAACTGCTGATTTACTGAAACTCATCTGGGCGATCCGGGAAGCAGCTGTTCCCTTGCCAGCACCCTTTCTTGGACTGGGTTGCACTTTCCAGCTGGTCCCCTCTGGCAGTGGGTAACCCTCCCCTCCCCCTTGAACTGGGTTCAGCCTGATGAGAAGGGGTCTGAGGAGCGGGAGGTTTGGAGAATGGCTGCTGGGGGGTGGAAGCAGACCCCTGAGTCCTTGCAGGGCAGGGGGTGTCTGTCCAGGGCACAAATGGCACCCTGGCTGGGCAACGGAAGGGCACTTCCCCTCCTGCAGCCCGTTTTCAGAAAGGCTGCCAGGTTCCCAGAGCATCTCTGGGAAGTTAATGAAAGCAGGGGGCCTAATTAGCCTCGATGCCCACGTGCCTTGGCAGTGCCAAGAAGGAGCCTGGGCAGGAGGTGTGGCGCTGGTGGGGACACTCTGGGCTGTCTCCAGAAGCAAGACTGGGGAGGGGGCCACGATGGCCATCCCCTGCTATATAGAGTGATGCCCCTGCCCTGCCACAGGGGAAGTGCCCTCCTGGCCTGTCCGGACTGCTGGTCTGGCTGGCTCCGGCCTAGCCAATCGTGGGGTAGTTGCCATTTCGATGGTGCCGGGTCTTCGGGCAGCAGAGGCTGGAGCAAGCAAGCCTCTCCTCCAGAGCCCCAGAGCTTCAGGGCTGCGTTGCCTCCAGCCTGAGGGCAGGTTGATTCTCCTCAGGGCACCACCGGGCACAGGGCCTTTGCCCTCCGCTGGGAAGGAACAGCTCAGTTGATGGAGGAATAGGATGCCCGTAAGGTTGACATACAGCCCGCCCTGGCAACGTCCCCAGCCTTTGCTTTGGTGGCAGTAGGGCTTGCTGGGTGAAGATGGCTGGATGATGAAGCGTGGCTGTCTCAGTAAAAGTACTGCTGGGTTGGGGGGAGGTCTTGAACAACCCAGATTTTTCATAAGTCCAATTTCTTCCCCAAACTCAGCATCTGATCTGAAAAAAAGTAAGCCGTCTCTGTCCTTGCATGAAGCCTGTGCTGTGTAAAAGACGCATCCTGGTTCACTTCTTCCCAGTCTCAAATTGCTGGTCCAGCCATGGTGGGATGAGAGAAGTTAATTCAGCTGGCCAGAAGTCCTCAAAGTCCTTTCTCAGAATATTTGCGTGGCTCCTAAACAACAATATTTTTCCTTTGGGGGCAGAATAAAGCAACCCTTCCAACAATAGCGGGAAAAGGCCAAACCCTTGGTGAGATTGCTTCCAGATTCATTGCTACCATGGACCGATCTTCTGAAATCAGATGTTTGCTAAAGTCCAACCTACATTGTCCCGTGCTCCAGAGTGTCAATTTATTTCTTTTAGAATTATTTGTGTTTGTTTACTTATTTCATTCATTGATATGCTGCTTCCTCCTAGTTAGTGAAGCTTTCTCTTTTAATGATTTAGAAGTTATAATTCACCATCGGCTGTAATGGAATATTAGGGAAGAAATGCTTTATGATATTTGATTAAATTATGAAAGTGACATTTGCAGAAATAAACATCTTACGAATTTTGCATTAGTTAAAAAAGAAGTCTTCCCCCATTTATGGCATTGGAATGAAAAATTATTTTTTTCTGGAGGAAAACCAAAGCTTTCTCAAAGTAAAACAAACCACCCCCCACCCCCAACTGGATTCTGGTGTGTTTCTCCATCTGCAACAGCTGTGCTAACTGTTAATGTACGTTGCTGTACATTATTACATGTGTGTTACATGTTATATGTGACATCCCAACAGGGAAACATTGGAAGGGCTCTTGCATCAGAGAAACGCTGAGAACATCATAAATTTAGGACGCCGGTCGGCGGAAATGGCAGCTGCATCGCGCTGCCCCGTCTTGGCCACAAGGGTTGCAGAAACTTAATGCCAAGAGGAAACTGAGGTTGTCTTCTGGGAGTAACTTTCTGTCCATGGAAGATATTTTTGGGAAATGCAGAAAGCTCGGAGCCACCCAGTTTAATAGCTTGCTTATGTCCTCGGGATGGTCAGCTGGGCCTTCTGGGAGCGAGCTGGCTTGACTCTTAGCCACCTCGCTGTCTTCAGGGAGAGCCCCTGGAATGTCTCCTGTGGAAGATACTCCTGTGTTGCAGTTGCCCCCAAAGGGGTGCTCAGCAGGGGCGGCTTCAACCGCCCTCCCCCTGCAAAATCATCAGATCTCTGCAAGGGACCTCCTGCCTGGTTCAGCTGGGCTGCCCAGGTCCAAAAGGCTGGTGCTCCTGGCAGAGATGTGAAGATTTTCCTGGCCTCCAGGAAGCTGCAGTCTAATTCCCCTGAGGGTCTGTAAGCATTCAGCCTTCAATCGAGCTCCTGCCCAGCACTTCACCGTCCCACCCCACAACCACCCCCAGCAGCCTGGGAGGACCTCTCCTTCGCCCTGGTCTCTGGAGCTCCGTCTGCCATGTTGAAGCATGTGCAAAAGTACGTGTATCTGCAAGGTGCAGAGAAAGGTCCATTTGGATCCTCCAGTGGTTGGTCCCCAACATCTGGCTTTTGGGGGGCTGCATTTGTCCACTCTGAGATTAGATTCTCTTCCCTCTTTTGGCCGTTGACGGTGCTCTCTTTCTCACCGTGCCATCAGAGAGCGTCATTGCTCGGCACAGTGAGGGAGGCCTCCGCCAGGTTCTCTCGCCCTCTTCTCCTGCTGCAGGCTCTCCCTCACAGGTAGGGCTTCAGATAAAGGGGCAAAACCTGCCCCTCCCTCCAGCACTTCTCTTGGCTGCAGTCAAGGGAGCTGGAGCTGCTGGGACGTCGCTGGGGGTGGGACGGTGCCTTGCATCAGAACTGCTGCTTTCTTTCCCCTCGAGCAAGCGATCCAGCGAGAGCCAGGTGGGCTCGGCGGAGGGCGGACGCCTGCAGCCCACGGAGCAAAGGAGAGCCAAGGACGGGGGTGGGGTGGGGTGGGGTGGGAGGATTGTCTCCCCACCTGAGGGACAGCTTTCCCTGGCCCTTCACATGCAGGTCCTGCAGAAGGCTCTTCCCAGGGTGGATGTGCCAGCCGCAGAATGTCTTTGGTGCCAAGCCTAGAGGAAGCGGTTCTGGGCCTGCCAAGCCAGCTTGTTCATTTCTGGGATTTTAACAGCTCCCGTGTAGAAGATCCGGTGGGGAGCAGCGGCCAAACTGGGTGGGTGCTGCCAGGCCATACTGGGTCAGACACAAGAAGAAAGTGGAAGCGGTTCTGGGTGCAGTGTTTTCATAATCCCAGCTTCTGTCTTTTCCCATTAAAAATCAAGGTTCTAGCTTTGTGATTGTGAAGATTTGCATGGAGAGGTTTCAGAAACTTGAGAGGTCACTGAGTAAGGGTTGCAGTGTCCCCTTAGCAGAGTAGAAAAATTCTTGGCTTTGCTGGCATGTAGAGTAAGTCAAGGAGTTGTGCTTTATTTGCAGAACGGGTGCAGAATCTCCTCCCGAGCACCCTTCTAGCAAACCAGCAAGGAAGCCTCTGGAATAATTTCAGGGGATGCAGTTCTTCTGGCACCCTCTTGGCTTGGCATCATTCATCTGGGGGTGGGGGGCAACCCTCTACACTTGCCTGCTGCCTGGTGAGAGGCTATGGGGCAGCCCCCACCTTCTTTGTGTCGTTGAGATTTACTTCTAGGATGCAGAAGCAGTGAAAGTGGCATGTAAAGAGCTTATCTGAGATTTTGCAGGCTTAAGGCCTCCTCCACTCTGCTCTCCCTTCCAGACAAAGGTTGTGTTAGAATCTCTTTTGGCTTGGTTTCTGCTAGATAGAATTCTTTCTGCACCTCATTCCGATTATTTTAAGTCTCCCAATTCTTTATGTGGTTCAGCATTTCCTTTTAATTTAGCATCTCAAAAAGGCACATGGCGCTCTCCAAGGCAGCTGGGACTACTCTAATTGCAGTAGAGGTGTAATTTACAGAATAAAATAGTACACACACACACACACACACACACACGGGAGCAAGGGGGGGCACACAGCTAAAAATATAATGAAACTGGCAGAGACATAAAATGCATCCTGTATGGATCTGCAGAGATTTTTTTGGCATGCAGATTAGAAAGCATACAGAGTAGTAGAATAAGCAAAAATAAAGAAGGATTATTCTGTTAACCACTGATAAAATTATGAACATATATACTAAATATGTGCACTGATCACAGGATTCTTGGATCCACTCAGTGCTTTGGAAAACGATTGATTGATTGATTGATTGATTGATTGATTGATTGATTCTGCCATTTCTGGGCCACCCACTGACCTGTGACTCTGGGTGGTGTACAAGGATTAAAACAAAGAACCAATACATTAAAGGCCCAAACAAAAGAGGGTCCTTCCAGGGGAAAAACATGGAGTGAATTTGCTGGCAAACTGCCAGTCAATGGAGGCATGATTTCTTGGCGATAAGAAAGCAAAATAAAAGTGGCTGTGCAAAGCATAGGATAGACTTTATACAGCTAAGTCAGACTGTTTAAAAACTTGCACAGTCCTCCCACATCTGCAGTCAATGTCAACATCTGCGAACCCCGAAGTCAAGAAAGGACACATGCGCCCTCTGACCGGCTGCCCTGCTTTGTGGAAAACCTTTCCCTCTGCTCATGTTTTCCATCAGATTTTGGAGTTGTCCACTCGGAATATTGAATTGCTCAGCCAGAGTCAGAACTGCTTCAGAAAGCAGTAAGTCCCAAGAGAAGCCTTTGCTCCTTGTGTGGGAAGGCGCAACGTAGATCATCAGTTGTGCCAAGCATCTTTCATCTGTGCTAAAGAAAGGGATTTAATTTGGGATCCTCCACGGGGGGGGGGGGGAGGGAGGATCCCAAATTAAATCCCTTTCTTTAGCACAGATGAAAGATGCTTGGCACAATTAGTCCAAGTTCAGCCCACGGACTTCAGCAGAAGAGTCGCTGGGCATCTTCGCACTCTTCCCCTGCCATCGGTTCAGCTTCAGCCTTCTCAAATTCGACTCTTACCGGGGCCGATTGCCACAGGCTGCTCCAGAGCTCAGCTTTCTACTTTGAGGTCTGGGCAACAACTGGGCAGAGAACAGATGCATTTGACCTGAGGAGGAACAAAGCGTGACTTTGGCCATGCGCTGGATCAGGCTGGGCTCTTTTAAGATTATGGGAACTTTCAGGTGTCACCAAATTTTACAGAAGGCAGAACAGATGGTGCTGTGGTTCTTCAAGAGCACAATGGCTTTTATTTTTGTAGTAATAATTAGGCTTAATTAGGTGGATTCTAATCTCCAAGTTTAATAGGCTCTTAATTATATCAGTTGTTGCAGAGTAGATGTAAACACACTAAAGTAACAGAGCTCCTGCCCATTTGTTCTCTCTCTTCCTCCCTCCCCTTTCCAAAATGTGCAAACAGGGCATGAATGAAGGGTCTGTCTCAGGAATAGCCCTGTGTTTTCCAGAGGGAAAGCATTAATTCCAACAGTTTGGATTTAAATTTCATCTGAAAAACAAACATTGACCCTTTCATCCTCATCCAAGAAGAGACCCTTGAGCCAGTCTTCGCTTTCCTTAAAAGTTCTAATTAGATTTATCTTTTTAAGCATTCAGAAATACTTTGTGCATCATGAAGGCATTTAACAAATGTTTATTTTTTCAGTACATCATAGAAAATGCCGCCTGGGGCAGAGGGTGTAAGTCATGGTGCCAAAAAGGATCATATCTCTTAAACATAAACTATGAAAGATTCCTTTCTTGGACGCTCCTGGTTCCTGAGGGCACCCTGTCCCATGCTGAACCAAGCGTGTGCTGTGGGGGGGCTCTTAAATGCAAAGAGGAGGTTCCCACTTCCACCCTTCCCACTGGGCAGCATCTATTTTGGGTGCAGCGGGTCTGTTGGTCAGGGAAAAGTTGAGGACCAAGTGGTCCTCCTCCAGCTGCAGCTCCCTGAAGACCCAAGCAGACGGCCTACAAGGGGTTCCTCAGGATTTATCAAGGCGGTGCACTTTCATCCCCTCTTCCAGACAATTTTGGTGTCCCAGAGCAGCTCCCCTCCCCTGAATGAAGAGGCTGGGCCTTTCCTCGGCTCTGCAGACTCAAAGGTGAGGCAGCAAGAGCAGTTGGGGGGTCAGTTCTTCAAGGTCCAAAGAAAATGATGACCACCAACAGAAGGTGAAGCTATTCAGGCCCAACAGATCTTTCCTTTCGGGAAGGAATGAGTCCAGCATTGTGAGGCAGCTGTCTTCTCAGGAGGCAACACAAGCCCTGCCCCAGTTGCAGCCCCATCATGTCCTGACAACGATGGTTGCCCTCCTCGGCTGCACAAGCATTGTCCTTGTCTCATCCCTTGCTCATTGAATGAGGCAGTCTTAAATTGTTGCTAAGTGAACTGGAATGAAATAGTCTTTTCCCTCTTAAGCAAACAGTGTCTATGAAATCTATGATGGTCTGACAGGCATTATCTTGGAGGGGAGGTCAAGTGACCTGTTGGGGGTGTTTGTGGAGGACTGGACCCCCCGTCCCTCTGGTTCCCAGCTCTCTTCTGCCTCTTCCACAAGTGCTTTGCTTCCTGGCTTCCTTTCATACCTGTCATACCTTTCCTCACTACCAGTTTTTGAAAGCAGCTTCTCCAGTTGCTTCCAGCAAGGGAGAGGAGAGCCAAACTCTATACAATTACAAATTAACCATACTCCAAAATGGCATCAAGGGAACTTTACTTTTAAACGCGGCAGCCTTACTTTTCCTTGTTGCAGTCTGGAGAAAAGAATGGTGAAGGGGGCTTTGGGGGCTCGTAGAATCCTTGGGTTGGAAGGGACCTTGGAGGTCTTCTAGTCCAACCCCCTGCCCAAGGCAGGAGCCCTCATACCATCTCGGACAAACACTTGTCCAATCTTAGGTTGGTTTGGTTCTCTCCTCTCCCTTGGCTTCAGCCTGTTCAAGGGAATAAGAGAGAGCGATGGGCTTGTGTCTTAATGCAGAGCCCTCACAGGAAGATCCAGCAACCATAATACGCAAATGTTTCCTAAATCAGCATGATTACGTCCAGCAGGAGGAGTAACCCAAGCAAGTGGCTGCCCACTTTAAGGACCAGTCTGGAGGGCCTTTCCAGTTGGGGATGGTCTTTCCATCTTGTCCTGGAGAAATGTGTACAGAGACAAGTTGTGATCTCCCTGCGGTCAACCAGGGTGAGCCATTTCTTAGAAAAATGCATCCTGTCCCCTTTCATTAGCAAATGCCTCAAAGCAATCCCATTGAAGTCCTGTAATCCCACAAGCAGGGCGTGGAAGGAAAGGAGCATGTGGGCTTGGTTTGGGATTTTTCTCCATTGCTCTCTGCTGCAGATGAGCTTCTTTGACCAATCCCAGTGTGAATGATGCTTTCTCTCCACAGGTCCCTCATTGGTTCTGTCCTGCAGTAACTCTGCGCAGAGGCAGGTAGTTTGGAGCAATGCAGCAGGAGCATCTTTGAAGTTCTTGCCCTGAAACTATGGGTGGAGTAAAATAGTGGGAACATGGGTTGGGGCTGTGGAGGAAGCAAGTTCTGACTTGTGCTATCTTAGAAACAAACACATTTGTTCAGGCACCAGCTTTGCATTCACAGGCATGGAGAGTCTCTGACTTAGTGTGTTTAAGCACTGCAGAACAGATCACAAGCTGCCTTCCAGTAGAACATGAGCCGTTCTGCTTTGTTTGAGAAGCAAACCAACCAACTTCTAGACAAAACAGTACTTGTGGTGCAGAAAACTCTCCCCTGTTTTTTCTATCAGTTCTTAATTCAGTTTGGTGAAAGGAATTTGGTTTTGAAATTTTGTCCAGAGGAGGAAAAGAGAATTGGGATAAATGTTCATGGGTGGGGTGGGGTATGTGTGTGTTCCCTGTCGTTCATTGTACAATCGCTCAGTGGTCTGCAGCCTCCCTGGCTTCTCTCACTTCTAAGGGAAGACCTTTTCAGAGTGGGCGGCCAGGGAGGCTGCAGTAGGAGGAGAAAAGATGTCAGAAAGCACCATCAACCACAGAAGCCTCCCACACCCCCTGCAATAGTAACGTTGGCTCCAAAGAGAAATTCAGAAGAAATTGACAAGCATCCTGAACATGTGGTAGAAAAACAGGAGAATCTCTTCTAGGAGAGGAAAGCTTGAGAAATTGCTAAATGAATTTTGCATAATATTACAAAATATGAAATAGATGTATTTATTATGTATCTCTTGACTATTTAAGTCTGTTACTGGGTGGGTTTTTCATCCACTATATGGGCTAAGTAGCCTACCTGTCCTGGGTTATTTGTATTATCATGACACAGTGCAAGGTGAATAGTTTAGCTTTAGGGATTTGTTACTATCCATTGCTTTCCCAGAGTCTTAATCGCTCTCATTCCTTGCCTTCCTCCAAAACGTATGTCCATCAGCAGCTCAGAGAGGGCCTGCGTCTCAGAAAGACAACCCTGGTCTGCCAAAGATTTAGAGAGGACTAAGTCTAAGGTGCACCGAGACCCTTTGTTAATAGTTAAAGCTTTTGCTAAGTATGGCTGAAAAAAAGACCACGAGGCTTAGGGTCTGTATGTCTGCAAGTGAACTCTCCTAAGCAGAGATTTTTTTTTCAAATATGGAAAATGGAAGGAACCACAAACAGTTCAACCCCACTGAAATTGTTCCTGCTCTGCTTCGCTCAGCTGGGGAAGGAAGCATTCCTTCGCAAACCTCAGCCCCCCGTCAGCTCCTCCTGGCAGCTGGCATGACACGATGCATGGGGGAGTTGGCCCTCTTCGCAGGAATGAAAAAGAGGAAAAGAGGGAGTTGGAGAGGCGAAAGCAGCTTCCCTCCCAAGCCACAGCCGGGCCTTGGCTCCGCGGCCCGACTGGCTGGGTCCGAGAGGCTGGACATCTGCGGCAGCTCAGCTCAGCTCAGCTCAGCTCAGCTCAGACCACCAGGCCTCTGGGACCGCGGCTCCCAGTTCCTGAAGCCTCTCGTGCTCCTTTCGCCTTTCCTTCCAGTCGCCGGCCAGAGCACAGTTTGCCTGGGGGCACCACCTCCTGGACGGAAGCCCCGAACTGGGATCAGATCTCCCCTGAAGGGCCAGTGGGAACACCGGGGGCCTTCCTTGAGGAGCCTGGGAGGTGGCCCTTGCCATCCCGTGGCCATTCCTTTCCCCAGAAAGGCCTTGACGTGCTGGAATAAGAATACCGTTGAAACTGGGATGGGGGATCTTCCTGCGGGGTTCGGTTCAGCTGGAACGTGTAAATTCATTTACTTGCTTTTTCTTGTAAGTGGTTATATTTGCTGCTGGCCACCAGCAGCCCTGCGCAGCTGGTTTTGTCCTTGTGCTGGGACTCCTCAGGCACAGGACTGGACCTGAAACAGGGTCCGCGCTGAGCCCTTTCCCAGGCCTTGCGCTCGAGGACCGTAGGTAGCCGCGGATTTAGCTTTAGAGCTGTTTTTGGCCTGGCTGTCAGTAGTTTATAACAGGAAGAGAAGTCTATGGAGTCCTTGGGGTTCTCTGAGCGTGGTTCTTTTCTTGCAAACGCTTCATTACCCGGCCAGGGCTGAAGATGCGACCTAGCCGGGTAATGAAAGGTTTGCAAGAAAAGAACCACGCTCAGAGAACCCCAAGGACTCCACAGTTCAACCCTGAGCCACACATATTCACCTCCAGAGAAATCTATGGATGCTGTGGAGACACACCTTCCTTTTTCTTGTTGTTGCTGTGGTTGTGGATTTACACCCTCAGACTAAGGAGCTTATTGTGAATTTTGTCCAGGCCTCATATTAGAGCCTCCTCCCCTCCCCCCACCACCGCTTTTTCTTGTTATTTATTTTATTTACTTATTATTTATCATTAAACTTGTATGCCACCCATCTCCCCCCAACGGGTGACTCCGGGCGGCTCTGCATTTGCCAGTGACCCGCTTCACCCTTGCGTTGGGCCTCAACAGGCATCCGTAGCTCCCTCTATGAGATCTTACATGCGCCTTTTCCCTTTCCTGAAATTCCAACTGTAAGCTTCTTGGAACGGGACCTCGCTTTTGCTGATGTTGCTCCTGTCACCTGCACCTAGGAAAATCCATCCATTCAGTCAGTACTTGAGCTTAGGGGTTCTTTCACTGTAGGGGTTCGTTTAACAGAGATGCCGTTTTTTTCTTACTCTGTAAGATCGGCTTTACAGAGATGTTACCTTTGCCTTGCAGTTGTGTTTTCCACCCAAATTATAATATGTAATAGAATCCTAGTTTTAGAAATGTTTGATTCAGTAGCCTACAACTGCGTTGGCCTTTTTTGCAACCACATCACCCTGCTATCTCATATTCCGTTTGCAATCAACTACTCTTCTGAGATGGTTTTTACAAGTAGCTAGATATCACTATTTTAGTCTTCTTGTTGATCTGTTTGTCACACCTATTGAATAAACATAATTTGTCCAACTCACTGTACTTTCTCTTAGCCATCCAAATGCATTTTGAACTGTTGCATTGCTTTTAATGAACCGTTATTATTAGTTAAATTTTTATTACCACTTTAATGAGTTGGCTTTTTAAATAATTTGTCAATCTCTACTTTGAGAACTTATTTGACAGCAGAGGATGTAAGCAATGGATGCCCAAATAAACGCCTATGCTTTTTTGTCTTTGATGTCAACTCTCTGCAGTTGAACTGGACAGAGATATCTTCCAGCAGAAGCCTTACTGGAAAGAATTCAGGTTCGACTTAACACAGATCCCCACTGGGGAGACCGTAATGGCAGCAGAATTCCGAATTTACAAGATGAAAAGTTTCGGTTGCCATGTTAATAAGACCCTTCATATCAGTGTGTACGAGATCGTTCAAGAGCATCACAACAGGTACACGCAACCAGAACGTTTGCTTCAGATCTTAGCTTAAAATAAAATACTGGCTGGTGGCTCCAGCTACTGATTCTGTTATGAAACATTTCAGTTGCGTGGGAACCCATAGCTACCAGGGAGAACTCTTTCTCTTGCCAGCGAACGTTACGAAGGAGAC
Source organism: Python bivittatus (assembly GCF_059951505.1). Taxonomy (NCBI): domain Eukaryota; kingdom Metazoa; phylum Chordata; class Lepidosauria; order Squamata; family Pythonidae; genus Python; species Python bivittatus. The sequence goes on from NW_028277032.1 coordinate 3,714,888, forward strand.
TTTTCGATCGGCTGACTTTGCTTGTCTTGTCTCAGTAAGAAAGCTGTGGCAAAAGTACCCCTCGATACCAAGAGGACAGTCATTTGAAAACTGCAGATAAGAGCGATATGAGAAAGACGTGTTTTAATAAATGTCAAAAAGGTAGAAGTAAAGTGGCAGAGGTCAAAGAACTGCAACAAAAACTTGGAGGAATCCTCTATTTTTAGACATACGTATATTTTTTTTAGGTAGATGTTTTCAACTTTCCATTTTCAACCAGGGACGAGCACAAGGCCTTAGGCTGTAGGTCTTGAGAGCCGTTGCCTGGATCACCTGCTGATTTATATGTGCCCCTGGAAACTGGTGTGCCACACACCAGTCCTACAGCTGTGCCAATCCCGCCCAGACTCCTCCTGTGTCAAATGTGCTTTCTTGACATGCTTTCCATTAACAGAAGTCAGGAGTAGGGGAAGAGGAGAGCGGAAAGAGACTTGTCACTGGCCCACCTTTTGATAGGCTCAAGCCAGACAGCCCGTATCTCAGCCTGGAAGGGTGCCGTGAAAGGCCAGGGGCAGGGGGGCATTGAATCCATTCATTCTTTAAACCACCAAGTCAAAGCTCTCTGGGCAGTTTACAGTAATATCTGGCACATTTATTGCCTTCATTTCAACCAGTGGGGGTCAGATATACTTTCTGCTACTCCAGGGAATCAGAGCTGATGTTCTTAGATCTTCAGGAGCTTCTGGCCGGGATGGATGGATGGCTGGTCTTCGATGTCACAGCTGCTAGTAACCACTGGCTGTTGAACCGCAAATACAATTTGGGTTTGAGACTTTATGTGGAGACGGAGGACGGTAAGGCTAATGTTACGCTTTTGTGCATTTCAGCTTTTCATAAATCCTGTTTGAAAGGAGGAGTTAAGTGTGTGGAATGGCAGATAGTAAGGAAGCAGCATCTTCGGTTCATATAAGGGAATGTACACTTTGTATTATGTGAGGATGTTCACCAAGAGCTACTTTTTCCCTAACGCTCCTTAATTCTGCTGAGGTTTTCTGCAATCAGCTAGGAACTGAATTTAAACAGAAGTTATTCAAGGCAGCTAAAACAGAACTGTATCATCTACCTGTCTGCCCCCATTGCCAAGATCCTTTGCCAGTGTTTAATCAGAAATAACTGTGTTCAGCAAGATCCTTGCCGCTTTAATTAGACGTTTCTTTTCTCCCGCTCTTTGTCAGTCACTGTTTTCAGGAACGCAAGATGTTACTACTGAAGTCACCTAGAGTCACTTATACAGTGAGATGGGCAGCATATAAATTTGATTAATAAAATAAAGTCCCATCCAATTAGTTAATTCTTGCTTTCTAGGGACAGTTATTAGCATCTTTTCATTTTTTAAATTTTAGGTTTGCAATCTTTGTGGAGACCATCAACTGACCAGTCAGTAATGTCAAAAAAGAAAGTAGTTTCTGGGAAGGTGGTAGGAATTTTTGATTTCTTAGGCTCAACATTAAAAAAAGATGGACAGTATGCTGGAGACGTAAAGAAGATAATTCTAGAGGAGTTAAATATGGTAAGGTCATATGAGAGCAAGGATAAAACTAATGAAATAATGGTCTGTTCAGTAGCACTGTACAGCTGTGAATGCTAGTCGCTGAGAACAAGTGAGCGTATTTGGAGATGGTATCCAACCTTATACAGCAGGCCTACATTACTCAGGCAACGGCTGAGTAATGTTATAAGATGCTGTAAGTGATTAGTGGAGAAATGGCCCATGAGTACCACAGACTGCAAGAGTTAGCCCTGGACCAAATAAGGACAGGCTGCTCCTTCGAGGTGACGATCAGGAAGCAGAAACTTGCATCCTTTGGCCAAGGGACACAAGAGGATTGTGGGCCAGAAAAAGTCGGTCGGCCTGGCAAGAGGGAGGGAAGAAGGCGATGGGGGACCCTGTGCCAGGCGGAGGGACTGGATCCAGGAGGTCACTTAAGGGTGAGCTGCCGAGTCCCACCTGGGCAGATTGAGATGAGAAGCCTTTAGCCGGGCGGTTGTCTCAAAGGCAGCTGACTAACTAACGGAGAGGGTTCCTGGGAGCTTAAATGGGTAATTTAGATATTATGAAGGACAAAATGTTTGGTGCTAACATGGTAGAACGTAGCTTTAGTGTTAGCGGCGTGACTTGAGGGATGCAAGCTCCAGAGTCAGGTAGAATTCTTGTCTTAAATGCTTGGACAAAAGGAAGAAAAATGATATGCATCCATTGTCCTAACATTGTACAAAAGAAGCCACTGGTAGAACAGTAAATCTATTTATTAAGGATTTCATATCAAAGACATGTGTCGTGCATTGCATTTCTCTTTGAAAATCATGCCCACAGGATTGTTGGCAGTCCCACGGCATTTGAGGGCCCTGAACTGGGGACGGTCTCCTCAGGAAACCAAAACAAATTCTGACTCTCAGCCATAAGAATTCCTTTGCACAGTCATTTTTAGGGCTGACCTTCCCTTCTTTTGCGCTGAGCTACTACAGGGCTGCTTTCAGCCCGTCCGAGAGGCAGACGCGTCCTCTGCGCGGGAAGGAGCCCCCCCGTGACAGCTGCATCCTCCGCCCTGTGCTTCGGAGGAGAGTATCCAACCCCCCCCGCCCCCCCCAACTGCCACCAGGCGCTCCAGCACCCTGCTTGGGAGTCGTGGAGGCTTCTGGCCAGGCTGGCTGGGGGGCACGCGAGGGTCCCAAAACAAGGAGCTCCATCGCTAGTCCAGCTGGCAGCGTTTTCAGGGCTTGTTCCTTGGCTTTTGCAGGAGAGAGTGTGGACCCTGCGCTGGCCGGCCTCTTGGGTCGCCACGGACCACTTTCCAAGCAGCCCTTCGTGGTGACCTTTTTCCAGGAGAGTGAAAGCCAGGTCCGGCTCCCCCGCGCAGCCAAGCAGGCCAAGAAACGGCCCCAGCACAAAAGGACCCTCGGCTTCCCACACTCCAGCAGGCTCCCGGGGTTTTTTGGTAAGAAGCAGAAAGATGGGGAAACGGGCAGAGGCTTGGCATCTCGGCAGGCAGAGCTGCAGTGGGTATCCACGGGTGCGGTCAAAAACATCAAGATGGTGACCGTGACGGACCTGCTTTTATGCACAGCACACATCAAAAAAGGGGGCGCTTCAATCACACCGCTGTGGCCACCGTCTTGACGCTTTTGCCCACACCCTGGGACACCCCTGGAGCTGCCTCTGCCCACCCAAAGGAAGAGTGGGAAGCAAGGGTTTGAGAAGGACCTGGAGGCACGCAGAGCCCACATTCCCCTGATCGATCCTGGGACGGAGATCCAGAAAGAGCCTCTGCAGCCTGCAGCCCCATAGCCCTCCTGCACTGTGCTGCCCAGTTGAAATTCAGCAGCACACCTGCAGGTCTCAGCAGAATTGTGGGCCTCAAAACAGATACGATGCGCTACCCCAAATACATGGAAGATACACATGTTTTGCACCTTTAAGCTTCCCCAACCCTGAAGAAAGTTGAGAGCGGCATCTTCCCGGCATGCAGGTGGGCCAAGCTGTGCCCACCAGCAGTTCCCATCTCACCGCCCTCTAGCAGGAAGTGGCAGAGGGAAGGAGGGCAGCCTCCCCAACCTGGACTTGAATTCCCAGAACCCCCAGCCCCCTACCCTCCCCCAACCATCCTGGGAGCCTGAAAGGTTTAATAAAAACCAGTCACAGAACTAATACTGGCATCCAAAGGCCGGTGTCTCTCTATCTGCTCCACCCAGGACCCCCAAGGGGGTTGTCCTTTGTCGAGCTCCACGGCCAAGGGAGGACTCGAACCTGGGTTTCCCCAAAGTGCAGCCCTTAACGCAAGAGTGCCTTGGCTCTGGAGGTTTGCTTCATGGGAAAAAGAGCCAGAGGCAGGGAGGCGCCGCACTTGGGACCACGGCCTTTCCCACAGCCCTCGCCCAGCTTCCTCTCACGGAGCTGCTGCTAATGACTGGCAGGGAAACGCTGTGGGAGCCTCCCCTGCGGTGAAGGATGGCTGGGTGTCAGGGCCCTCTGGAGTGGGGCCGAGCAGGGGGAACGGGCTGTGGAAATGGGCTCCCCTTCCCAACACCGAGCGTCTCGAGATCCGCATGCAGCTCTCCATTGGGCTTCAGTTGCGGGACTCCGGGAGAGAAACAGCCTCCCCTTAACGCTCAGCTCTTCTTCCTTCCCCAGATGACGTCTCCGTTTCTGAGCACAGCCGGGTATGCAGAAGGCACGAGCTGAACGTCAAGTTTCAAGATTTTAATTGGCTGGTAACCACTTTTAACTGTGTCCCCAGAAATCATTAACTGTGGTGCCAGGCACCTCTGCCCATCCTGTCCCCCAGGCTCTGGCACATGTAGCCCAGAGGCTCTCATCTGGCTTACACAGAGTGAAGGTGGTAATGCCAGAGGTGGGCTCCCTGTAAAGTGTTCCAGGAAAATAAATCCAGGCTCCTGTTCTTCAGTCAAAGAGGAGAGTGCCTGTTGCAACTCTGCCTGATCTGTTCAGGTACAGCTTGTGCACAATCTTAAGGGTGAGCACCTTTTGGGAAGTGAAAGTGATGTGTGAATTCCTCCTCCAGAAAGCGTAGCTCTGGTATCAGATGATTCAGGAAATTGCATTTCAAGGAACTCATCCATTCATTCATTCCTAGAACAGGGAGCCCTTCAGACAGTCATGCCCTTGTCACCTCACGGCTTGACTACTGCAATACGCTTTATGTGGGGCTGTCCTTGAAGACCACCTGGAAGCTTCAACTGGTCCAGAATGCAGTGGCACAGGCAGTGACCCCTCTGCTTCACGAGCTGCACTGGTTGTCAGTTTGCTTCCAGGTGCGATTCAAGGTGCTGGTCGCCACCTGTAAAGCCCTGCATAGCATAGGGCCTGGTTACTTGAGGGACCACCTGTCTCCTATAGCATCTGCCCGGCCAGTTTGATCTAGCAGGCTTGGCGCGCACTCCAGGTTTCACTGATTAAGCCATGCCATCTGTCGGGCCCCAGAAGGGTGCCTTCTCTGGAGCAACACCTGCCTCTGGAATGAGGTTTCCCCCGAAATTCGAATGGCTCCCACCCTTCTGCTATTCTGAAGGGCCTTAAAGGCCTTTGGTGAGGACAACTGACGCCCCTGGTTTGTTTTCTTTGCCATCGTTGTTCTGTCTTGTGCTGTTTTTTTGTGTTTTTTATATTGACTTCTGTTGTTAAATGTTTTAACAGTTGTAAACTGCCCAGAGTCTCTGGGAGTTGGGCAGCATATAAATTTAATATATCATTATTATTATCATTATTATTCATTTCTATATCTATCTAATCATCTATCTCTATCTTCATTCACTTCTATCTATCATCTATCAGTGTTTCTCAATCTTGGCAACCTTAGAGATTCCCCATGCTGGCTGGGGAATTCTGGGAGCTGAAGTCCACACATCATAAAGTTGCCGAGATTGAGGAACCCTGATTTAAAAACAACTCACTTGGGAAACTCTGAGCTGGCGAAAGCAAAAGTTTGTTCCAGCAGCCTGGCTTCTTTGGTCCCTCCCCCCAGCTGAATCCGCCTGGCCAGCCCTCTGGTTTCCTTGGAGCTGGCAGCAGGAGGCTGGGGGGCTGACCTTCTCCGTTATCCTCCCCCAGGACTGGGTGATTGCACCACAGAGTTACCCCGCATTCTACTGTGATGGAGAATGTGTGTTTCCCCTGAACGCCTCCATGAACGCCACCAACCACGCCATCGTCCAGTCGCTGGTCAGTATCCTCTTGCAGGAGGCAGCACAAGGGCCTCTTAGCAAGTGGGGAGATGGACAGCAATTTTTGTGTTCCTTTGTTGGATCTATCTCTTGCCTTTCCTCCAGGAGCTCTAAGGCACTCCCTCCCCCCGTTTTCCCCATGAGCTGAGGACCAAGTTGAACGCTGATTAACCTGATTGCACAACCACCATCTGAGTTTCCACCAGGCCCTAATCCAAATGGATTGACCAAAGCACCACCATAAAACTCCTAAGCAACCTCAGTACAAAATCAAACTTAGCACGTTGGGCAAATGCAGCCACTATATTAGAAACTGGCCAGTTAAACGTTCTGTGTGAACATGGACAAGGGGTGCTTCCCTGCTCCTTTCTCTGTTCTGTTCATCACAGACCCACCTAAATAAGCAGCAATCCCACTGGGAGGCTCGTGGTCGCTAAAAGAGTTTAAAGCGGGGTTATGTCATAAAGAGCTGTGTGACGTTGCTATTGCTACACTTCTGTTCCCATCAGGGCAGCCCTCTGCCTTCTCCTCCTCCTGCCATCCCCAAAGCCCTCAGCATCCCTGAGACTGGCTGCCTTTAAGAAAAGTCGGACACAGGTCATCGTTCTCGGGCCGAACCCTTTGCTTGCTCTGCGGATCCCATGGAGCCCGTGGGCTCTCAGCTGCCGGCCATGGGGGATGTTGGTGTCAGTCAGGAAGGCTGCCACAGCTGAATAATCAGAGCTCTTCCCCTTTTTTAAGAGGATGGTGGACACCACACATGGAAACAAGGGGTAGGGTTTTGATTGCACAGTTGTGGCCTCCATCTCAACTGTGACTGCTGGACAGAGGAAGGTTGCCTATGGCAAGCTGGACTGCTAGTCGGTTCCTGTCCGGGGGACCTGTGCTGACCCACCACAGCTTTAGCAAGAATCATGCCTGGGCCATCTGCATGCCCAGGAGGAGCCTGGAGGTCAACCCAGCGTCAGCTGCAGCACTGGGAGGGGGCCTCCTTCTACCACGGATGAGGGTCAGGAAGCAGTTGGGAACCCAAACGCAGCTGTTCCGTTGTGGTCTTCTCCCCCCCCCAACGGTGCCTTGCAAGAGCTTCCAACGTAAACGGCAGCCTAAGCTTTTTCAAACCTTTCTGGATAAATATTTTTGTCAGTGCTGACAAATGGCCTACTCATGGAAACTGGTGCATTTTTCTCCTGGGAACCGATGTTTCTTTAAACTGTTTCCGCTTCCCCGTCAGAGTGGCCCGGGGGTGGTGAGGAGGAGGAGGAGGGCTTGGCCTTCTGCTTCAGGGCCAGCATCTCCACCCTGCAGAAGCGCTGGAGGCTCTGCGGGGCGCCTGATCCAGTGACCATGTTCCTCCCCTGTAGGTCCACCTGATGAAGCCCGAAGCCGTTCCCAAGGCCTGCTGTGCCCCCACGAAGCTGAGCGCCATCTTTGTTCTCTTCTACGACAGCAACAACAACGTTATCCTCAGGAAAAAGCGGAACATGGTGGTGAAGTCCTGCGGCTGTCACTAATGCTGTGGCAGACCCGGGCCCTTTCTTGGGGGAGCGGACGCCTGACGTGGGTGGGGGAGCCTGGCTGCTACCTGCTTCTAAGAGGAAAGCCCCCTTGAAGGACAGGGAAAGGAGCAACCGGCTGCCCCGTGGAGCAAAGGAGGCCCAGCCCCGCCTGACCCGCGGACGACCCGGCCCCAGCCCCGGCCCTGGCCCTGGACGCCCAGCTCTGCTGCTGGCAGGGTGCTCGTCTCCTGAGCAAAGCAAACAGCCTCCCACAGAAAAACACCTTTGCCAAGCAAACTAAGACACGAACGGGCTGCAAGCATAGCTCTGGCTTGCATTCCAGGCCCACCTCTCCCCCCTCCCCTGACCCTGCACAACAAATTAAATTAAATTTAAACCAAACACATCAAATAGACTTGTTTTGTATAAATGCTGACCGTAGCTTATCAAATAGCCCTAATTCTGCATCGAACAACAGGAGTGGCTGCTGGTTACTGGGGGGTGGGTGAGGGAGTCTCTTTTGGGAAGAACAGTGGTGTCTTGGGGAGTCCTGGGGTCTCTGCAGGGATCCCCAGGTGTGGGCAGATATCTGCAGCTGGCCACCTTGCCTTGTCCCAGCAGTGCCATTTCCAGAGCCCAAGCAGAACGCTTGGCAGCCCCTTTCCCACTCTGCTTTTCTCCCACATTGCTCTGGTGCAGAGAGAGCGCTGCGGCGAGTGGCAAGAGACCTCAGCAGGCATAAAACTGGCGTTGGCCCCTGTGGTCTTCCCGCTTCCCCTGAAGCAGCTGCTTCCAGGGGCTCTGCTTCTATTCTGCCAAGGGGACAGGCTTCCCTACCATCTTGGAGGCCCCCAGGGGCAAGCAGTTCAGAAGGGAGCCAGCCTTCTGGTGCAGGCCTTGATCAGCTAGTGGGAGACAGCAGCTGAGAGGCTGCGGCTGGGGGAGAAATCAGTTCAGCCTGCTTATAAATGCAAAGTTACCTGATTTCACATTTTTCAACCAATACCCCAACAGAAGTTCAATGATCCTTTGAAATTCACACCTTTTCAAATTTCACCTTGCAAAGTTAAAAGGATATATATTAAAAAGTTTGCATCTTGCATGGAAGTTGTGTATGTAATACATTGGCTAAGAAGAATTGCTTATAGACATTGTACATTAACTCAGATTGCAAACGAATATGTATATGAGAAATGTGCACAATTTGTAGTGTAAACTTAAAAAAAAAAAATTCAGACTACTGAGTTTGGAAGGGAGGAACATGGGAATGGGGGAAAAAAGAGGAAATGAAGCAGATTCAACCAACCCAAATAAATATCTGTTGCAACTTTGCTGCCCCTGAGGAATTCATTTGGCCACCCAAGAAGAAAGGGCAGTTATTGACAACATGGATGGTGGCATCTTACACAAACAGCTCTTGATGTGTCTCTAGTGTCAGATTCAGCCGGCACGGAACGGCATGGTGAAGGCACCGCTCAGCTTCGCCTAAGTCAATTTCGCCGCCCAGGGGCAAGCGGAGAAAAAGGGAAGTGAAACCGCAAGCGGACGCTCTGATGATTGGCAACAGGTGGTGGCGCTTAACTCAAAACCGCAAGCGGATACTTTGTATCAGTGCGGCTCCCCTCGGGCGCTGCAGACAAAGGGGAGCGCAGAGGCTCGGAAGGGAAGCGATCAGCGAACGATCGGGAACTCCCGGCCTTGCGCGCAAACAGGGAAGCCCAACAAAGGCAACAACAGCACAACCACAGACGGCAATCAGAAAGACAAAAGCACCGGACTGAATCTGCCATTGGGGCGAGGGGGGATTACTGCGGGTAATCTGTAACTGAGCAACGGGGCAAAACGAGGGAACGGGGAAGGTATAAAATACATTGTAAGATGTGCCAAGCCAACCCTGGCTTTGTCTGTACTTACCTACGTTACGCTTGAGTAAACTGCTTTGCTGAACCCACGTGTCACGAGAGTTTCTCTGAGACGGACGGGGTAAACCTTACATAAAGCCAGGGTTCCTCCTGAGCACTACCCGGTATCACCGAGGAGCACTTGCAATTTTATCTGCAGGACAGCCGAGTATTCCAAGCCTGTTGACTTTGACCGAGATGGCCAGCGATGGAGAAGGCGCGACCCAGCGGTGCAACGAGGAGCCCAAGCCCGAAGGCGCGATGGCGGGACCGGCCCAGAGCGAGGGGCACGGGGACGCAGCCAAGAGGGTGCCAGAGGATGCCAGGTGGTCGTTTGGCGTTGGGATGGGGCCCGACGGGTCAGCCAGATGGGGAGTCACAACGAGCTATGGCTCGGGATCCAAAACCCAGGAATTGGAGGAACACCTAACCCGCTTGGAGGCCAAATTCGAGCAGCTGGTGGAAGCTATCCAGGTGATGCTGCAGGCCATACTTCATGGGAACAAGGCCCCTGCAGCAGAACCACAGGTGGAGGAGTCGGGAGAGGCCAGCGCTGGTCCTGCGCCCCATCCGGCTCCGGGGACACACCTCGGAGGCGGGGTATCAGGAGACCGATGGGCGGCGGATGCACTGCAACTCCGGGGCCTGAACGGAAAGTTCTCGGGGGACCCCAAACAACTACCCTGCTTCCTCACACAGGTGAGGAATTTTATGAAACGGAGTGGTCACCTTTTCTCCAACGACGGGGAGCGAGTCGCCTATGTGGCCGATTTGTTGGAGAGCCAAGCAGCCGGTTGGGTCGTCCGTCTATACCAGGGGTGTCAAACTCAATTGCACAGGGGGCCAAAATCCAAAACACACTTTAGGTCGCGGGCCGAACAGGATAAACATTTATTGAACACACTAAAACTAAACTTTTAAAACTTTAAAACTTTTAAAACGTAACTTTTTTGAACATAAATATGAATAAAAACAGACAGGAATATTATTCCGGAATAAATCAACTCAAACCTTAAATAACTTATGATATTTTGCTCTCCAAAATATATCCTGTCTAAATTATACAAGTTAGAAATAAAGTAAAAGAACAAACATTCAAATTTCTTTACTCTTATGTCATTTTATATAAAAAATAAACTTAAATTTTAAATATCCCAAAAGATTTTGCTCTCCATAAAAATATATCATGTTAAAATTATACAAATTCAAAATATGAACATGCTGCATAACAAAACCTGGAAATATAAATAAAATTTGTGCTTTTCAGCAATAACAAATCAAATCATTCAGTTGTCTTTGCTCTTATGCAATTTTATCAGAGCTGGACGCCTGGCATCTTTTTTTGGCAACAAGTTCGTTTATATTTGGTGTGAGGTTCTGTGTTGTGGAGATTCTCAGGATGGACTGCAGGTGCTCATCAGTGAGACGACTCCTGTGTGCTGTTTTGTTAGTCTTCATCACTGAGAAGAGCTTCTCACACAGATATGTGCTACCAAACATGCACAAGGTTCGAGCCGCCTGTAGACGGAGCTGGGACATTTCTGCGGGAATGGAGTGAATAAACTGTGCGGGCCATGCAGTGTCGTACTTTGCCTTCAGTGTACCATTACACTGCAGCTCAATCAGCTCCATCTGAATCTGCACAGGTGCGGTTTCCACATCGACGGCAAATGGGTTGCGAAGCAACTCAAAATTCTTTTTTTGTTCTTCAAAGTCACCAAAGCGCCGTGCGAACTCAGTTTATCACCAAAGTGCGTTTTTGGGAACACCGTTGTGCCGACTTGGTTCAACATTACTTGGCAACAGGGAAAGTGGGGCAAGTTGCACTGGTGCATTTGTGTCTCCCATAAAAGCAGCTTCGCTTGAAATGCCTTCACTGCGTCATACATGTCAGTGATCATGCGATCACGTCCCTGGAGCTGGAGGTTTAAGGCGTTGAGATGAGCTGGTATGTCAACCAGAAATGCCAACTTGCATTTCCACTTTTCATCCCTAAAATTAGTGGAGTCTTTTCCTTTACTGTCCATGAACTGACAGATTTCGTTGCTGAGCTCAAAAACTCTGTTGAGAACTTTTCCCCGACTTAGCCAACGCACCTCTGTATGATAAGGAATGTCAGCAAACTCTGAATCTATCTCCCGCATAAAGGACTGAAATTGCCGGTGATTTAAACCTTTAGCTCGGATAAAGTTGACGGTTTGTGTTACAGGGCTCATTACATTGTCCATCTTCAGGACTTTGCCACATAGTGCTTCCTGGTGTATGATGCAGTGATATGCCGTTAACTCACCAGTACAGTTCTCCTCCTGCATCTTTACTCGCATCCTTCCCACTAGTCCACTTTTTTCATCACACATAGATGGTGCTCCATCAGTTGTAAGTGCAATAAGTTTGTCCCAGGGCAGTTTCATGTCGGTTATACTTTGACATACATTTTCAAAAATGTCTTTTCCAGTCGTCCCGTGCATCAATTTAATGTCCATTATTTCCTCTGTAACACGCAAATTGGAGTCCACTCCACGGATGAAGATGGCCAGCTGTGCAGTATCAGTCATGTCAGTACTTTCATCCACAGCAAGAGAGTATGCAATAAAGTCTTTGCTTCTTTCACTCAACTGTGTTCTTAAATCAGTGGCCATCTCACAAACTCGATCAGCAATCGTATTTCTACTCAGGCTTACATTTGCCAGCATCTGCTTTTTGTCTGGACATAAGACGTCAAACACCTTGATCATGCAGCTCTTCAGAAATTCTCCCTCGGTAAATGGCCTGGCTGATTTGGCGATCTCCTCTGCCACGATAAAACTTGCTTTCACAGCAGCTTCACTTTGTGATTTTGCACGGGTAAAAAACGTCTGCTGAAGTGTCAGATTCTTCTTTAACTCTTCTGCTTTCTGTATCTTCTGCTCTGCATTCAGGTCTTTCAGGTTATCCTGATGTTTTGTCTCATAGTGCCGTCTTAGATTAAATTCTTTAATTACAGCCACATTAGCTCCACAAATGAGACACACGGGTTTACCGGCAATGTCAGTAAACATATACTCAGCCTCCCATCGGTTTTTAAAGGCTCTGTTTTCAGAATCAACTTTTCTCTTCGGCATCGTGAGGGCTAGCTTCGCAATAACTTGCAGCATCATAAGTTAGACTTGATTAACGCGGGAAGCGTTCGGCAAGGCAGCTGAAGCGCTGCATTATGGCATCTGTAGTTTATTGTGTTACCAGCGCTTCATATCGCCAGGCCATTAATAACAATAATATATAAAATGATCTCATGGGCCGGATATAATTACACGCCGGCCCGGATGTGGCCCGCGGGCCTTGAGTTTGACACATATGGTCTATACGATGCCAACGCAGCAGAGCTAGAGAATTTCCCAGAGTTCATGCAGGCACTCCGGGATAGGTTCAAGGACATGCTGAGTGCCAGGTGGACCAGGGACGACATCCAACGCCTGAGACAGAGGGAGAAGTTGGTGGCCAAGTATGCCCTAGAGTTCCAGTGCCTAGCAGAAAAACTCACCAATTGGCCAGAATCCCTGAGGGTAGACTATTTCAAGAACGGGCTCAACTCGGAGATCCTAGAGAGGGCGCTTGGTCAGGACGATCCGACCACAGTAAAGGAGTGGATCTGGTTGGCCGGGATGGCAGAGGCTGCGTGGCAGCAGATTAAGCAAAGGACAAGGCACCAGAAGCCGAGCAAAGCCAAGCTGGGTGAGGCAGCTGCAGAGGAGAAGCAGAGCAGCCGACGGCAAACCGCAGGAGGGCGGGAGACTCAGAAGAAACCAGGTCTCTGTTTCTGGTGTGGAGGACGAGACCATCGGGCAGCGCAATGCCCAACGGAGCAGGACGGGGCCCCACCCCGTGTAGACGCCGGGGCCCCGAAACCTCCGGGACGGCGTGCCCCTGACCGACCACGGAAAGGAGTAGGGCAGCTGCAGCAGAGTGCAGTGGGACGGACTGGTCCACCCCCGAGATGGCGTCGGGGGAAGAGGCGGTGCCGGCGGGAAACAAGCAGCGCCTGCACTGAACAACGTCCCAGTGCAGGCAAAGGGGCCAAGATGCGAAGACCCAATGGTGAGCGAGGACTGCCCACCCATGCGGGTGAGGGTCCACATCCGGGGAGCGAGGTCTGGGGCTGAGGCTAACCTGAAGGCATTACTGGACTCCAAGTGCACCCGTTGCTTAATACACCCAGCGCTGGTATCGGGCCTGGGCCTCTGGGTGTGGCAGCTCCGAGAGCCCATAGCCTTCAGCCAACTGGATGGCTCACTCGCGGGGGGAGGCGGCTCAGCACTACACTGAGCCGGTCAAGATGACGATCGGGACCCATCACGAGGAGCTACAGTTTGTGGTGGTCCCGATTGCCGACTACGCTCTGGTACTCGGACTGGCATGGTTGAGGCGGCGGAACCCCCTCGTCGACTGGGCATCGGAGGGGGTGCAGTTCCAAGATGAGGAAGAACAGACGAGAGAGAACCGGAGGTGACCACGGGCGATGAAGAAGGGAGCAACTCTGGAGCAGCAATCAGCAGAGGAGGAGCTAGCCACGCGGGGAAGTGTGTGGACTGCGGCGGAAGCCAGAACAGCGGCGGTGGTGACGTCGGGGATCCTGGAGGCGGCAGCGGCCCAGGCGGCAGCAGCGGCGGCCAACCCCGCACAAGGGGGAGCGGAGGAGCTGGCGGACATCGGGAGCATCACCCATCCTTACCGCAACCTGACAGTGGCGTTCAGCGAGGTGGAGGCGGATCAACTCCCGCCCCACAGACCCAGTGACTGCTCCATAGAGCTAGAGCCAAGTTGCCCAAGCCTAAGATGTACTCCCTGTCGGGGAAGGAGATGGGCACCCTACGGGAGTTCGTGGACAAGAACTTGAAGCGGGGATTCATCCAACCCGCAAAGTCCCCCTTGGCGGCCCCGGTGTTGTTCCGGGAAAAGAAGGACAGCTCGCTAAGGCTGTGCGTGGACTACCAGGGGCTGAACGCCATAAGTACCGAATACCACTACCCCCTTCCCCTGATGAAGGACCTTCTGTCCCACCTGTCCAAGGAGAAGGTGTTCACAAAACTGGACTTGCGAGAGGCATACTTCAGGGTCCAGATATGCGTGGGGCATGAATGGAAAACCGCTTTCAATTGCCCGCTTGGAAGTTTCCAGTTCCGTGTGATGCCGTTCGGGTTAAAAGGGGCCCCTGGGGTGTTCATGCAATTAATAAACGAGGTGCTGCATGAGCTACTATACCGGGGTGTCCTTGCCTACCTGGATGACATCCTAATATATTCTGAGACCCTGACCGAGCACGTGAGACTAGTGCGCACGGTGCTCCAAAGACTGTTAAAAGCGCAGCTATACGCCAAGCTCTCGAAGTGTGAGTTCCATCAAGAGCAACTGGACTACCTTGGGTATAGAATATCCAGCAGGGGTGTTGAGATGGACCCGGCGAAAGTGAAGGATGTACTGGGGTGGGAAGCGCCACGGACCCAGAGGCAGCTCCAAAGTTTCTTGGGGTTCGCTAACTTCTACCGGCAGTTTATTCCGAACTTTGCTCAAGTTGCCCTGCCACTAACGGACTTACTTAAGACTCAGGGCAGCGGCAAAACCCCCAAGCCTAGCATGCCCCTCCCATGGACCCCGGAGTGTCAACAGGGCTTCGGGGACCTAAAACGAAGGTTCACCACAGACCCCATCCTGCGCCACCCCGATTCCGACCGGTGGTTCGTAATCCAGGTGGATGTCTCCGACATGGCAACTGTTATGCAGAGTGCAACTATAAACATAGTTCATGCCAAAAATGCACACCAGCATTAGAGAGATTTAAAGGATGTAATGTCCTTATCTTGTTCTCCAAAGAAATCCAGCCAGAAAGTATAAAATATCTGGTTGTTTATTGAGAAAAGTAAAAAAACTACATAAAATACAAGTTTCATGCAAAACATAGAAAAAAATCACTTCTCATATATGTGGCATCCAAGACTTATCCACTACACAAGTTTAACAAAGTCTCTAGCCAAAAACTCTCAGAGAAGAGGTACACTACTTGGTTATTAGTTACTACTACATAACCGATAAAACTGATTACATGATGGCTAAAATTCTACTGAGCAGTGAGACATGTACTCACAATTTATTGACACTATGACACTATGCACCACCCCTTGAGTAACTAGCATACAGACGCCAATAGGTGGCAGTAAATAGCAGTATACGTGCAAACTAGAAGGCCAAAATAAGTTGCATGATTTCTCTAGTCAAAACAATGTGTTTGAAGATAGTGAGATGCATTTCTTCCCATGAGAAACTCCTAACAGCAACGGGAGCAGTCCTTCTACAGCCCAGACCCGAGGAAGCCCTCCACCCGTGCACCTACACCTCACAAAAGTTTGAGACGGAAAGGCAGTGGATGGTGTGGGAGAAGGAGGTGTTTGCTATAAAGAGGGCCCTATCCATCTGGAGACACCTACTGGAGGGAGCGAGCCAGCTGTTCGAGGTGACAAGAACCTCGAGGCACTTAGAACCCTGCAGAAGCTTTTGCCCAAGCAAGCATGCTGGTCCCAATACTTCGGACGGTTTAATTTCAACCTCAAATACATCCCGGGAAAAAGAACTTAGCGGATGGACTGTCCCACATGCCCCAACACGCAAGCCAGCGGGAGGAGCTTGTGGACTCGATCATCCCCGCGACCTGGCTGGCCACAAAAGCTGTAACACACAGCCAAACGAGGAAGCGGGCAAGCGACACCGAACCGGGACTCCAATGAACTTTCCAAGAAGCTGGTGAGCAAGACTCCTGGGTGGCGGAGAACAAAGACTCTTTAATGGGACATGGGGAATTATGGTGGCATGAGGGCAAGTTGTATGTACCTAGGGGTTGCCAAAAGGAGGTGATGGAAAGAGCCCATAATAAAAACACGGGCCACTACAGGTTTGTGAAAACCCTCCACCTAATACGGAGGCAGTTCTGGTGGCCGAGCCTTCGGAAGGACGTGGGAGCGTACACAGCGAGCTGCCCAATTTGTGCAATGGCCAAAGGGAGCAAGGGGAAGCCCCGGGGTCTCCTCCAGCCTGTAGTGACGCTGGACGGCCCTTGGCAAGAAATCACCATGGACTTTATTGTGACGCTACCCGAGAGCAAGGGGGAGATGGCTATTTGGGTAGTGACGGACTTGTTTTCAAAACAAGCGCACTTCGTGGCTTGTCGGCGAGTCCCCACCGCGGAGAAGCTGGCACGGATGTTCATGCAGCATGTGTATTCCTTGCACGGCGCCCCCCGGTGAGTCGGGAGCAACTGTGGGAGGAACTTCATCGTGTGGTTTTGGCGGGAGTTCCTGAAGCGAGTGGGGACTCAGCAAGCCCTCTCCTCAGCGGCGCATCTGCAGACAGACAGGGCCATGGAATGTCTTAACGGGGGGCTGGAGCAGTACCTACGGTGCCATGTGGATTACCAGCAAGACCACTGGGCAGAGCTGCTGCCGTTTGCAGAGGTAGCATATAACAATGTGGTCTACAAAAGCACCGGCTTCACCCTGGTTAAGGTGGCGACGAGGCAAGACTTCGTCACCGTGCCCGAGCTACCCCAGCCGGCATCCCAGATCGGCTCACTGGACACTTGGTTCACCCAGATAGACGCCACAAGGCAGGCAGTCCGAACAGCGCTGCAGGAAGCCAGAGTGGACAACAAAAAATACGCTGACCGCAAGCGACTCCCCGAGTGGCAGTGGAAAGTAGGGGACCAGGTGTACCTGTCCACAAAGAACCTGAAGACGCATCAAGCATCTAAAAAACAGCCCGAGGTTTGTGGGTCCTTTCCCTCTTGTCGAGATAATAAACCCGGTGACTGTCAAGCTGAAGCTCCCAAAAGCACTCGGGAAGGTCCATCCAGTCTTCCATTGCAGCCTGCTGAAGCCGCACCGACTGTCCAACAACTGGCATAGAGACGAGCCAGCCCCGGCACCGATCATGGTCGATGGGGAGAGACACTTGGAAGTGAAACAAATCCTGGACACCAGGAAACACAAGGACCAGATCCAACTGCTAGTATAGCATTTCCTGAGAGCGTACAGTGAGTGGGTAAACAAATCCCACGTTAGGGCGCCTGAACTGGTCAAGGACTTTTACAAGAAGCAACCCGGGAAACCAAGGTAAAGGGGGGGTTTCTGTTCAGGGGGGCGGTATGTCAGATTCAGCCGGCATGGCACAGTGAAATGCCGCTCAGCCACACCTAGTCAATTTCACCGCCCGGGCGCGAGCAGAGAAAAAGGGGAAGTGAACCGCGAGCTGATGACGGACAGGGGGCGGCGCTTAACTCAACCCGCAAGCGGATACTTTGTATCAGTGCGGCTCCCCTCGGGCGCTGCAGACAAAGGGGAGCGCAGAGGCTCGGAAGGGAAGCGATCAAGGAGCGATCGGGAACTCCCGGCTTTATGCGCAACAGGCAAACCCAACAAAGGCAACAACAGCACAACCCATAGACGGCAATCAGAAAGACAAAAGCACCGGACTGAATCTGCCATTGGGGCGAGGGGGGATTACTGCGGGTAATCTGTAACTGAGCAACGGGGCAAAACGAGGGAACGGGGAAGGTATAAAATACATTGTAAGATGTGCCAAGCCAACCCTGGCTTTGTCTGTACTTACTTACGTTACGCTTGAATAAACTGCTTTGCTGAACCCACGTGTCACGAGAGTTTCTCTGAGACGGACGGGGTAAACCTTACATCTAGAACAGGGATCAAAATAATGTGAGTTTGTATTATGCTGGCCATAAAAACTCCAAATATTTTGCGGGGGTGGGTGAGGTACTCCTCACTACATGTTTTAAGACAATAGAACTAAGATCATTTTTTAAAAAACTAATATGACAGTCTTGTTGTTGTTTAGTCGTTAAGTCATGTCCGACTCTTTGTGACCCCATGAACCATATTGCGCCAGGCCTTCCTGTCCTTCACTGCCTCCCTGAGTTTGCTCAGTTTCATGCTCATTGCTTCAGTGATGCTAGAGCTACTAACTGCATTTATACATAATCCATAATGCCAAGTTTATTTTTTTTTAAATCCTGGTTTGTTAACAAACCCTAGTGGCCTGATTTACATATAATGCTAAGCAGTGATGACTGGCTTTGTATGCTTTGCCAAAAGCAAATAAACTACGTTACAGCATAGCGTTATGTACAACCAGCCCAGCCAAAATAGAGCAGGAGAATAGCCATAAAGAACTGCAGACATCCTCTGCCTAATTCCAGGGGCCCTTTTCTCACCACCCCATTAGCTTGGGTCATATGGGGGTGGCACTGATGTGTTGCAGGAGCAATCTAAAGAAGTTAATTGATGCAATCAATCAAATGTCAGGGAATTACATTTAACTCAGAACAGACACACTGGTAGATGTTAAACTAGCTCGACCCACTCAGTTCTCGGTGGGGGGGGGGCACTGAAGCCTAAGCAATTGACCTGTTTTTGCCTACTTAGTCCTTCAAGAAATATAGTCCTTCAAGCGCAAGAGAGAGCAGTTGAATAAGCAAGTCTCTCAAATCTCAATTGCTCAAGTTTAGCCATTTGTTTCCATTGTGGCAGCACAACATTTTGCTTCTATATCCAAAATGCAGATTAGGAAAGATCTCCAGAATGTTGTGCTTCTGTCACTGGGCTGCTTCCCCTTTTTCTAGCTGGGTCCTTCCAGATGTGTTGGATTGCATTTCTGTTGGGAATTATGGAAGTCGCAGCCCAGCTCATCTGAAGGATGCTAGGCTGGG